>NC_029791.2:113158845-113174984 GCF_000816755.2 Arachis ipaensis
AAAGGAGATGAGAGAGAATTTTCGAAAATTATTTTTGAAAAAGAGTTAGTGATTTTCAAAAATAGTTTTTGAAAAAGGTTAGTAATTTTCAAAAATTTTAAAATAAAAAATTAAAATAATTAGTTAATTAAAAAGAAATTTTGAAAAAGAGGGAAGATATTTTCGAAAATTAGAGAGAGAGAGAGTTAGTTAGGTGGTTTTGAAAAAGATAAGAAACAAACAAAAAGTTAGTTAGTTAGTTGAAACAAATTTTGAAAGGATAAGAAGTTAGGAAGTTAGAAAAGATATTTTGAAATCAAATTTTTGAAAAAGATAAGATGAGAAGATATTTTTGAAAAGATATGATTGAAATTAGTTTTGAAAAAGATTTGATTTTTAAAATCACAATTAATGACTTGATTCATAAGAAATCACAAGATATGATTCTAGAACTTAAAGTTTGAATCTTTCTTAACAAGTAAGTAACAAACTTGAAATTTTTGAATCAAAACATTAATTATTATTGTTATTTTCGAAAATTTGATATAAAAATAAGAAAAAGATTTTTGAAAAATATTTTTGAAATTTTTGAAAATAACTAAGAAATTTGAAAAGGATTTGATTTTTGAAAAAGATTTTGAAAAAGATAAGATTTTCAAATTGAAAATTTGATTTGACTCATAAGTTAAAAATTTTTGAAAAAGTCAATCCAAATTTTCGAATTTGATGGGAGAAAAAGGGAAAGATATTTTTTTTTTATTTTTGAATTTTTATGATGAGAGCTAAGTCTCTCATACCAAGCTCTAGGAGCTTGTCTTAAACCATAGAGAGCTTTTGATAATTTGAAAACATGGTTAGAAAGCTCTTTCTTTTCAAAACCAGGTGGCTGCTCCACATACACTTCTATATCTATCACACCATTCAAGAATACACATTTCACATTGGTGGACGAAATTGTGATTACACTTTGATTATGTAAAATTCATTGCTCTTTCTTTCCCTGGCAATGGCGCCAAAAACATGATGCCAATACCATGGTTCACAACTTCGCACAACTAACCAGCAAGTGCACTGGGTCGTCCAGCATGGCTAATCATCTGGAGGTTCTCGATCATACTGGAATAGGATTTACTATCCTTTTGCGTCTGTCACTACGCCCAGCACTCGCGAGTTTGAAGCTCGTCACAGTCATTCAATCCTAGAATCCTACTCGGAATACCACGGACAAGGTTTAGACTTTCCGGATTCTCATGAATGCCGCCATCAATCTAGCTTATACCACGAAGATCCCAATATCTCGGACTCGGTCCCCTGTATTGGTAATCTAAGAGATATTCGTTCAATCGAAGGTAGAACGGGAGTGGTTGCCACTTGCCAGGCACGCGTTCATAGGGAATGATGATGATTGTCACGTTCATCACATTCAGGTTGAAGTGCGAATGAATATCTTAGAAGTGGAATAAGTTGAATTGAATAGAAAACAGTAGTACTTTGCATTAATCTTTGAGGAACAGCAGAGCTCCACACCTTAATCTATGGAGTGTAGAAGCTCTACTGTTGAAAATACATAAGTGAAAGGTCCAGGCATGGCCGAATGGCCAGCCCCTCTGATCTAAGAACTAGGCGTCCAAATATGTCTAATACAATAGTAAAAGGTCCTATTTATAATAAACTAGCTACTAGGGTTTACAGAAGTAAGTAATTGATGCATAAATCCACTTCCGGGGCCCACTTGGTGTGTGCTTGGGCTGAGCTTGAGTGTTGCACGTGTAGAGGTCCTTCTTGGAGTTGAACGCCAGCTTTTGTGCCAGTTTGGGCGTTGAACTCCACTTTGCAGCTTGTTTCTGGCGCTGGACGCCAGAATTGGGTAGAGAACTGGCGTTGAACGCCAGTTTGAGTCATCTAAACTTGGGCAAAGTATAGACTATTATATATTTATGGAAAGCCCTGGATGTCTACTTTCCAATGCAATTGGAAGCGCGCCATGTTGAGTTCTGTAGCTCTAGAAAATCCATTTTGAGTGCAGGGAGGTCAGAATCCAACAGCATCAGCAGTCCTTCTTCAACCTCTGAATCTGATTTTTGCTCAAGTCCCTCAATTTCAGCCAGAAAATACCTGAAATCACAGAAAAATACACAAACTCATAGTAAAGTCCAGAAATGTGAATTTAGCATAAAAACTAATGAAAACATCCCTAAAAGTAACTAGATTCTACTAAAAACATACCAAAAACAATGCCAAAAAGCGTATAAATTATCCGCTCATCACACATCCATTTGATATAATTTAAAACCACAAAAAGCAGCATAAGCTAAGAGAAGTCTTATGGCTTCTATTCGGGCAATAGGAGTAAAGGATTTATCAAAGTCTATTCCTTCTTCTTGGTCATATCCTTATGCCACTAGCCTTGCTTTGTTTCTTGCAATGCTACCATCCTCTCCTAGCTTGTTTTGAAATATCCACTTGGTGCCTGTCACTTTCTTTCCATTCGGCCTTGGAACCAATATCCACACTTGGTTTTTCTCAAACTCAAGAAGCTCATCCTCCATTGCTTTTATCCAAGAAGGGTCACTAAGGGCTTTTTTAACATTCTGAGGCTCCATTTGAGAGAGAAGAGCCATGTTTGATTCTTCATTTGTCTTTCTAGTTGAAGACCGAGTCTTAACACTATAAGATACGTCCCCAATGACAAATTTCTCAGGATAATTCTTCAAGAATCTCCATTCACGAGGTCTGGTGGACTTGGAGGTAGATTCAGTCACCAAGGAATTGAGAGAACTGGTGGCTTCAGGATCTCCTTCAGATTCATGAGACAAAATGGAATTGTCTCTTAAATTTTTAGCAACTGCAGTTTCTGGTTTAGTTTGTCCAGAATTTTCTTTTTCATGATTTTGTGTTTTTTCATTGTCCATTTGGACTTGATTCCCTGCATCACATTCTTCCAAAATACTTTGCACCAAGTTAGAATCATAAAATGTAACATGTATGGACTCCTCAATTATCCTAGCATCTTGATGGTAAACTCTATATGCTTTACTAGTTGTGGAATATCCTACAAACAAACACTCATACGCCTTTGGATCAAATTTTTCCAAATTTTCTTTGTTATTAAGAACAAAACATTTGCATCCAAAGATGTGCAAGTAATCCAAGTTTGGTGGGTAACCTTTCCAAAGTTCATAAGGGGTTTTCTTCAAAAATTTCCTTATGATTGTTCTATTCAAAATGTGGCAAGCTGTGTTAACCGCTTCAGCCCAAAGGAATTTTAGAACATTGCTCTCACAAAGCATAGCTCTTGTCATTTCTTGAATGCTTCTATTTCTTCTTTCTATAACACCATTTTGTTGTGGTGTCCTTGGACAAGAGAAGTTGTGAGATATTCCAAATTCCTCACAAAAGGATTCAAATGATTGGTTTTCAAATTCAGTTCCATGGTCACTTCTTATAGAAGAGATCTTTAAATCCTTTTCATTTTGAACTTTCTTGCAAAATATTTCAAAGGCTGAAAAGGCTTTATTTTTTTGTGCAAGAAATAAAACCCAACCAAACCTAGAATAGTCATCCATAATCACTAAACCATAATGTTTACCACCTAGGCTTTGAGTTCTTGTTGGACCAAACAAATCAATATGTAGCAATTCAAGTGGCCTTTTAGTAGAGATGTCTTCCTTTGGTTTAAATGAACTTTTTGTTTATTTTTCCATTTGGAAAGCATCACAAGTGATGTCTTTGTCAAACCTTATCAAAGGAAGACCTCTTACTAACCCTTTCTTTACAAGTTTGTTTATTTGAAACATACTTACATGGCCCAATCTCTTGTGTCATAGCCACTTTTTAGATTCTTTAGAATGAAAACAAGCTACATTTTGGTCCTTTAGTTCATCAAGGGTAAGTCCATATACATTATTACAATGCTTAGCAATAAAAAGCACTTCACTGGTCTTTTCATTTACCACACAGCATTCAAGTCTTTTGAAAGTCACTAAATATCCTAGATCACAAAGTTGACTTATACTCAAAATATTGTGCCTCAAGCCATTTACCAAAAAGACATCATCAATAAAAGTAGAGTGTTCATTATGTACTTTTTCAACAGCAACTATTTTACCTTTTCCATCATCTCCAAAGGTCACAAAACCTCCATCATACTTGTTTAGTTTGATGAAGAAAGTTGACCTTCCAGTCATGTACCTTGAGCATCCACTATCCAAGTACCACATATCCCTTTTGTTCTTGGATGCTAGGCAAATCTGCATGAAAAACTTTAAGTAACCTTAGGTATCCAAATTAATTTGGATCCTTTGATGTTAATCCATCTTGGTTGCCCAAGTGCATTGAAATCACACACAACATTATAAATTTAGTTACCTACAATTCTTTTCTCAATGAAGCATTGTAGATGTGAGTGACCAAATTTTTTGCAATTTAAGCAGTGATTTTCTAATGCATATTGCTGAAATTGAGGTGGTTTATTATGCTGAAAATGATTAAAGGGCAGAAATTTTCTGGTTTTTGGAAGAGGTGCATTTCTTTTGACAAACTGATTTTTGTTATAATTGTTCCTCTTTACAAAAGTATTCCCACCAGAATTTTTGAAAACTTTTGGACTTTTTGAAGATGAGGTTTTGTTGTAAAATGGTGGTTTCTTGAAAGCAACCTCATTTTTCGAAATGTATCCCAGACCTGACCTATTTGAAGTAGGTTCGGTTCTTGGTGAAGGCTCAGTTTCACTTGTGTAAATTTCATCAAATTTCTCCTCGAGTGTGGGAACATATCCAATACCAGATTTGTTGGATGTGGATTTAGTATTTGATGAAGAAGCCACAAATTTCATAGAGGAATCACTAAAAACTGCACTTTCCTTGGTTACATAACCTAAACCAGATTTTTCAAACAATGGTCTTTGACTTGCAAGTAATTTGTCCAAGTTACTAGAACTTTGAGCAAATTTTGCTAAGTCAGCATTCAGCCTTTTAATCATATCATTTAATTTTTCATTTTCAGCAATTAGCTCTTGATAAAGATCCACAATGTGCTTTCCTTTTAATTTTTCAAGTTCAGATTTTAGAAATTTGTTTTCTTCAATAATGTCCAAAGCACATTCAGTTTTCTTCACCTTTTCTCTTAAAAAATCATTTTCATCTTTCAACACATCCTTTTCAGATTTGCATTTAGTGTACTTATCCAACAGTTTTGAGGAATTGAGTGTAAGATCATCAATTATAGCATGTAAATTATCTATGGACAAGTCATAATAATTTACCTCATCAAGATTATCATTACCAGCCATGAAGCAGATTTTATCTTCACCTTCAGAATCTTCTTCCTCATTCGAATCATTTTCAAGCTCCTCCCAAGAAGCCATGAGCACTCTCTTCTTTTCCTTCTTTCTTTTGTCCTCCTTCTTGAGTTTCAGACAGTTTAGCTTGAAGTATCCAGCCTCCTTTCAATGATGACAAGTCACCTTGCTTAAGTTCATCTTGTGTTCCTTTGAGCTTGAACCCTTGTACTTGCCCTTGTTCTTTATCATCCTTTTAAGTCTCCTAACAAAAAATATAAGCTCATCATCTGAAATACCATCACTAGACTCACTCTCTTTTGCTTCTATTTTTGACTTGAGGGCTATTCCCTTTTTCTTTGAGTCCGGATTTGTGTGTGTGGTTCCATAGGCAAGGAGTTTTTCTCTCATCTCATCATAGGTTATGGGGCTTAGGTTATTGCTCTTGGCTAGGATACTGGCAGTGATTTCCCATTCCTTTGTGAGGCTTCTAAGGAGTTTTCTCACAAGGGTTTGTTTTGAGTAGTTTGTACCCATAGCATCAAGGTTGTTGATTATGATTGAGAATCTCTCAAACACTTCATCAATGCTTTCTCCATCCTTCATATTAAACATCTCGTACTCTTTTCGCAGCATATCAATCCTCGTTTCTTTGACCTGTTTAGTGCCTTAGTGTGTAACCTAGAGTTTCTCCCAGATTTCTTTGGCTGTCTTGCATCTAGAAACCTTTCGGTACTCTTCAAAACTGATAGCACAGTGAAGAAGGTTGATTGCTTTAGCATTCAGCTCCATCTTCTTCTTATCGTCTTCATTCCACTCAGCTTCTTCTTTTGGAGTCACCACTCCATCAGCACTAGTTTTTGTTGGAATCTTGGGACCGCTCACAATAATCTTCCATATGTTGAAGTTAATAGATTGGATGAAGATCCTCATATTCTCTTTCCAGTAGGCATAGTTCTTCCCGTTGAAGAAGGGTGGCCTGTTGTTTGACTGGCCTTCAGTTAGAGTGTAGGCAACTGTGGTTGAGCCTAAGTTGTTTGTCATTGGACCTTTGCTCCAAGTGGTGAAGCTTGATTCTTGAGACCAATGCTCTTGATACCAATTGAAGCTTGTAGAAGGCTTAGAGAAGGGGGTTGAATCTATGACCTTCTTTTAACTTTAATAAATTAACCTTTTAAAACAAACTTTCAATCTGAATCTGTTTGAACTCAGTAGTGAAAAATTTATGAGACAATTTCATTTTGTCTCATGAATATCAGAAAATAGAACAGAGCAGGGAAGAGAAAAGCTGACACCATCATGTATCCTAGTTCGGTTGTCTTGTGCAATGCCACCTACGACCAGTCTCCACCACAACAGTGGTGGAATTTCCACTATAGTTAAAGTATTACATACACAAATTCCACAAGATTGACACAATCCTTTCACACTCAAGTTCTAACCTAACTTGACTTGGCTATGCTAATACCTAGCTCTTCACTCTTAGTGCTAACCCAACTAAGAAAGGGATACCTCACTGGTACAAGATACAAGACACTTAATCAACCTAAAAAAATCTGAAATAACTCTAGGCTTTTCACTCAAGTGTATCTCTCTGCCTTTTTTTCACTCTTAGACTCTTTCAATGACTCTCTCATTCAGACTTTTACCTCAAGAAATTACAGAAAGATAAACATTGAAAAGTAAATTACAATATATAAAACATGAAGGAGATTGATGCTTCAACAACCTCTTTGCTATGTGATAAACCAGATTTGCTAGCCTCTGATTTAGTTCCTCATTCTGGCGGAATGCTTCTTTGAAAGAAAACTCTGTCCAAGTAGATGAACTCTCTAAGAGAAGACTTCTCATAACATGAACTTCAAACCCCTGGTTTTCTCTCCTTGGCTTCTAAATGAACAAAAATCTTCTTTTATATCTCCTTGCATGTTACCGAGTTGCTCTTTCCTAGGTTAACCCTAGAGCAGTGTGCTTCACCAAGTCATCATATCACCTTTTTCAGTTTATCCTCAAATTAGAAATTTTAGTTCTGACCTTCTTTATTGACCGAAAGCCACAAGACAGCTAAACAAAATATTTTCAGTGGTAAACCCAGATCTTGCCCATTGAAACACTACTTGGTCCCCAAGACACACTTTTAACCGTAGATGCATAGCAGTGTAGAACAGAGATCATCTTTCCCATGTATCCCATTTTGGACTTGGCAGAGAGTTGGGAAGAGGAGAAGAAAGTAATATGCATGCTATAAGAAATGTGTTACCTTTGACCTTTGCCTTAGCTTGATTTGGTTTGATTTTGGTTTATTAGACCTCAACCTTTCTTGCTTAACCTTCTCTTTCTATCTTCTTCTGTGAATAGTTTAGGAACTAAGCTCTCTCTCACTTCTGTGATTTTTGACCAAGAGGAAAAAGTGAACGTTGCTTTTGGTGAAAGCAAATGAGAGGAAAATGCTTGCTATCGGGCTTGGATTTGATCTTTTTATTCAGCCCGTTTGAGCTTCTTTGCTGTGTTTCCCTTTGGGCTTTCTTTGGATTTTCAGCCCATCAGCCTTGTTTATTTTTCATCCACTTGGGCTGCTGCAACAATGAGTTTTGGCCTGCAATGTTTAATCATAAATAATCAACACTAATTATTTACTTTGCCCAATAAAATAATGTTTGTCATCATTAATTAATTTAGTTAATTTCTTAACTCAACATAAACAATTTTACATTATCGAGTAAAATTCAAATTCACAGCAAGGATGATGCATGTCTAGTCCTATCGCAGGTAATGAGCTCATTTGTCGGTTTCGACCCGCATCTGATCCAACTCGCAAGTCGGATAAGGCATTCCAGCAACATAACCTCTACAAGTTTATACTTCTTGCAGGCACTAATTCTCCAGTTGAAGTATGTCAAACATGACCTCTGCAAGTACTTGCAGGCGCTGATTCTCCAGCTGAAGCATGTGACCCTTTCTCCTGGAAGTCATTCCATATTTACGGGCGTTCTGGCACAATCATTCACGTACAAAGCCCATGACTTGTTAACATTTATCCTTTGATACCATAACCATATTCATTATTACCCTCTCGTGACCTCCTCATAATTACACGTGCCAATTTATCTTATCTCTTTCTTCAGTCTTTTACTTATTTATCCTTAATAGTTCAAACTATCTTCACACTGTTCTCTCACTATCCACTAAGTATGTTATGGAAAAAGAATTATAAGGTTCTTTAATTAAATCGGTGTTCTCTAAAGCTTTTAAAATTACTCTATTTACTACTCTCTAATTTATTCTTCATAATACATATAATAATATTTTTATAAAATAATATCTTTGATAAATAATAATTATAATAATAATTTACTCTAATATAAATGAGTAATTTTAAACAAATATTTAAAATAATATTTATAATACTCTTAAAACTTATTTTATAAAATCTTATTTTTAAACTACGAATTTTTAATATTTTATTTTTGACCTCAATATTTTATAGAATTATATTTAAACATTCACTCTTTGTTTCATATTTGTAAAAAATAACCCTGAACTTTTATAAAATATCCGTTTTACCCATGAACTTTATATATTACCCAAATTACTCGAAAAAACTTATATAATTATAATATCAAACTCAATATTTTCATAAAAATACATTTATATCCCCCAAAAATAATTTTTCATGTCTGTTTCTTCTCTTCACAAAGAACTGAAATCCTTCTTATTTTCTTTTCAAAATATACATTTAAATCTTAATCTGTTGTTGAGTTTTACGGTTACCGATTCGCCGTAACTTTTATATAATCACTTAGTCACTTATACCTCATCAAATTTTACTTAATTTTTAATAGTGTAACAGCCCAAATTTCGTCAATGCATCCCGGTTTGGGCTGCTTCTCCCCGGCCAAACCATCATCAATCACCATTTATCAAAGTTTCACAAAAATTCAACATAATCTTAAGCAAATTCAATCAATAATCAATTATAATATCAATTCACTTATCAAATATAAATTTAATCGGTAAAAATTTACCGAAATTCTACCTCCGTACAAAAACAAAACAACAGAAACTCTGTAGAAACTTTTTGACCGAGCTGCTGAAGAAGAAAACAATAAAAATCGTCTCTGTTCTCCTAGAACTCCAATTGACCAAACTCAAGGAAAAGGGGAGTTACGTCACCGTCAACTTCTACCGAACAAAAGTGACGCCAACGTATAGAGAACGAAGATACGAACACTTTTATCGAATTAGATTTTTTATTGGAGTTACGGATCAAAAGAAATTGAAGCCGGAAATTGATGGGAGATCACGGTTCATATAAGAGCACTTTCAGTCTCTCTCTTTTTTTTCGAGCTCGATTCGGTGGTGAATGAAGGAAAATAGAAGATGATTAGGAACTAATAGTAATAAATAAAAAAATGACACTAACATATAGAGAAAGAAAATATGAATATTTTTATTAGATTAAATTTTTTATTGAAATTACGGATTAAAAGAAATTAAAGCCGAAAATTGATGAGAGATCACGGTTCATATAAGAGCACTTTCGGTCTCTCTGTATTCGGTGGTGAATGAAGGAAAAAAGAAGATGATTAGGGGCTAATAGTAATGAATAAATCTAGGTTCTATTATAATTATAGCATGTAAAATAAATTAATAACATAATAATAAAATTATATTATTATTTATTTTACTTCGAAACTCAGAATTTTCATCAAAATAAAACTAATTGTTAAAATAATATTTTTCAAAAAATATCGGGTTGTCATAAAAATTTGAATTGTTACATAGATTATAATACTATAATGCATTTATCCCAGTAATTTTGATTGATCAATTAAAGTTTATTGTGATATTCATTCAGTTAACAGTTATGTTAGAGGCAAGGTAGTTGATAGGAGTTCTAAACCTGCATTTGAAAACTTCCCAGGACAGAAATGCAGAAACCATGAGAGATACAAAATTGTTAAGAGAAGACATAGGTACAAAAGCAAGCAAAATGCTTCTATCCTATGACAGGTTTCCTCTATACTTTCTATCCAAAATATTCTTTATCTTTACTATCTCATTGTCTTTGTATTTATATCTTCGCAGTTGATGACATAGCTACCAAAATCAAGGCCAACTGCTCTTGTTACAAGGCCAATCTCTTCGGGTACTCTTTAGCTATTCTTCAACCTAATTTTGTTTGTACCTCTTACTTCTAATGTAATAACTTTACTAAACTTAAAAGTAACATTTGGAAATAGGGGCAGGAAGGAAATTGATACTTAGTATTGTATTTGATAGTTAGAGATTGAAACTAAAATTTTAGTTTTGCGACACAAATTTTAATCTCTTCAGTACCTCTAAAAGGTGGAGACACATAAGACTGAAATTTTTAGAGACTAAGACTGAAACTTTAATAATATTTATTTCAAAAAACACCCTCATCTACTTTTTAAATTCCATTATCTCGCTCACTCCAATTTCTCTCGCCCTCTCCATTATTCTACATTCTCTCTCTTCCATTCTGCTAAGTGCCAACTAGAGTTAAACCCCAAAGTGGTCCCTGAAATTCACGGTTTGCACCAATTTAGTCTCTGACTTACCAATTGCACCATTTATATCCTCGACTTTGTAAAAATTGCACCAAAGTCGCTCTAGCCACATCTCCGGACAAATTAATGAACGCCGGCAGTGACCTGGTACTGAGAAGCCATGCCTGCCCAACCTTCTTTCTTTCTTCTCTTCTTCTCTGAAACCCAGCTCAGCCCGCTGATTCGGTTGATTTCGTGAAAAATAGATTAAGTGAAAAATAATAGTTAAAATGAGAAATTAGGGGTGAGTAAACTTGTGAGGAAGACACTTCTATTAATGGCAAATAAGCAATACAAGAACTAATAGTGAGGAAGAGAGGTGGAGAACAAATGTTGAGACCTCCACTAATGTCACAAGAGGATGAATGAGCTTTGTTTAAAGTGGATAGGAATGGTTTACAGAGAAGAGAAGCTCTCAGAAGAGGATGAAGGTGAAGGTGAAAAAGTGAAAGTGAAGGTGAAGGTGAAAGTAAAGGATGAAAAGGGTTTCAAGGTCTGTGAAGAAGAAGATGATCAAGGTGAAAGTGGAAAGTGAGAGTGAAGGATGAAGGTGAAGGTGAAAAGTGAAGTCTGGTTGAAGGTGAGGGTGAAAGTTGAAGTATGAAAAGGGTTCTCAGAAAAGAAGCTCTGGTTGAAGGTGAAAAGTGAAGTGCTTTACAGAGGTGGCTTGAGGTCCTTTTTATAGTGTAAAACCATGATGAAGAGGACACCCCTTGGCCAATGGTTTTAGTCTAACATTTGGTTTACTGCTCTTTCCAAAATATCTTTAGGTACTCCTGTCACCTCAAGTCTTGTCAACTGAAAAGGTAGGAAGTTGATTCCCACACGTTAAACTAAAGCTCCTGACATGTGACATTAGTGAAGGGACATCTAGTTTGGTTTTCTTTCAACTAGATGACACATTTACACTCCAAATCCAACCAATCCATTTCCACCAATATAGTTCCCACTGAAGAGAAATTCAACTCCTCAAGGTGTTCTTTTGGGTTCCATCCTTTTAGCCCAATACCTTTAGGAGGAACTTAACTCTTTTTTGACCATATTTGTAGGTCATTATAAAAATTAATTATGTACAAAAAAGGTTTATATTTTTAGTACACAATCACCCGCAGACCTCCACACCAACCTTTCGTCCGTCCGTCCGTCCCTACCGCCGGCGACCACCGTCGCTAACCCTCCCTCCTCCCTTCTTCCTTTTCTTTCTTCCCTATTTCTCCATTTCTTTCCTCCTGTACGCAACACCCCTGTTCGTGGCACCACCTCTGTCTGCACCTTCCAGTTCCAGTGAAAACCACTAGCGGCGGCGAAACTCTGTGCCGCTACGACACTACCTCCGCTCCTTACGCTATCTTCTTTTTTCACTCCTCAACGCAGGTTCCATTCCATCCTCTATCTGTTTCTTTTTTTTTTCTAATTATTTTTTTTATTTCAGTGCCTTTTGATTCTGCTTTTACTGATCTTGTTAGACTTAGGATAGTTGATTATTTGTGTTTCTGGACTGAATGTGTATTGGCTGGTTGAAATTTTTGGGTTGATTGATGCTTACATTAAACTGAAATTGCTGTTTATGAATCCTGTATACAACCTGTTCGATAAATTGCCTGAAAGTTAAATCTTATGTCTGATCATCATAGGCTTCAAATTTTGTTTTCATTAGGCATTGTAACTCATATTGTGCAGTTTTCTATAAGTTTTTATGATGATTGAGATTGAATTTTGGTTATGCACTTGGTGAATGTTCTTGCTTAACACCAAATTGAACTAAAATTTTAGAATTCATTCCTTGTTTGGTGTTATATGTTAAGTGTATACAGAGTTAGCAAGTGAATTGATGATATTGCGTATCCATGTAGTTGTTGAACATAAATGATCATATACACAATCACACGAAGGTGACGATGCCATGCTAGAAATTGGGATTAAAACTAGGTATAGGGACCACATTGGGTCAAACAGTTTCAATTGCCACCTCAGCTTGCCGTTATCTACGCCAGCGTGGCTTCTCAGTACCAGGTCACTGCCGGCGTTCATTAATTTGCCCGGAGATGTGGCTAGGGACGACCTTGGTGCAATTTTTACAAAGTCGGGGATATAAATGGTGCAATTGGTAAGTCAGGGACTAAATTGGTACAAACTGTGAATCTCAGGGACCACTTTGGGGTTTAACTCGTGCCAACTATAAACTCCACTGCCACCGACGAAGTAGTCTTCTCTTTAGTTTTTCTTTTTCTTTTTTGTAATCTCTTTTTTTCTCTGGTCTTTCATTTATTTATTTGTTTTAATGAGAGTAGACGGCCGCACACTCAAAAGATAGAGAATAAGAAGCAACACAAAGAAAACCCTAAAAATTTTGGTCACTTTGATCAGCTGAAATTGGTTTAGAATTTGTGAGCACTAAAAGCTTTGGGCTATGAATACCATGGGGAATGCGAGCAAATCACCATTTCAATGCCTTGCTAATCCCATACTTCGATTGTTTTTGTGATAGAAGAAGAAATTTGATAAGGAAAAGGGAAAAGAAGGAAAAGGTATTTAAGTAATTTTATTTGTTTCAGTTTCTGACTTTTTATATTTATATTAAATTAATTAGGATATTGAGGCATAACTCAGTTCTGTATATTTTACACTAAATATAATATAAAGACTTAATTTAGTCTCTGTCTCCCCATCTCAATCTCTCTTTCAAACATAGCTAATAGGATATATGAATGCAATGGAATAAAAATAATATCATGTCTATACCTTAAACAATTCCTATTGATTAGGTTTATTTGTTTTTGGAAGTAAGAAAAAGTCAAAGTCTTTGTGGCTATGTGTAGTTTACGCCGCTATGTGGAGTATTTGGTTGGAGCGCGTTCTGTTTATTTTCAATCACAAATTTTTGGATAGTTAGACATTTGACATGAATATGATATAACTGTAAAGCCCATGATCTTTATCATGAATTTCTCTCATATTAGATCCAAAAATTTTTCTTCATTAATATCTCTTGTATTTTTATTTTTGTTGTTGTTTCTAGCTATAGTAGAGAAAAATTCTTATCTTATGTTTACATTTTAATGTTCTGCAACTGGTCCCAAAGATACTCCAATGGAACATGTGTTAGAGAAGACTTATGATGTTAAAATAGAGATGGACATGCCTAATCTTTGAAGGGTTTGGATACCTTGTTCCAAATTTTTAATTAGGTAGCTGTTTTGGCAATGAATTTAGTTATGGCATTAGTTTTTCACATGTTTCTATTTACCATGTTTTAATATGGATTTGATTAAATTCTCCTAGTATATGTAGTTCAATGTGATCGAATAGAGTCATCCCATCACTCGTAACTTTTTGTTTACTACTAGTAATACTAGCAGCAATCATAATATATTAATAAAAAAATATTTTACAATTTTTATTTGATTGGTATTTTTTTTTTGAAACAAAGAAAGCTCAACACATTGGAGTGGAGCAGCAAGAAAATAAAAAATATAACAAATTAAAAAACCAAATGGAGTAACCCCGGTCATCTCCGGCAGAGCCATCAACAACCAAAAGGATCAATACCAGACCACTCCTTGTAGCTCAAAAACATCATTCCTTGTATGTCCTCAACACCTGCTTGTCTTTGGTTGAAGATTCTATCATTTCTCTCCATCCAGATATTCTAAATCACTGCAAAGAAACCAACCAATAACAACCGCTCCTCCTTCTTTCTGTTATGTATGCCAATCCAACTCTCAAACAGTCCTTTCATGGTTCCTGGGACCACCCACGGCCTATCAAAATGTCTGAGCCAAGCGCACCATACCTGCCACGTAAACTCACATAAAAGAAACAGATGATGAACAGATTCCGTTTCCTTTTTGCACAAGGCACATAAACTATCATTCTGATGAAGCACACCTAGTCTGCTCAACCTTTCTTTAGTATTTACCCTGCCAATAAGAACGAACCAGCCAAAAAGCTCAATTCTCGAAGGTACCAACCCTCCCCAAATTGATCTAGTGAAACTGTAGCTCGTAATCTCTTCCGAGAGAGTCTCCGATTGCAACACCGGCAGAAAAGAGTTAGTAGAAAAAATACCTTTATTATCAAATTTTCACACAATATTATCCTCTCTACCAGTTGATAGTTTCACTGGACTTAACCTCTCATGAAGTTGATGAACCAATTCCAACTCCCACTGGAACAACTCCTTCCTCTAATGGAAATTCCAAATCCACTCTATTCCATCCCAGAACCCACAGTCCCCTATCATTGATCCTTGTTGGTTTGAAATAGAGAAGAGCCTTGGAAAACTTGCTTTCAAAGGACCACCTTGCACCCAATTATCTTCCCAAAATTGCATCCTTCTTCCATTCCTTACTTCCATTGCCAGGCCACTAATAAGTTTTTCTTTCACCTGTTGGTCTGCTATATTCAATTGACAGATGTCTTTCCATGGGCCCCTTTACAGGAAGAGTCTGACTAGATAGCATGACATGAGGAGTCAGACTATTACACAAACACACAACCGTCTTCCACAGCGGGCACTCCTCCTTTGAGAAACGCCACCACCATTTGAACAACAGCGTTGTGTTCCTTATTACTGCGTCTTCGACCCCCAATCCTCCAGCCTTTTTTGGAGCCTGGACCACTTCCCACTTCACTAGGGGCATACCACAGCTGCCATCCTCCTTGCACCACAAAAAACTTCTCTGAAGGGCAATCAGCTTGTTAGCGACCGCCTTCGGCATCTTGTACAGGCTAAGGTAATAAATCGGTAAGCTATTCAAGACCGATTTGATGAGAACTAGCTTACCTGATTTGTTTAAAACCTTTGCTTTCCACAAGTTGAGCTTCTCTTCCACCTTGTCTATGATCGGCTTCCAAGTCTTTACCAACCGAGGATTCGCTCCTAAAGAGATCTCGAGGTATCTAATAGGTAGCGTCGCTTGTTTACATCCTAGAAGACCACATACATGCTCCACCCACTCCTGCTCACAATTGACTGGGATCAAATTCGACTTATCAAAAATTGATGCTCAGCCCAGACATCAACTCAAAGCAGCACAGCAGTCTCTTGTAGTTCGTAATTGTTTCTGTCTCCGGAGGGCAAAACAAGATAGTATCATCTGCGAACTGGAGATGAGATAATTCAATATGATCTCTCCCGACCAGCAGTGGAGCAATGCGCCCATTTCTTGCAGCTTCCCCCAACATTCTATGCAATACATCAACCACGAGCACAAACAGCAGAGGAGAGAGTGGATCCCCTTGTCTTAATCCTCGCTCCATTTTAAACTCCTTGGAAGGTGAACCATTCACCAAGACCGACATAGAGG
>NC_029791.2:113175709-113189499 GCF_000816755.2 Arachis ipaensis
TCCGAAACCCATCTTTTGAAGCACAATATCCACAAAGCTCCATCTAACTCAATCATAGGCTTTCTGAAAGTCTAGCTTTATGATTGTCGCCTTCTTTTTCCTTGTCTTGAGCCATTGAACCGTCTCACACGCAATGAGGGCGCCATCATGTATCTTCCTATCCTTAACAAACGCACTCTGTGTCTCTCCTACCAAATCCGGCATTACTGTTCTTATTCTCCGCACTAAGACCTTGGAGATCACCTTATACACACACCCCACCATACTAATCGATCGGAAGTCCTTGATCTCTTTAGCACCCACAAACTTCGGAGCTAACATCACCCACGTGACATTTGCATCGTTTGGTAACTTAGCACTTTGGAAGAAATCCATCACCACTGCAGTGAACTCCTGACCAATATCCTCCCAGCATCGTTTGATGAAGTTCATATTGTACCCATCACTACCCGGGGCTTTAGATGATTTGCAGTCCCAAACTGCCTCCCTAATTTCCTCCACAAATGGCATCACCTCCAAAGCTACATCCTCTGCTCCATTAATCTGTCTTACCAACCCATTCCGAAAGCCAATCTTCGGAACAAATTCCTGCCGATACAGGTCCTTATAAAATCCTCTAATTGAAACCTTTATTCTTGTTTGATTCCGCACTAACCGTCCATGAATCACTAGAGCATCAATCCTGTTATTCCGTCTTCTAGCCGAGGCAATGTTATGGAAGTATCTAGTATTTTTATCCATGTACTTACTATGCTGAGACCTCAACATCTGCTTCCAGTGTAACTCCTTTTTCACATACCACTTCTGGCAATAGCTCACCAGCGCCTTCCTTCTAGCCTCTGTTGTACCATCATAGATTCCTTCACTAACCATATTATCCAGTTTCTTAATCTCCTCCTCAAGCACCTTCAGTCTCTTGTCCATACCCCGAAGTTGTTCTTGTGCCATAGTCGTAGAGGACCCG
The DNA here is from genome assembly GCF_000816755.2 of Arachis ipaensis. Taxonomy (NCBI): domain Eukaryota; kingdom Viridiplantae; phylum Streptophyta; class Magnoliopsida; order Fabales; family Fabaceae; genus Arachis; species Arachis ipaensis. Next base: position 113,176,674 of record NC_029791.2, read on the forward strand.
TCAAAGCCTTCAACTTACTAGTGAACTGTGCAGCTCCCAAAATTCTCCATTCATTTTTAACCATGCTCAGGAAACCCTCATGCGTAAACCAGGAATCTAGACTTCTGAAAGGGCAGGGGCCATCACCCACTCTCTTATCCTTCACAATCAACGGACAGTGGTCTGACAGCCCTCTAGGCCCACCTTTTAGTCAAACATCAGGAAATTCCTCAACCCACTCTATATTAACCAAAACCTATCAATCCGACTGCAAGATCGACCCCTGAACCACGTGAACTTCCTATCATTCAGAGGCATGTCCACCAACTGCATATCATGTACCCAATTTCTAAACTCTTCTGCTGACACCGGTAAACTACTAGCTCCTGTACGCTCTTCGATATGAAGAATCTCATTGAAGTCCCCGAAGAAGCAGAAAGGCACCTGACATAGACCCGCAATATAACTCAACTCCTCCCATACAACCCGTTTGTCCTCCCTCTCATGCGCCCCATACACCAAACAAAAAGCACAATTAAAATTGTTCTTCATCAGCACTTCTTCAATGCACAACCATCTCTCCCCTTTATAATAGTTGTTGGCTTTGAACATCGCCTCATCCCAAATTAGCAACAAACCCCCCGAGGTCCCTGCTGACTCCACATACTCCCATCCTACAGAACTGTAACCCCAGATTCTCGCAACATCAAATTTCGTAAAAACCTGCCTCTTAGTTTCGACCAAACCTAACATGTTCAGCTTATAACAGTTCTTCAAAGATTTTATCATACTCAATTTGCCATCCCCCCCCTCAACTCCCGAATATTCCAACAGCTAAAAATCATTTAACAATATTTTTACTCACCTTATTGAGATTCTTAGGCCGACTTCTTCTTGCCTTTTCTTTTTGTTTTGCCATCTTTCTCTTCACCGCTAATTCTTCATTTTGCTCTTGCAAAATCGCCATAATATCCACCTCTTCATCATATAACACAGCACCCGACTCTACTGCCAAAGCCCATGTTTCCTCATTTTCTTTCATCTGATCTTGCATCGTAGTTCTGCCTTCAACTGCCCCTGCCAGGTCTCTGTCGCTGCCTCGTACTCCGCGTTATCCACCACCCTGGTCTCCCCATTAGACATAGCTTGTCCCTCTGTGGTCCGTGCAACCGGTTCCTCATACACCTGAACCGGGTTCGAAGAAAGGTTGTCATAAGTGGGATAGGCCTCTCCATCTCCGTCTGGTTCCATTAGCGCCCCTGTCCTCTCCACCAACCACGACGCCGTCTCCCCTCCTTCGTCAGCGTCGCCACTCCCTGGGTCACAGCCACCTGCTTCAGTCATGGAGTCAAGTGTATCAGCCGCCCAATGCCCTGGTTCGCGCGCCTCATCTCTCCCCGTAGCATCAGCGTTCAAGTCGCGCGCACCTGGGCGGCTTCACATGGCGTGCGGACATGGCCCCTTCACCTGCTGTGTGCCCTTCCCCTCATACATACTGAACCGTTCTCCTGTAGCCCGACCTGGTTCTGCACCCAACCCAGCCAGCCTCCCCCCCTTGGATACTTTATCAGACCTAGAGTCCATTAACCATACAGTAGAAGCCCAATCATCCTCCGCCAAAATCCTCTTTTGCTTCAGCCCCCCTGCGTTCCTTTTGTTATTTGGGCCACTTAATACCAAGCCCATACCACCCCCATCAGCCTTAACTCCCTTATTTTGGTCTTTATTTTTTAAACCCAAACCCTTCACTCCAACTACACTTATAGCCCCATGCAGCACCCCTCCATCACGCACGTTAATTTCCTGCGTAACCGTCCTCTCCGAACATTCCTCCCCATTCAATCCATATCCCCCATAATCCTCCTTTCCATTACACTCAGTACAGCTATCCGAATCAATTACCTTAACATCTTTATCCAAATTATGATATTTAAAATTTAAATCATTCAAAAGCACGTCATCAATGACCCTTCTACCCTCCTCGCCGCCAATCCACTTATCATTGAAAATCTGTAGGTCTGCCGCCGGATCCCTCGGCACCACCTCATGCGTCTGGCTATTACCGCCTGCACCAGAGTTCCTGATCACAGACTCTCGTATCGTACTCTCTAAACAATAAGCCTCATACCCCACTTCTTTAACAAAAACATCAAAACCACTATCACCGATTGAGATGTGGATCCAATCTCGTATGACGTCAAAAGTTCTTGTGTCTATTTAAATCCGTCCAGTTGTAAAGGATGATCCTGCTCCTGTGCCTATATCACATCTAACCACATCCCCCCATATGCCCCCCCAATGTTTTAAATGTTTCTGAGGATCATACATGTAAAGGCACTCCATAGCATTCCAACCAAACTCTTCTGGTCTCACACCGTTCCGACTCCTCCCATCTCCAAACTTTATGAAAAAATTGAAGCAGCCTATCCAACTTGAAAGTAAACGTCTCGTCTGCATGCTCCACAGTCTCAAACGTGATTATAACCTTACAGGCACCCAACTCGCTTACCTCCATCACATGAGGCACATTTTTAAAAATTGTCCTTCTCAACGATTGAAGGTCAAAAGGTTTCAAAGTGCTTGCTACTAAACTCCGCACTAACCAATCCATATTTCCTGCCGCTATTGACACTTCAACCCTTTCCATCTGCCCATTCGCATGTTGGTCAGTAACTTTCTTATCATCCTTCTTCACCTCCACATGTTGTGCCATAGTCACCTCCTTTTCCCTACCACATTCCATAGGTCCCTCCTCATGTTGAAGTCTTCGTACCTCCTGCACCCGCCGTTCCCTCTCCTGCTGTTGCCTTCGAAACCTAGCTGCACCTATAGAAACGATCTTCCCTCGTAGTCTCATATTATTCATCTCCGTAATCACTTTTAGTGCGCCGCCTTTCGTGGTGTAGCGTACAAAAGCAAAGAGATAAACTTCTCCTAGTTTACGTTTACGGGCCAGATATATGTCGTTAATTCGTCCCGTCTAACAGAACAGATGATATAATTCCTTCTTCGAAATATCCTCCGGTAAATTATCCACAAACAGAAAAATATTCCTTTTCCAGGCGATGGTACTCTTCTCGATTTATCATCAAGAGTATACGTCCATTAAATAAATAATTTTTTTTTATAAACGAGACTATTTTTAACGTTCTGAAATTGGTTTAAATTAGTCGGTTGAATCGTGAGCAAATGATAAATGCAATTCGATCTAATAAGAAATTAACTAATCGAAAAATCGATAGAAAACTGGTGAGTCAAACAAAATTGAACAAAAAATTAGTCAATTTTTTTATTTTTTTGGTAAAATTGACAAGTTTTTAAATGAATATAGAAAGAGAAGTAGACCAAGAAAAAAAAAGTGAAAAAAAGAATGAGCAGATCCAAACGTAGATATGTGTTTTAATTTAGTTGCTAAAATGAGCATCTTGGTTCTTTTGATACTTGGACATAAAACAAACTAATGGTGCATATCAAGGGTTTTGATAATTCAAAGCTGAGTGAGTCGCATTCAATCTAAGTCAATGCAAACCAAGTCTAGACCCAGACCAAAGAAAAGAGAGCACACACAACACAAGAAACACAATTAATCTAAAATCAAGTCTAGACCCACACCAAAGAAGAGAGAGCACACACAACACAAGAAACACAATTAATATATATATATATATATAATTTTACAATTAATTTTATTTAATTTAGGATAAACCGAATTAAAAGAAAGAATTTTTTAAAAAAAGTAGTACTTTTAGACTTTTAGTCGATATTTTTCTCTATCTAACCCGAAAATCCGACCCATCAACAAAAAAAAAATTATTTTTTTAAAAGTTTTTGACCTAAAAATAATATTTTTTGTCAAAATATTTTTTAAAAAATAGGATAAACGGGCTAACCCGTTTAACCCACGGGCTAATCATAAACAGTTTGGACTGAAAAATTATGGCCCGTGAATAAAATGGGCTTAAACGGTCCAACCCATTTAACCCACGGGTTTAATGGGCCGGGCTAGTCTGTTTGACAGCCCTAATATCTCTCTAATTTTACAATTAAAATGTGTCACATATCACTCTTTTATTATAATTGAAATCAAAATTTTTCCTCTAAAATTAAGGAATTCTCCTCTCCTTCTTACTAATTTTACAACCAAAATGTGTCACGTGACATTCTCTCATTGTAATTGAAATTAAATTTTTCTCTCCAAAATTAAAAAGTTTTATTCTCTTTCTTACTAATTTTACAATCAAAATGTACTACTTATCACTCTCTCATTACAATTAAAATCAAATTTTTCCCTCCAAAATTAAAGAATCTTTCTCCATCCCTACTAATTTTACAACAAAAATATGTCACATGTCATTCTATCGTTGCAATTGAAATCAAATATTTCCCTTCAAAATTAAAAAGTTTCCCCCTCCTCCTTCTCCTCCCTTTATCTATCATTTTCATTCCTTCAACCACTCTATCCCTTTTATATATCATTGTCAATGAATAATTATAAATTTGACAATCAAAATGTGCAACATGACATCTTTAATTATATTAAAATCTATTTTATATATATCTAATTTTACAACCAAAATGTGCCACATGTCACTTTTTCATTGCAATTGAAATAAAATTTTTTCGCTCCAAAATTAAAGAGTTCTATCATCTTTCTTACTAATTTTACAACTAAAATGTGCCACATGTCACTCCCTCGATCATTACAATTAAAATCAAATCTTTCCCTCCAAAATTAATGAGTTCTTTTCTCATCCCTAATAATTTTACAATCAAAATATGCCACATGTCATTCCCTCATTCCCTCATTGCAATTGAAATTAAATCTCTCCTTCCAAAATTAAAAAGTTCTCCCCTCCTCCTTCTCCTTTTATCTATCCTTCTCATTCCTTCAATCACTCTATCTCTTTTATATATCATTATCAATGAATAATTATAAATTTGATAATCAAAATGTGCAACATGACATTCTTTAATTATATTAAAATTAAAATTAAAATTAAAATATAACTATATATTATATTATATTATATATTATTATCTAATTTAATTAAAAAATGTGTCACATGACACTCTTATTAAATTTGAGAGAAAATATTTTTTTCTAAAATTATTAAACTCCCTTCCTAAATTTTTTCATCTACCTCTCTTCCTTTTTCTATTTCTCTCTACCATTCTCACTCTATATATAATTCTAATATATTTATATATTATTTCTAATTTAATAACCAAATGTGTCACATGACATTATCTTATTCAAATTGAAAACAATATTTTCTTCCAAAATTAATAAACTCCCTTCTTAAATTCTGTCATCTATCTCTTTTCCTTTTTCTATTTCTCTCTACTCTTCCCACTTTATTTATAATTTGTAATTTATATTTTATATTTGATAAATCAAAATGTGTCATCAGATATTTTTATTATAATTAAAATAAATTTTTTCTTTCAAAATTAATAAACTCCATTTCTTTATAAGATTTATATTCCCCGTTTAGGGTAAAAATACTAGTTAGTTACTAACTCAAGGACACAAACACAGTTATCTCTCTCTACTCTCTCTCGTTTCTTGGGCCATCCACATTCATGGCTATGGCTTCACAAAGTATTCATCAATACCAATGGATGTGTCTCTTAATTTTTCTGTTCTACCCTTTGCCTTTTTCTTCCCTCCTCCAATTTTATTTTCCTCTAAACGGATTTCTCTTCTCTTTTCACTTCTAAAACTCTTTTTTTATTTTATTTAATTTCAATAGTAACCTGAGAGCACATATTAATTAAACTTTATTTATATTATTTAAAAATTCATTACTCTATTTTTTGTGACCTTGTAAAAAATTGATCTAAAATAATGCATGCTTAACTTAAAACTTATACATTTTTACGTATTTATTATTTAAAGAGTTTTCATGTCACTAAATTTGCTAACTAGTTCAAAGTATAAAGAAAGTGAGAATATAAATTTATTTAAACAATTAAATGAATAAATACAAAAACACATCATGCGTGTTTAAACTTTTAAAGAAGAATAATTAGAAGTAGAAAACATAAAAAATTAAAAAATATTCACTTAACTTTATTATAAGTTATTGTTATAACAAATAGAAACCCAAAAAATAAATGAAAAATCCATTCAAACAAAACTTCTACAGATCACTAAAAATAATTTTTATCAAAATCTTTAAAAAGTTTAATTTTAGTAAAAGATTGAGATAATTATAAATAGACCTATTTTACACGTAGGATGAATAAAATTCTTTTAAAAATATTTTTTTACAATATACTAAAATTAGATTTGACAGTATCATGGTGGAATAGTTATGCATAGTAAAGTTTTTTGTATACTGTGTAAAAAATAAAAATTCTATAAATATATTGAATCATTTGTGATTTTGGCTTTCGCTCAAAGTGCTCTCTCCCTTCTCCATTTTTGCATCCTCTTCGGACACTCCGATATTCCATTGATCTTCCACTCTCTCAACTTCCAAAGTTATGATCTTTTTCTGATCACCATCCACCCCATGTAACCATGTAAGTTATTGCTCCTATTTCATCACTTCCCTTTAAACGTTACACTTTCCTCTCTCAATTCCCCTATTTTTTTTATTTTTTATTTTCACTTCCATCCACTTCTATTATCTTTGTTGGATTTTGACGTACTTTCAGTTTCTACCCTTTCTTCTCTGTGAGTTCATTTTGAATTTCTCTTCGTGTGCGCGTGCGTCTGATTTTTTCTTTAAATGTTTATTATTGTTTTGATTTTTGAGTTGTTGGTAGTGTTTTTTTTTTTTGTCTTTCTATCGTAATTGTGGAATGCTTGTTAGTGGTTACTTTGAAAGACCAGGTTCAGTGGGTTTGGATTGGGATCTATGTGGGATCTCTCGGTTTCTGTTTTCTTCTTATTATATATTATTCTCATCTTTGCGTGGTTTAGTTTATAATGTTTATGCTGGTTAATATTGGTTCTTGTGCTTTTTTTATTTGTTTTTTTTTTTTTTGTGTGTATATATAGAGATTATCACCTGGGTGGCTTCTTCGTCCGAATAAAAAGGAAAAAGATTGAATTTTGACGCATTCCCAGAACATATGTTGCTTTTTTGAGTGGTGGCTAGCTATTTCATGGGTTGAACTTGAAGAATTATGGGTAGCTTTAGCGAATTCGAAGAATGTCGGTTTTTTGATGCTCAAGAAGATGTTGTGTCCATTGCAGATTCAGTATCTGATGGAACTGACACCCTTGACATCAAATCTACTTCCAATGGAAGAATAGGATTGGAGGGCTTTGACTATGATGTGTGGATTCGGAGCCCAAGGAGTGTTCGAGAGCGTAGGGGCAAGTTTATGAAGAAGATGGGACTGAGTGTGAATGGGATTGAGAATTCAGTGGATGTGGTCGGTGTTGTTGAGCAGGAAGAGGTGAGGGATAGAGTGGAGTATAGTAGTGGGGCTGTGACTAGAACTTGTGATGGTTTTGAAGAGGAGTTCTGTTCGAGTCGGTCATCTATGTCTTGTTTTTCCGGTATTGATTCTTCAAAGGAGTTTGGTTTGGAGGAGAACTTGCTGTGCCAAGACAAGAATTCAGACAAGAGAGTTGAGTGTAATGTGGATCCAAAGGGGGAACAGAGGAATATGAGGGATGGTAGGGATGTGGTTCTGGATCGGTTGGCGAATACAGGGGAACCTGATGATTCTGAGAAACCCTCTGGGGTAACTCCTTCTTGGCAGACGAATGGGAATAAAAGGAGTTGGCTCAGAAGATTGCGGTCATTTACATGTATGCTTGATAATCAAGGTGATAATGGTTTTGGCTCAGGATGTAGGCTTCAGAGAGTTAAGGTTCGACAATGCAAGAAGCAAATGAAGGAATTATCTGCTCTTTACATGAGACAAGATATCAAAGCGCATGAAGGTTCTATTACGACAATGAAATTCAGTCCTGATGGCCAGTATCTTGCAAGTGGCAGTGAAGATGGAGTTGTGCGCTTGTGGCAAGTGATTGAGGAGGATATGTCTAATGAAATTGACATTTCAGAAATTGACCCATCCTCCCTTTACTTTACAGTGAATAATCTCTCTGAATTGAAACCTCTGTTTATGGACAAGGAGAAAATCAACAAACTGAAGAGCATGAGAAAAACACAAGATTCAGCATGTATCATTTTCCCTCCTAAGATCTTCAGGTTGTTGGAGAAACCATTGCACGAGTTCTATGGGCATAGAGGTGAAGTATTGGATCTCTCCTGGTCAAAGAATAATGTGAGTGAATGTCAAAAATTTTTGTTTTCTAGCAAGAAAGGCATTCGCTTGCCTATGAAAATTGATTTGGTTCTTCTTTTTGATGCAGTATCTTCTCTCATCATCCGTTGACAAAACTGTCCGTCTGTGGCAAGTGAAATCCAATAATTGCTTGAAAGTTTTCCCACACAGTAATTATGGTGTGCATTACTACAATTCTGTTCTGATTTTTGGCATTGTTGAACCATTTATCTTAATTTGTTCTCATTACTTCAAAATTTTCTTATGTTTCTTTTTGTTATTTGATAATGTTGTGTAGTGACATGCGTACAATTCAATCCCGTAGATGATAATTATTTCATTAGTGGATCTATAGATGGAAAAGTGCGCATCTGGACGATTCCTGATTGTCGTGTCATAGATTGGACTGACATTAGAGATATAGTAACGGCAGTATGTTATCGACCCGATGGCCAGGTAGAGCAACTCTTTCTTTTTACATGCTTTCTTCTATGGAAGGAAATACTATATAGAAAATATTGACATGAATTACCTGCTTTATACAGGGAGGGATTATTGGGTCCATGGCAGGAAATTGTCGATTTTATAATGTATCAGGTATAATTCTTTGGGTATATTTTCCTCTAGTGAGACTACTTAGATGTCATTTAGTAGATTTCATAATATCTCATATAATTAGGATTCAAAATGTTATTGTGCCATGGTGGATGGGTGATTGATAGGTGGCTTGGTGGACCTACATTCTGCACATGCTTGAAATAAATATTTTTTTTCTTTAGAATAACGATGATGTATAATCATGGACAAATTATGATTGGATGTGAATGTCAACGGCTCTAATGTAATCACTTAAACACTTTAGCTAGGTGCTCATTGCTTGTGTTTCATCTTTTGCTTGAAGCAGATAATCAGTTGCAGTTGGATTCCCAACTATGTTTACTTGCTAAAAAGAAATTTACTGGAAGAGGGATAACAGGCTTTCAGGTATTTTCTCTTTTTATTTGGCTTCTTGCATCAAATGAATAATTTTGGCTTAATTCCCATTCATTTTTTGCTGTTCTATATAAGCTGCTCTTTATTTGGCCAACTGATTATATTTTATTTGTTTCAGTTTTTTCCACAAGATTGTAACAAAGTTATGGTTACCTGTGCGGATTCACAAGTCAGAATCCTTGACGGGCTTAATGTGATTGGCAAATACAAGAGTATGTTCGTTATCTTATTCTTATGTTTTACAAAGAATTGTTCTTGGATCTGTACTTCTGCACATTCTTTTAGGATTTTGTTTAGTTATTGTTCTGGCATTTTATTGGTTTAGCAATTATTGGTACATTCCTCTAATTTGCATTTTATTTCATATTATGTTTCTAAAAATTCTTGTTCTGTTTCTGTAGGCGTAGGCACAGGGAGCCCAATGAGTGCATCTTTCACTTCTGATGGCAAACATATATTATCAGCATCCGAGGATTCTAATGTATATATGTGGAATGTTAGTCAGGAAGAGTCTATTCCCATGAAAGCTAAGAAGATTTGGTCTTCTGAGCGGTTTTTCTCAAACGCTTCCATTGCAGTGCCTTGGCAAGGTTTGAAACCTCAGACCGTGGAAAATGAACACCAATGGAATGTCCTAGATAAAACTTCACCTGAATCTGGACATCTTAACCCACCTGCTTCATTCTCCCTGGGTCAAGAGTATTTCTTGGAGGCTTTGCCTAAGGGATCCGCAACTTGGCCGGAGGAGAAGCTTCCAATTTCTAGCTCGAAGGCAAAAACGTCTACAATGCTTAAATCCGAGTACAGGTTCCTGAAATCTTCATGCAGGAGTACCTCTCGTTCTCATGCATGGGGGATGGTCATTGTGACTGCAGGCTGGGATGGTCGGATAAAGACATTCCACAATTACGGATTACCCGTACCCGTTTGAGAAGGGGGGGAGGGGGAGGTGAATTTTCCTTGGCATAAGCAAGCTGTCCTCGGAAAATTACATGGTGCTGATGTTGTTGGAGTTGAGAGTGATGTTGACTTTGGCAGCAACTGTGACATAGCATGTCAAAGTCAAAGCCAAAGCATGAATTAGAGGAACTTTGGCTTTTGGAGGGGCCCCCTTCACATTGGTATCGCTGGTTGAACAGTGACAAGTGGTTACATTACTGTGGTTCAAAAATGTAATGTTGCTGGAATTTAGCAAGTTGCCAAGTTACATTGCCTTTTGATAATCTAGAATCTGCTGGCCCCTAAAGGAGATGCAAATTCATGTGTTAGAAGCTTGGAAGGGGGTCCTATCAGATATTATTTTGATTATGTTGAAAGGACTGTGGGGCCTTCACAACACTCCATGCTTGCTACGATGAGTGGAGGAGATTCAAGCACTGCTGATTGAGGTTAACCTTGAGCAAAATTGCCATTTAGCAGAGATAGAGCTGTGTGTTTTCATCATTACATTATTGGCAGGGCTAACTAATTGGATCTCTTTGTCTGCCAATGTGGCCGTCGATCTCCTGGTGGGGCCGCCGGAATTGGACATCGGTGCCTTTTGGGCTCTCCGGTGATACAAACAATACATACAACAACCAATCTAATTATTGCTGCATTTAGTGGCTCCAAGCACCTTTGGAAGCTGCTTCAATGCTCTAACAAAAAATCATTGCTAACAAAGAAATATTTCTGTATATCATCATCATCATCTCAATTTTAGGCTGAGATCACCTTTCATTAGGATCTTATCCTTTTCCAAATTGTATTACCATTTTGGTGTTTTGAGGGATATATACTATGTAAGTAAAATTTTGTTGCCTTCGATTTATGAATGGAAACAGTGGTAAACCAGAAAGAAAGTTCTTTGTACATTTGCTCTCTTTTTGTTTCACAAAATAAATTGGAACTCTTAAAAGTTTATTGTCTAAACTACTATTTTGTGAAAAGCAAACAACAGTTACTTTAAATCAAAAGGGTAATATTTACCTACTAATATAAAGTGTTATTGGTGCACTTTGAAACATTTTAATTGTTTGTGGTTGAGAACAAGAGCTAGTCCCTTTTATCTTTTGCGGTTCCAATTATTTGAATCATGTTTGGATTAACGTTTTGATTAGCAAGGAATGAAGCAGAAGATAGTGACTGGTGACAGTGCATTCCAATTTTAATTATGAACCATGCAATTATGAACAAAAAGGAATATGTTTTATGTTATTGGAAACAGGAATATGTGACACTCACGTGGAATGTAGTTATAAGTGGTTATTTCTTTCATTACACTCTGTGCACATTGTAGTTATGTATATACACTAAGATGAGAACTGAAGATTAAGGTTTATGCATTCATAAACAGAAATATCTTTTTGCTGCTAGTGGTTGGAACACTCTGTACCTTCCATCATTGTGCTAGAAAGTATTTTAAAACATGACATGCTCATTGGAGAATATAGCATCTAATCCAATCTTCTAATCATGAAGCGGTTTCATGCCAAAAGCATTTATTATTATTGTTTGGAGAAGAAACAAAACAAAATCATATCAATGAACCCTCCTTTCAAAACTATATAAAGCATGTACAAGCAAAAACCACATGGTAATGGACACCATGAGCGCATATGTAGAAAAAAAAATTAATAAAAATGAATGATTCATTTTTGAATTCGTTATTAGCCTTCTACTATAATCTAATAATCTTCTCAACCTCCATTTTGGGCTTTAATATGCTCACAATCAATAGTTAAGATTTTCTTTTTACATCAAAATCGGTTATATTTAAATTTTATTTTTAAAATAAAAATAGAAAAATTACAAAGTTTCAAAAAATAATTTGTTTTTATATCTAAAATGTATTTAAAAAAAATAAAATAAATTGAGTAAAAAAATTATTTTATTTTTATATTATAAAATATATTAAAAAATAAAAAAATAATATTAGAAATAAAAAAAAGAATTAGTTTTTTTATTTTTTTAATATTAAAAAATTTAATAAATTTTATTAATTTCTTTAATTTTTTTATTTTTTTCAACTAAATAATAAAAAAAAAAATTGGATTTTTTTTTTCTTCAAACAAACATGGCCGGAGGAAAGAACAAAAAGCATAACTTTGGATTAACTTCATAGAGAGATTTGTTTTGAATAAAAAATTACACGCACCCGACAAAGAAACATGTAACAATTTGTCCTAGCTTTCTATGTGATACACATCATGATTGTAGTTAGTTCATTTTTTAATTGCCACTTTAATATTAAGAAATGACTACCACTTTAATGAAAGGTTTTGGGATTGATTATGAATCTCTAATTATATATTATTCTTATGATCTATCTCCATCAAGTGTCTTTTGATGTTTCTTTGATAAAAATATATGAATTGAAGTTACCATCATGCAAGGACAAAGCAAAAGAGCGTTGTGTAATAAAAAAAAAAGTAATAATAAGACCAATTTTTATATAATTAGCCAGTGAAAAACCAGTCAAAATTACAACATATGACTAAAGAGTTGGTCTATATTCCAAAGGAATGCGAATTCAACTATAGTCAATTAGGGTTTAAGATTTTTAGTTTTAACTATAAGTTATTACAAAAATAAAAAAAAATTATTTTTTATGCATACTATA
>NC_029791.2:113189527-113210962 GCF_000816755.2 Arachis ipaensis
TTGATATATATTAAATTAAATAATTTAATTAATTTATTAATTTATTTTGATAATTTTTAGTTATTTTCTCTCAATAAAAATATTTTTATGTAAGTATTCGGCTTATTATAATTGAAAGAGTGCATTTAAAGTGAGACATGTTAGGGTATCTCCAACTTCTATCAATTTTGTTGACATGTCAGTATTCACAGTTCACACACGGTGGTGGTTACAACTTACAAAGCAGTGAAGCACGCGATTTAGTGCTCCAAAAGATAAATGAAATTTTAGGATTTAAATCTCTAAAGTTTAAATTTTGCTTTAAAGAATAAAATGTGATTTTTTATTTTTAAATAGTTTTTTTTTTATATTTATTTTTGGTTCCACCTATAAAATCAATGGTGAGAGATCATATCATCTATTATGTTTATTAATAATAAAAAACAAAAATAATAACGAATTAAATATTTCATTGATCGTAATAACTTTTTGACAATGATTAAAAGTTTATCTTTGATCCATTACATCCGTCGAATATTTTGAAATCGTATTTCTTATAAAATCAATCGATTGGATTAACAAAACAATCGATTGAATTTCAGGTTTCTCATAACTCAATCGATTGGACTTCAGGTTACCACAAAACAATCGATTGAAAGTTGCAAAACAGTATGATTTTCGCAAAAATCAATCGATTGATCATATTACCCAATCGATTGAACGATAACTAGAATGTGGGTTTTTTATAATTCAATCGATTGAAGGCCACTATTAAAATAATATATGAAGGTTTAATCGATTGGTATAATAATACAATCGGTTGAATTTTGTACGTGACTAATGGTATATTCCAATTCAATCGATTGAATATTGGTATGTTCATTCAATCGATTGAAATGTGATCCAATCGATTGGTAGGATAATCCAATCGATTGAATTTTGAATCGCGCCGTTCTCAATTTTCATATCGTTTTTATAAAATTTGAATCGCGCCGTGACTAATGGTTTATAAATCGATTGAGTTATGAGAAACCTGACATTCAATCGATTGTTTTGTTAATCTAATCGATTGATTTTCTAAGAAACACGATTTCAAAATCTTCGACGGATGTAATGGATCAAAGATAAACTTTTAATCGATTGGAATTGCCAAAAAGTTATTACGATCAATGGAAGATCTAATTCGTTATTGTTTTTGTTTTTTATTATTAATAAACATAATAAATGAATGATAAAATAATAATTTATAAAATAAAAATAATTTTTATAATTAAATAAAATATATAATGTTAATAAAAAGACAAAAAAAAACCCTTTTAATATTAATGTGTTTAAAAGACATTTAAAATAATAATATTAATTTTTTGTCTTGTTTCAAATTGTTAGTCTCATTTTTATTTATTTTTTTATCCTTTTTTAAAATCCTTAATCACGATTTTTTTTTGTGACATTAACAATCTTCCATATCCATGCATTATATTAAATTAGAATAATATTAATGTATTACACTCCTTTGTTTATAATATTCAAAAAAATAGCCCCACACATATATGTGGCCTTGTTTTTTAAATAAATATTTTTTTTATCACAAAACTATGTTTCTGTTTTTGTGTTGTAAATGTTGTTATTGTTTTAAAGTTGTTAGTTGTTGAAAATGAATTTAAAATCAATATTTTTTATTATTTGTAGTAATTTGAGAATAGATATTATGCTAAACAATTTTATTGACGTTGAAAATTTGGAAGATTATGAAAAAGTTGTGTTTGAATAATGATTGAATTTTTATTTCATTAATATAAGATTAAAATTACGGTATTTGCTTTTTAAAATTTTATGGAGTTTCGATTCTCCAAACAATAAGGTAGTATCCTAACACGGAAGCTTCTACGGTGGGGAAAGTATTTTCTGGTCTATCAAAAATCAAGTAAAAAATTTGAATTATAAAAAATTTTGGGACTCATTTGAAAATTTTGCAATTGAGCGTTAGGTTCTATCTAGTAGTGATGTGGTATAGAGATTATAATGTTAACTGCAATTTAAGAAATGCAACTCAAATTTAATTAAAAACTGAGTTAGGTGAGGTGTTTATATCTGAAGAGAAACACAGTTGTGACAAAAGGTGCTGAGCACGTTTCTTGAAGGCGGACGGAGCAACGGAGAGGTTTCCCATTCGAATACATTTCGGTCATTCCCAATTACTCCATGGAAGAACTCGTTGATGAGGTAGGTCTTCTAGCACCAGTTTATGTTCGAGACCTTTTTTTGTGGTTGAAGTCACTGTTGTCGATGATCAAGATTTTTTTTCGGGGTTTAGGGTTCTTATTGTTGACCAATTTGGATACCCATTTTTTTGGGGTATTCCTAGAGATGTTGCTGGTGACCTATGTCGCAGGACAGTAAAATGTTGTGGTTATTACAAGATTAGACTAGGGGGATGGAAGGAAGCTACACAGTCTCTTCGAACATTCGACAACGACCCCAAGTACAGGTGAACGTGTGTTAGTTTCTTTTTTTTGCTATAGTGGATAAATGAGTTGCTATGAAGTGCATGTTTAGTAAGATTTGGACTCAGGAGTGTTCTTGTTTTGGCTGGACAGGTTGTGACAGGTGAGACATTTGATGTGGATGAAGAAGATGCTGAATATGGGGAGGATTACGAGCAGCAACACGAGCCCGGGATGATTGTCGACGGAATTGGATCATTTAATAGAATAGATTTTTCTTCTTTGACGTATGAAGAGATGCAGAGGTTTGAGTTTGTGGACTTGCAGATAGCTTATGACTTCTACAATGAGTATGGGAGGATTCAAGGGTTTTCTATTCAGAGGTCAAAGGTTGGAAAAAGCACAAAGATTGGATCGGAGGGAGAAATTTTATGGCAAATTTTTGTTTGTTCGAGACAAGGTGAGAGAGACGCCAAACATATTCATCGTGTAGAAAGGAAAATGGATCCTCGACCAATTACACGATGTGGGTGTGGTGCACAAATAAAGGTTCACGTTGATCAAAGCATTGGCCGTTGGTTCGTAGATAAGTTTTGTGACGAACACAACCATGAGATGCTAGATGCAAGGTTCCGGGGGTTGTTGCGTTCTCATAGAGTAATCAATGAAGGGGACATGCATCAAATTAACTAGATGAGAAAAGCTGGGATGCGTGTGCCAACCATATTTCGTGCATTTGCCACTCAATGCGGGGGATTTGAGACAGTTGGATTTGAAATTAAAGACATCTACAATGCAATAGAGAAGCAAAGAAGAGTGGGGGCGAGTGATGCGGAGTGTGCCTTAAAGTATTTGTGTTGCCTAAAGAGGAATGACGCAAACATGTTCTGGAAATTCTCATTGGATGAGGAGAGGAGGCTGCACAATATATTTTGGTGTGATGGTACTAGCCGACATGACTATAGTGTGTTTGGGGATCTTCTGGGGTTCGATGCAACTTATGGGAGGAATAGGTACAAGTGTCCGCTTGTAATATTTTTGGGTTTGGATCATCACATGCGGACTGTGGTATTCGGTTGTGCAATTCTGAGCAACGAAGTAGAGGAAAGTTATGTTTGGTTTTTGCGAGTATTTCTTGAGGCAATGAAAGGACAAGAACCGAAATCTGTGTTGACCGATGGAGATTTGGCAATGAAGAATGCAATTAATGCTGTCTTTCCAAATGCACATCACAGGCTGTGCAGCTGGCGCCTACTACGAAATGCAACTGCCCGCATTGGCCAGCCCATGTTTCTTCACAAGTTCTGAGTTTGCCTGATGGGTGACTTAGAGGTAGATGAGTTTGAGAACATATGGAGCGATATTGTGGAAGAGTTTGGGTTGCAAGAAAACCCGTGGATAGTAGATATGTATGAACGCAAGCATATGTGGGCTAATGCGTATATTAGAGGCAAATTTTTTGCTAGGCTGAAGACGACGTCTCAATGTGAGGCATTAAACATGCAGATTGGGAAATTTATTGGGAACGGATACAATCTACGTGAATTTATTGAGTATTTTCAGCACTATCTCGAGTTCATGAGAAGAAGAGAGCTAGTCGCCGATTATAGATCTGTGTATGGGCAACCCATTGTTAAGTCGAAGTTGGAGGCCTTGGAAAGCTACGCAGCAACAGTATACACGAAAGAGGTTTTTGAACTATTCCGGGAGGTCCTCCTTTTGTCCAGCAATGTAAGAGTTGTATCTTGCAAGAAAACTAGCACGTGTTCCCTGTTTGAGGTTACCATGTACTGCCGGTACCGGTCCTGGAGTGTGGCTTGGGATGAGGTGGATGATGAATTTACTTGCTCATGCTTGCATATGGAATCATTTGGCATTCCTTGTGTGCACATGGTAGGGGTGTTTGTTTATCTGAACATCACTCAACTTCTAGTGAAGACCATATGCGAACGATGGACGAAGAAGGCCAAGCAAGCGGCAGTGGACCCATCTGGACAGGTAGGCGAGATTCCTGATGCTGCGTACATGAGCATGCATGCAGCTTTGCTAAATGATTGTAGAGAGTTAATCAAGTTGGCCTGCCAGTACTTTAAAGATTACTCTGAACTGAAATCCATGATATGAAACCAAAGTAATGCGTTGAGAGAGAAGCATCGGTTAAGGGTTGGCATAGCTAATTGTGGAGAAAAGGTATCCGTTCGCGATCCGTTGCGGGCGAGACATAAGGGATGCGGCCGACGAGGGTTAACTGCTAAGGAAAAAACTCGGCGTGTGCAACGTTGCAGTAAGTGTGTGGAGTTCGGAAGCGAAAGGCGCAGGGGCATGGCCGCATCGATGGAGGGTTGGGAGAACACGTCGGCGGCAGAGGAGGGTAACTACACAGATGAAATGAATGTGAGTGGCATTTATATTTTACAAGAAAGTTATCTGAATTTGTGTGTTGCTTATTTCGGTATGACATGATACCATGTACCAGTTTGATCAGCAAGGGTTTCTTTGTTATTGTATGGCTGCTAGCTTGTTGAATTAGGTATTAATCCCTCCATTTGCTAGTGCCGTTTGGCGTTTCAGGTTGATGAAGATGAATATCCCATTTGAAGATTGGTTTCTGCAAATGCATGATGTATAATGAAAATTCCAATGCTTAGTTCAGTTTTTTTATATGTAATTCATGATTTGGTTTGGCGTTTGGTTTTTGTGTGAAGATTTTAGCAGCCACTCTCTTTGGAATGACATGCTTGCATGTTGCAGCTGGGAAAACCTTTTATACATAATTTTGACTGCATTATAATCAACGGTATGCAACTGTGATTTGTATCAAGCTTCAGAAATCATACTGGTTTAACATCTTCAAACAGGGTTATCAATATAAAATGGTGGTATTATATGGACTTGTGTCATCACTTCCATTTTACATATGAATTGAATATCGTCATTGTGATAATTAATTATATTTTTAATAATTGCATGACAGGAATATGTAAGTATATATCATGTCGATTTTATAAACAAGTAATTAATTATTTGTATGCATCAAACTCCTTTAATATTTATCAACCCGTGTTAGTTCACATAATTAAATTTGTAAATACTGGTTCTTATGAAGAATGGAGAATAATATACCTTCAAGAGGGATTACACATAAGTTGTTGATATGTATTATCGAGGGCAGGATCCATCCTGATTTATATACGTAGAATGGAGTGGTGCCGAATGGGTGGGGTTGGGTTTGCATTGGAAAAATAGTAGATATCTGTGTGGAGGTTATTTAATTTATGAGGTTCTTTGGCAACATCAACTTTAAAAAAATAAATTTTATAATATGGAGGCAAATTATGTGTAATTATTAATGAAAGAATTGAATATCTAATAAGTTTGAAACACATATTTAGAATCAGGAAGCATTAACTATAAGGCCATGTAATCTTTAGTTTACATCCTCAATTATGAGATGCATAAACATGTATATGTAGATGGATAAAGCCCATTAGACTAAAGTACTTTCATTAGGTGACAATCCAATAACATTACAACTAGGTGTAGTGGATGCAACCACACTATTGTCAATCAAAATGCAAAATGTGCAGCCAAGAACTTGAATTTTGCCAGTCGGGGAGGGGTTGTGTCCAACGAATTCAGTTCCATTTGTGGATACTGAGCAAAAAATACAACCATACAAAATACAATATTTGATGCAACACGACATTACCAAGAGTGCCTGGAGGCATCCCATGACATGAAACTGCTGCCTTCCATAGTACCGACGGCATACACTTCAACGTTATGGGATTGCCTACAACACATGATTCAAAATGGTAGGAACTGAGTTTACTTAGTCTGAGCATATGTCACCCTAGTAGACTAGATACAAGAAATTGATGAAAATTTGAATACATTAAACCATAATCAGCTACTACAAATATTATGCAAAGTATCGAATTTCCTTCAAAGTAGCACGTCAGCCATGGTGCGCTTGCTATTCCAGTCGATAACAGCTCTCTGGAGAAATTCATCCCGTATCTGGTTAAAGTGCTTAGTCACAAAGCCGAGGGCAGTGTCAATACGAATTTTGTCAGCCAGCAGGTCGATATTGTTATGCTGCATTGTCACAAATATGATTAGAGTTATGTTACCGTTGCCTAAAAAGAAAAAGAGCAGTTTCAGTACATAAGTCACTGTGGAATATTGATACTAGATACGTACTCATTTTTGGCCAATCGAATTTAACGTGAAGTATTGCTCCATCTGAAGCCAGAGGAGCACCCAGAGCTTGTCCTTGTAGCTGGAACAAAACGACAAGTATCAGGGGCTAAAGCCAGTATACACCCGAACCAAAACAGGTCTATTATTTACTAGAAGAACTGCCTTACCAGTTACCCATGTTAGGGATTCCAAGAACAAACTCAGGGTTCCATTCAGCTAGTGGAGGCCTGCGGCCCAGGAGATTGAGATCCGGAAATTTCTCCTTCAGAATATAATCCAGAGTCCTTGCCTGCAGAGTAACAAATCCATATATCTCAAAATTAACACTAAATGCATGGTTAGTAATCTAGTATAATGTTTTATGGCCCAAACTATGTTTATAAATTATATTTCACTTAAACTGGATTAGTTTTTATTGTCCCAACCGTATTTTGTAAAGCAACATTAACGGCGTTTTGACTAGATTGTACTCACTCTAGATAGCCCAACTCACTCTATTTGGCCCAATCCACTTCAAAAGTTATAGAAACAGCATGTCACCATGTTTTCAGTCCAGTTTGATTGACTCAACCCAGTTGAGAAGTAACACCAACTACATCATAATTAAATGGGATTCATACCGTGGGCCCAATCAAATTTTACACTAACCCTATCTTCTTGTAGACTAAATTGGGCTCTCCTTTTTGGCCCAAATCAGGACACACCTGTTCAAACAAAAAAATTGAGGATTCTTTGAACCCAGTAATTCCAACACGCATCGCACCCAAGATATGATAACACCAAATTCTGACCCAGAACAAAAAAAAAAAAGAAAAACAACCAAAGCATATCCCGTTGTTGGTACATGTAGATACCCTGAACATGCAAGTAACGTAGCCAGCTATAGTTCCCGGTTTAGGAAAACTCACCACAGCTTTCGCAGTGTATTTCCGTCTTATGATTGAATCATCAGTCGGATAGCAATCCATAAGCCACATCTTCCCATTGTTGATGTCCACAACGACCAGGTAGAAGTGATCATCTCCAGTAATATCTACTTTGTCAGCCATTTGGACATAGATCTGCCAAAAACATACAGAAAGTTATTCCTGTTCCAGCTAAGAAAATTGACACTCAGAATGTAGACGGATAGAAGCTTCAAGGCAAAATGCTAACATATCTTAGTGCTGCTGGTATTGGTAGCCAATCCCGAAAGAAGAAGGCAGCCACCTGAGAGTCATCTATGTCCGGATCCAGTACAAATTCCTGGAGTCGAATGGACAACAACGTTGAAAAAAAAACAACATTTGGGACTAATAAGTAACTTGATGACCATAGCCAACCAACAAGTCGGGATGCTCACCGAGAAATGTAGTAGGAGTGACCACACAGTTCACTGCTGAAGCTAGGACTGGGTCCATGATGTTTTGTATGCCATGAGCTGCATAACATACGCAGATGGTTCTTGTCCCGGCTGCAGGCAGTAGAAATCTTACCTCTGTAGCTTCATGTCACCTCTCTTGAACAACGTTTCACTAGGGTTCATGGATTCCCCAAATATGTAGGCAATGGATTGGGCTTCATCGATACAATATTTCATTCATTTGTTGATCCTGAACTTCACACGAATAAATTGTATTATATACTAGACTTGGTTAGCTGACATATGTTTGTATAATCAAAATCGTCTGGTAACGGTAACATAACAACCAAAGTTAAGGATAACTTACAGAAGGGAATGTCACACCGACCGTAGTGGATGACATTAGAGATGTGCTCTCACGGGGTGCCCTTCTCATCTTTCCATATTTCTTTATCTCTTCTGGAGTTAAAAGGGTCAACTTCAGGATCTTGGATGGGGTACGGTAGCCTCGACCTGGACTTCTGGAACTGACAATGCCATCTTCAAATCTCACCTAAGCAAACAAATTGAAGAGTCATTAGCTAAACAATAACGATGCAAACAAGCTTAACTAGATACATGTTCATCGTAGAAGACGATTGACTAGAAGACCGTTACCGCAAACTGAGTTCCCTTCATTTTGGCTGGATTGTTATCCTGTGGGTCAACCCAAGAGCCATCCAACCGCAACGTGCTCCTAGTTGTCATGATGGGATGCATTGATTTGGCCACATCCAACTGGATCATAGAGCCCAGCATTATAGTGTCGTCCGACCACACACCATGTAGGCTTGGGATGCAGTGATGATCCTGCTCAACGGTAATAGACACCATGGGGCTAGAGCCAGGTGTGGAGTTCGCTTCGAGCATCACACCTGATTTCGGTGGTGGCAGTGTCACTGTGTGCTTCGAAACATTGCTTTTTTCGCGGGTCGGAGTTACTCCAGCGGTGGCCGTTGGTAAGTCGGATCCACCACCGTCCCCGGGTCGGATAAAGCTTTCCATGCAAGCCTCAACTAAAGTCATCCCCCACCGCATGTCCTCCGCCAGGCTTCCCACTTGATCGGCATCCTTCATGTGGGTCTGTAATCATGGAAGACAAATACAATTTTAATGCATTGGAAAAAATAAATCTCACTGCATAGTTAGTCCAATAGAGACCGAAGACGAATCTTATGAATGTGAATTCAATTTGCACTTACATCCAGCACTTTCAACAGGTTTTGGCTCAGCTCCTTCATCGTGCCATTCACCTGGAGAAAGGCAGCAATGATACATGCAACCTGACCGCCAGAAGAAATTGGTTGTAAGTTTATGATCAAGGTCTAACATCATTTTAAGCGACAAAAAAAAAAAAAGAAAAGCAAATTCTCGTACCTCTCCTCCCTTCGAATCTTTGGAGTCATGATCCATATAATCAGTTGCATGTTCGGACGCTCCCTTTGGCTTATCCGCATCGTTAACCTTGCCTCCATCATGCTCACCGTCATTTCCCCCACCCGGAGCCACAATGTTGCCTCCTTGTTGGTCCATATCGTCCACCACCTCTGTTTCCATCTCTGTAGTAGCAGACACCACAAACTTTAGCCCTTCGTCTACAGAGATTAATTTGTAAAACAATATAGGGCAAAAAATTTGTTGAGATAGCAAGAGTCGACTCTACTTCCTTTTAACGTTGGGGCAGGTGATCCTCCCACCCATCACTTAGTGCAGTAGGGGAGTGGTCTGCACACATAGGTCCACCCAGACCTCATCATAAGCTGTCAAAATCAAATCTCGTTGTCAGCAGGCATGGGTGAGAGTAGCTTCCCCTCTTCATCGGTGCCTTTCTCATAAGGGATATTTCATAGTTCATAGTCTTGACAAATGTAGAAAATGCTAATTCACAATAAAGATTTCCCACACGATATAGCATTTTTTTACCTATTTGAACTTGTGAGAGAATATTCTCTTGGCCTATTGAGTTGTGTTACCTGAATGTATGACAATATAAATATTAGTTAATATTAATTTTTTATAATTTTTTGTATAAATTATAATTTAAATAATCAATAAAAATAATTGATATATTTAATTAACAAAAATCATTAATTAAATATTATTATAATTACTTATAATAATTAATTATTATAATTTTTAATAATATGATATTTATTAAATAAGTGGTTAACATCATTATTTATAAATTAATTATTTAATCATTTGCCATGTGTAAAATTACATATATTAAATGTATATGTAACGTAATATAGAAATTTAATAATTTTGTTTAATAATTTGTAACATGGCAAAAAGTTGTTGGTTGCTGGTTCATATGCTTTTTACAGGGATCCTCAGCCTTGGTTAGTAAAGGGATTCTCTCCACTATTCACCCAAGTGGCTTTTGGATCCCAGGTGTCAGAATAAAATCTCCGTTTATTTTTATTGGAATTGCATCTATTTACTACCAATGGAGCTGCTCTTACCCTAGTTGACTCTTACCCTAGTTGAACCAGGGTCATCCTTAAGCAGTTGAATAAGTCACTATTCAGTGTCACATCACCCTTTGCTTCCACTATTTCCCAGGTGAAATGACTACTGATGCAGCCATCACTCATTCAAGTACAACTTATACGCTTCCATGAGTTCCTTCTGGCGCAATGTTTATGGATGCTTTGTAGAACCTTATTTTCGTGGATACTCCGGAGCACTACCAAAATTAAACCCCCAATTACCTACAAATTCAAATTACAAGCATTATTTGTGAAAATTTTGATTAGATTTTTTTGGTGTAAAACTTTCTATGCAACGCATAACCCAACGTTGTCTTTTCGGAGTAAAACATGGCATCAACATCAACTACATTTAAGTTACAGTTTAAGACGGCAATCACAAAATCATCATGAATTCAAATTTTCGACTACTCCATCTAACTAATTTATTCAAAACAGGAATTCTTATCCGAATTTGGTTAAAATTACAATGGAGGATGCTCGGTTGATTTGGGCACACAAAGATTTTATAAACAAGAATTCGTTGGTTGCATCGGTATTATTCAAAATAATCAAGAATGAATCATTGAACCAAATAGGTTACGAAGGTTAAGGAGATCCAATTCATTCCTGCTTAACAATACCTATTTCCATTAATAATACAACAACGCAGTGACACACACAACATGCATCCAGATGATGTAAAACACATAACCGAAAACCGGACACAGCTACATTTTACAGACTAACAAAACAAGAACTCACACATAGCGGGGCCATGTGCAATGCTTTCACTAGTCAAATACTTATGAATTGCCGAACATAGCATACACCAGAATTAACCGACTTTTAGGGGAAATTGTTACTTGCTGCGAGTCTTCGTCCTGAACAAATTTGACATCTGATCCATTGCCTCTGTTAACTGCATTAAAAGCTCCTTGTTTTTCACCTCTAGCTGAGACACACGCCCCTCTAGCTTGGTGACTGCATGTTGAAGTCGCGCAATGGCACTTTCTGCGCCAATACAACACCACAATAAATGATCGGTTACTCAAAAATAAACCCAATTTCTTTATTCACAGTCTAAAGTAGAAAAATTCCAACCGTATCGTAAAAAAGACATACCGTCTGAACCCGGGGGGTGGTATTCACTTTCATTGGGGAAAGTCGGCTGTTTCTTCAGCGACACCTGATGCGAGGATGAGTTAAAACAAAGATGCTGTCCACCACTTTCCGCGTCTGCTGTGAAGTATACGGCATGATGAAGATTGGGGTCGCTTGCACTGGCCGAACCAGAGGCAGCACCAACAGGAACCCCCTCCGCTAGTGGTAAAAGCTGAAGACCTTGGCTGTTGTTTGAAACACCCACACACTGCCCGTGCATGTAATCAACCCATGCTCTCCAACCCGCTTCGAAGCTCCGATACCGGCGATGCAGATTCCTCGGATAGCCGCTCACCTGTTGCTCTGCCGCCTCCCAGGTATTGTATATCCCGGGTGTCCGTCCTCTAAATACAACGTAACACTCACCCTCTACACGAAGAGACATGTGGCTTTTTGAAACCCTCCTCCACTTAGTGTATGAAATACTTTCAGATTTAAGAAACGAATCCAAGTGACGATGACTGGAGTTTTAGTAGATGAAATGTCTTGCCTCACTCACTCACTGTGTACACCCTCACCGTCCATTTCGTTATTGAAAACCCACGCGTTAGCATCCCAAGAACTAATAACTGAAACTTTATTTTAATGGTTGGTACATGTGCAGGTAATAATAAATAGTTTAGAGAACAAAGGGTCAACAGAAAAATAAAAAAGATGAACTCACAGGACACGGTTATATTTAAAAGTTTCATTATAATTTAGAAATGATATTTCACATTTAATAAATGAAAGCTTCGACCCCTTTTGTACTAAACAAGTTAAACTTTTAATTACAAATGTGAAGTCATTATACATGCTTCTATATATAATTTTGATTATAAATATAAACATAAGATCACTATATTTTTATATAATTATGTTGTAAACTTAATTATGATTACGGGGCACAAATATGTAGTACTTATTTATATTACTTTCATTATATTTATATACACCATTTTTTATTGAATAAAAATTAAACGTTAATATAAAAGAAAAATTTTGTAGGCATTTTAATAAATATAATAACATAATCTATACTAAGGCAGCTTACCTAAACAAAATAATATTGTAAAATGTAGCAATTTTTTATTTTTAGATAAATAACATAACATATTTAAATTTCAAAAATATAAAAAAAATTTATTCATTTAAATTAATTATGATGCACAAAATGTTTGAAACATTAAAAATTATATTAAAATTATTTTAAATTGCAACGTTAAAATGTAAACATAATTCTATACTAAGGCAGCTTACCTAAACAAAATGGCAAATCACAAGTATAAATCAATGACAAGATATAAAATTACGTGTAAGGTAATTTCGATTATGTAGGCAGTAGAAGATTGGCCTATAGTATAAAATAATTTAATTTATTTTAAAGTCTAAATTATGAAATGATAGATTCACGCTTAACACAGCCTCCTCTTTATCCTGAAGTTGCTGACCGACTTAGAACTGCTATAGTCCTTCTATATCCTGTGTCTCTGGGCCCAAACTCGACAGGCATAGGAGGTTTCCCCTGTTGTCTTATGGCATACAAGTCCATAGTTGAAAAGTGCTGGGGGGGTTACTGCGGAGTTCCTGGACTAGCTGCTCCTCCAACCCCAGTTGAAGTACTCTTCGCATCCTCGTTATCGTTCTCATCAACAATCATGGAGGGATCCACATCATCCTCATCCTCATCCTGAAACACATCTTTCCCACCATCCGGAGCTCCACCCTGTCCGGATTCTAGTACCATATCATCAAATACCAGCCATTGCAATTGCAACATCAACCACCGGCCCAGTGTCAACCCTAGCTCTGTCACGAGATGGGTTTAGATCCACATTAATCTATGTGTTATCTTTACAAATAAATCGAATCGGCTTGATTAATTAGATTTATTTAAGAATGTAGCACATATTCCAAAAACAATGCTATATTTAGGATAAACATATAGTCAATTTTCATTTAAAATATCTACATAAATTTAATGTTAAATTAATTTGTTAATGTAAATTATCCTATAGTTTATGAAACTAAAGAAATTACCATTATTTATAATTTCACATTGCTTAGAAATACTGCACATTAATTTATTTTTAAACTATATCATAATAGAAAAGTAAATTAATAAGAAGTAATGCTAGGGAGACACAAAATATAGCCAAAACTTGCCTCATTTAGCATTTATTAATTGTCGCAACAATTAATAAATGCTAAATAAGGCAAGTTATGGCTGTTTTTGGCTAATTTTTCTTGGAGTAATTACCCAAATCAGTCCCCAAGAATTTTAAAATCAAACATTTTAGTCCCTAAGAAAAATTAATACACAGATTACTCCCCAAAGTTTTACTCTGAAAGACAAATTAGTCCCCAATTCATTTTCCGGCAAAGTAATTATCATATCAGTCCCCAAAAATTTTAAAAATAGATATTTTAGTCCTCAAGAAAAATTAATGTACAAATCAATCCCCAACTTTCCCTCTGTTAGACATAGCAGCCCTCCGTCCAAAAATAAAATATTATTGTTGGCTGCAGGTTCATATGCCTTTTACAGGGATCTTCAGCCTTGGTTAGTAAAGGGATTCTCTCCACTATTCACCCAAGTGACTTTTGGATCCCAGGTGTCAGAATAAAATCTCCGTTTATTTTTATGGAATTGCATCTATTTACTACCAATGGAGCTGCTCTTACTCTAGTTGACTCTTACCCTAGTTGAACCAGGGTCATCCTTAAGCAGTTGAATTAGTCACTATTCAGTGTCACATCACCCTTTTGCTTCCACTATTTCCCAGGTGAAATGACTACTGATGCAGCCATCACTCATTCAAGTACAACTTATACGCTTCCATGAGTTCCTTCTGGCGCAATGTTTATGGATGCTTTGTAGAACTTTATCTTCGTGGATACTCCGGAGCACTACCAAAATTAAACACCCAATTACCTACAAATTCAAATTACAAGCATTATTTATGAAAATTTTGATTAGATTTTTTTGGTGTAAAATTTTCTATGCAACGCATAACCCAACGTTGTCTTTTCGGAGTAAAACATGGCATCAACATCAACTACATTTAAGTTACAGTTTAAGGCGGCAATCTCAAAATCGTTATGAATTCAAATTTTCGACTACTCCATCTAACTAATTTATTCAAAACGGGAATTCTTATCCGAATTTAGTTAAAATTACAATGGAGGATGCCCGGTTGATTTGGGCACACAAAGATTTTATAAACAAGAATTCGTTGGTTGCATCGTTATTATTCAAAATAATCAAGAATGAATCATTGAACCAAATAGGTTACGAAGGTTAAGGAGATCCAATTAATTCCTGCTTAACAATACCTATTTCCATTAATAATACAACAACGCAGTGACACACACAACATGCATCCAGATGATGTAAAACACATAACCGAAAACCGGACACAATTACATTTTACATACCAACAAAATAAGAACTCACACATAGCGGGGCCACAAGCAATGCTTTCACTAGTTAAATACTTATGAATTGCCGAACATAGCATACACCATAATCAACCGACTTTCAGGGGAAATTGTTACTTGCTGCGAGTCTTCAACCTGAACAAATTTGACATCTGATCCATTGCCTCTCTTAACTGCATTTAAAGCTCCCTGTTTTCCACCTCTAGCTGAGACACACGCCCCTCTAGCTTGGTGACTGCATGTTGAAGTCGCGCAATGGCACTTGCTGCGCCAATACAACACCACAATAAATGATCGGTTACTAAAAAATAAACCCAATTTCTTTATTCACATTCTAAAGTAGAAAAATTCCAACCGTATCGTAAAAAAGACATACCGTCTGAACCCGGGGGGTGGTATTCACTTTCATTGGGGAAAGTCGGCTGTTTCTTCAGCGACACCTGATGCGAGGATGAGTTAAAACAAAGATGCTGTCCACCACTTTCCGCGTCTGCTGTGAAGTATACGGCATGATGAAGATTGGGGTCGCTTGCACTGGCCGAACCAGAGGCAGCACCAACAGGAACCCCCTCCGCTAGTGGTAAAAGCTGAAGACCTTGGCCGTTGTTTGAAACACCCACACACTACCCGTGCATGTAATCAACCCATGCTCTCCAACCCGCTTCGAAGCTCCGATACCGGCGATGCAGATTCCTCGGATAGCCGCTCACCTGTTGCTCTGCCGCCTCCCAGGTATTGTATATCCCGGGTGTCTGTCCTCTAAATACAACGTAACGCTCACCCTCTACACGAAGAGACATGTGGCTTTTTGAAACCCTCCTCCACTTAGTGTATGAAATACTTTCAGATTTAAGAAACGAATCCAAGTGACGACGACTGGAGTTTTAGTAGATGAAATGTCTTGCCTCCCTCACTCACTGTGTACACCCTCACCGTCCATTTCGTTATTGAAAACCCACGCGTCAGCATCCCAAGAACTAATAACTGAAACTTTATTTTAATGGTTGGTACATGTGCAGGTAATAATAAATAGTTTAGAGAACAAAGGGTCAACAGAAAAATAAAAAAGATGAACTCACGGGACACGGTTACATTTAAAAGTTTAATTATAATTTAGAAATGATATTTCACATTTAATAAATGAAAGCTTTCGACCCCTTTTGTACTAAACAAGTTAAACGTTTAATTACAAATGTGAAGTCATTATACATGTTTCTATATATAATTTTGATTATAAATATAAACATTAGATCACTATATTTTTATATAATTATGTTGTAAACTTAATTATGATTACGGGGCACAAATATGTAGTACTTATTTATATTACTTTCATTATATTTATATACACCATTTTTTATATTGTCTTATGGCATACAAGTCCATAGCTGAAAAGTGCTGGGGGGTTACTGCGGAGTTCCTGGACTAGCTGCACCTCCAACCCCAGTTGAAGTACTCTTCGCATCCTCGTTATCGTTCTCATCAACAATCATGGAGGGATCCACATAATCCTCATCCTCATCTTGAAACACATCTTTCCCACCATCCGGAGCTCCACCCTGTCCGGATTCTAGTATCATATCATCAATACCAGCCATCGCAATTGCAACATCAACCACCGGCCCAGTGTCAACCCTAGCTCTGTCACGAGATGGGTTTAGATCCACATTAATCTATGTGTTATCTTTAGAAATAAATCGAATCGGCTTGATTAATGAGATTTATTTAAGGATGTAGCACATATTCCAAAAACAATGCTATATTTAGGATAGACATATAGTCAATTTTCATTTAAAATATCTACATAAATTTAATGTTAAATTAATTTGTTAATGTAAATTATCCTATAGTTTATTAAACTAAAGAAATTACCATTATTTATAATTTCACATTGCTTAGTAATACTGCACATTAATTTATTTTAAACTATATCATAGTAGAAAAGTAAATTAATAAGAGGTAATGCTAGGGAGACAAAAAATATAGCCAAAACTTCTCTCATTTAGCATTTATTAATTGTCACAACAATTAATAAATGTTAAATAAGGCAAGTTATGGCTGTTTTTGGCTAATTTATTTTGGAGTAATTACCCAAATCAGTCCCCAAGAATTTTAAAATCAGACATTTTAGTCCCTAAGAAAAGTTAATACACAGATCAATCCCCAAGGTTTTACTCTGGCAAACAAATTAGTCCCCAATTCATTTTCCGGCAAAGTAATTATCAGATTAGTCCCCAAAAAATTTAAAAATAGATATTTTAGTCCCCAAGAAAAATTAATGTACAAATCAATCCCTAACGTTTCTCTCTGTTAGACATAGCAGCCCTCCGTCCAAAGAATAAAATCTCCGTTTATTTTTATTGGAATTGCATCTATTTACTACCAATGGAGCTGCTCTTACTCTAGTTGACTCTTACCCTAGTTGAACCAGGGTCATCCTTAAACCATTGAATAAGTCACTATTCAGTGTCACAACACCCTTTGCTTCCACTATTTTCCAGGTGAAATGACTACTCATGCAGCCATCACTCATTCAAGTCAAACTTATACGCTTACATGAGTTCCTTCCGGCGCAATGTTTATGGATGCTTTGTACAACCTTATCTTCGTGGATACTCCGGAGCACTACCAAAATTAAACACCCAATTACCTACAAATTCAAATTACAAACATTATCTGTGAAAATTTCGATTATATTTTTTTGGTGTAAAATTTTCTATGCAACGCATAACCCAACGTTGTCTTTTCGGAGTAAAACATGGCATCAACATCAACTACATTTAAGTTACAGTTTAAGGCGGCAATCACAAAACCGTTATGAATTCAAATTTTCGACTACTCCATCTAACTAATTTATTCAAAACGGGAATTCTTATCCGAATTTGGTTAAAATTACAATGGAGGATGCTCGGTTGATTTGGGCACACAAAGATTTTATAAACAAGAATTCGTTGGTTGCATCGGTATTATTCAAAATAATCAAGAATGAATCATTGAACCAAATAGGTTACGAAGGTTAAGGAGATCCAATTCATTCCTGCTTAACAATACCTATTTCCATTAATAATACAACAACGCAGTGACACACACAACATGCATCCAGATGATGTAAAACACATAACCGAAAACCGGACACAATTACATTTTACATACCAACAAAATAAGAACTCACACATAGCGGGGCCATGTGCAATGCTTTCACTAGTCAAATACTTATGAATTGCCGAACATAGCATACACCACGTTATTATTCAAAATAATCAAGAATGAATCATTGAACCAAATAGGTTACGAAGGTTAAGGAGATCCAATTAATTCCTGCTTAACAATACCTATTTCCGTTAATAATACAACAACGCAGTGACACACACACAACATGCATCCAGATGATGTAAAACACATAACCGAAAACTGAACACAATTACATTTTACATACCAACAAAATATGAACTCACACATAGCGGGGCCATGTGCAATGCTTTCACTAGTCAAATACTTATGAATTGCCGAACATAGCATACACCAGAATAACCAACTTTCAGGGGGAAATTGTTACTTGCTGCGAGTCTTCGTCCTGAACAAATTTGACATCTGATCCATTGCCTCTGTTAACTGCATTAAAAGCTCCCTGTTTTCCACCTCTAGCTGAGACACACGCCCCTCTAGCTTGGTGACTGCATGTTGAAGTCGCGCAATGGTACTTGCTGCGCCAATACAACACCACAATAAACGATCGGTTACTCAAAAATAAATCCAATTTCTTTATTCACAGTCTAAAGTAGAAAAATTCCAACCGTATCGTAAAAAAGACATACCGTCTGAACCCGGGGGGTGGTATTCACTTTCATTGGGGAAAGTCGGCTATTTCTTCAGCGACACCTGATGCGAGGATGAGTTAAAACAAAGATGCTGTCCACCACTTTCTGCGTCTGCTGTGAAGTATACGGCATGATGAAGATTGGGGTCGCTTGCACTTGCCAAACCAGAGGCAGCACCAACAGGAACCCCCTCCGTTAGTGGTAAAAGCTGAAGACCGTGGCCGTTGTTTGAAACACCCACACACTGCCCGTGCATGTAATCAACCCATGCTCTCCAACCTGCTTCGAAGCTCCGATACCGGCGATGCAGATTCCTCGGATAGCCGCTCACCTGTTGCTCTGCCGCCTCCCAGGTATTGTATATCCCGGGTGTCCGTCCTCTAAATACAACGTAATACTCACCCTCTACACGAAGAGACATGTGGCTTTTTAAAACCCTCCTCCACTTAGTGTATGAAATACTTTCAGATTTAAGTAACGAATCCAAGTGACGATGACTGGAGTTTTAGTAGATGAAATGTCTTGCCTCACTCACTCACTATGTACACCATCACCGTCCATTTCGTTATTGAAAACCCACGCGTCAGCATCCCAAGAACTAATAACTGAAACTTTATTTTAATGGTTGGTACATGTGCAGGTAATAATAAATAGTTTAGAGAACAAAGGGTCAACAGAAAAATAAAAAAGATGAACTCACGGGATACGGTTACATTTAAAAGTTTCATTATAATTTAGAAATGATATTTCACATTTAATAAATGAAAGCTTTCGACCCCTTTTGTACTAAACAAGTTAAACGTTTAATTACAAATGTGAAGTCATTATACATGTTTCTATATATAATTTTGATTATAAATATAAACATAAGATCACTATATTTTTATATAATTATGTTGTAAACTTAATTATGATTACGGGGCACAAATATGTAGTACTTATTTATATTACTTTCATTATATTTATATACACCATTTTTTATTGAATAAAAATTAAACGTTAATATAAAAGAAAAATTTTGTAGGCATTTTAATAAATATAATAACATAATCTATACTAAGGCAGCTTACCTAAACAAAATAATATTGTAAAATGTAGCAATTTTTTATTTTTAGATAAATAACATAACATATTTAAATTTCAAAAATATAAAAAAAATTTATTCATTTAAATTAATTATGATGCACACAATGTTTGAAATATTAAAAATTATATTAAAATTATTTTAAATTGCAACGTTAAAATGTAAACATAATTCTATACTAAGGCAGCTTACCTAAACAAAATGGCAAATCACAAGTATAAATCAATGACAAGATATAAAATTACGTGTAAGGATAATTTCGATTATATAGGCAGTAGAAGATTGGCCTATATTATAAAATAATTTAATTTATTTTAAAGTCTAAATTATGAAATGATAGATTCACGCTTAACACAGCCTCCTCTTTATCCTGAAGTTGCTGACCGACTTAGAACTGCTATAGTCCTTCTATATCCTGTGTCTCTGGGACCAAACTCGACAGGCATAGGAGATTTCCCCTGTTGTCTTATGGCATACAAGTCCATAGCTGAAAAGTGTTGGGGGGTTACTGCGGAGTTCCTGGACTAGCTGCTCCTCCAACCCCAGTTGAAGTACTCTTCGCATCCTCGTTATCGTTCTCATCAACAATCATGGAGGGATCCACATCATCCTCATCCTCATCCTGAAACACATCATTCCCACCATCCGGAGCTCCACCCTGTCCGGATTCTAGTACCATATCATCAATACCAGCCATCGCAATTGCAACATCAACCACCGGCTCAGTGTCAACCCTAGCTCTGTCACGAGATGGGTTTAGATCCACATTAATCTATGTGTTATCTTTACAAATAAATCGAATCGGCTTGATTAATTAGATTTATTTAAGAATGTAGCACATATTCCAAAAACAATGCTATATTTAGGATAAACATATAGTCAATTTTCATTTAAAATATCTACATAAATTTAATGTTAAATTAATTTGTTAATGTAAATTATCCTATAGTTTATGAAACTAAATAAATTACCATTATTTATAATTTCACATTGCTTAGTAATACTGCACATTAATTTATTTTTAAACTATATCATAATAGAAAAGTAAATTAATAAGAGGTAATGCTAGGGAGAGAAAAAATATAGCCAAAACTTGTCTCATTTAGCATTTATTAATTGTCGCAACAATTATTAAATGCTAAATAAGGCAAGTTATTGCTATTTTTGGCTAATTTTTTTGGAGTAATTACCCAAATCAGTCCCCAAGAATTTTAAAATCAGACATTTTAGTCCCTAAGAAAAATTAATACACAGATCAATCCCCAAGGTTTTACTCTGGCAGACAAATTTGTCCCCAATTCATTTTCCGGCAAAGTAATTATCAGATTAGTCCCCAAAAATTTTAAAAATAGATATTTTAGTCTCAAGAAAAATTAATTTACAAATCAATCTCCAACGTTTCTCTCCGTTAGACATAGCAGCCCTCCGTCCAAAAATAAAATTATTATTATTATTATTATTATTATTATAC
>NC_029791.2:113211132-113248690 GCF_000816755.2 Arachis ipaensis
AGTCACTCAATAATAATAATAATAATAATAATAATAATAATAATAATAATAATAATAATAATAATAATAATAATATAGAAATTTAATAATTTTGTTTAATAATTTGTAACATGGCAAAAAGTTGTTGGTTGCTGGTTCATATGCATTTTACAGGGATCCTCAGCCTTGGTTAGTAAAGGGATTCTCTCCGCTATTCACCCAAGTGACTTTTGGATCCTAGGTGTCAGAATAAAATCTCCGTTTATTTTTATTGGAATTGCATCTATTTACTACCAATGGAGCTGCTCTTACTCTAGTTTACTCTTACCCTAGTTGAACCAGGGTCATCCTTAAGCAGTTGAATAAGTCACTATTCAGTGTCACATCACCCTTTGCTTCCACTATTTCCCAAGTGAAATGACTACTGATGCAGCCATCACTCATTCAAGTACAATTTATACGCTTCCATGAGTTTCTTCCGGCGCAATGTTTATGGATGCTTTGTACAACCTTATCTTCGTTGATACTCCGGAGCACTACCAAAATTAAACCCCCAATTACCTACAAATTCAAATTACAAGCATTATTTGTGAAAATTTTGATTAGATTTTTTTGGTGTGAAATTTTCTATGCAACGCATATCCCAACGTTGTCTTTTCGGAGTAAAACATGGCATCAACATCAACTACATTTAAGTTACAGTTTAAGGCGGCAATCACAAAACCGTTATGAATTCAAATTTTCGACTACTCCATCTAACTAATTTTTTCAAAACGAGAATTCTTATCCGAATTTGGTTAAAATTACAATGGAGGATACTCGGTTGATTTGGGCACACAAAGATTTTATAAACAAGAATTCATTGGTTGCATTGGTATTATTCAAAATAATCAAGAAGGAATCATTGAACCAAATATGTTACGAAGGTTAAGGAGATCCAATTCATTCCTGGTTAACAATACCTATTTCCATTAATAATACAACAACGCAGTGACACACACAACATGCATCCAGATGATGTAAAACACATAACCGAAAACCGGACACAATTACATTTTACATACCAACAAAATAAGAACTCACACATAGCGGGGCCATGTGCAATTCTTTCACTAGTCAAATACTTATGAATTGCCGAACATAGCATAAACCAAAATCAACCGACTTTCAGGCGAAATTGTTACTTGTTGCGAGTCTTCGTCCTGAACAAATTTGACATCTGATCCATTGCCTATGTTAACTGCAATAAAAGCTCCCTGTTTTCCACCTCTAGCTGAGACACACGCCCCTCTAACTTGGTGACTGCATGTTGAAGTCACGCAATGGCACTTGCTGCGCCAATACAACACCACAATAAACGATCGGTTACTTAAAAATAAACCCAATTTCTTTATTCACAGTCTAAAGTAGAAAAATTCCAACCGTATCGTAAAAAAGACATACCGTCTGAACCCGGGGGGTGGTATTCACCTTCATTGGGAAAAGTCGGCTGTTTCTCCAGCGACATCTGATGCGAGGATGAGTTAAAACAAAGATGCTGTCCACCACTTTCCGCGTCTGCTGTGAAGTATACGGCATGATGAAGATTGGGGTCGCTTGCACTGCCCGAACCAGAGGCAGCACCAACAGGAACCCCCTCCGCTAGTGGTAAAAGCTGAAGACCTTGGCCGTTGTTTGAAACACCCACACACTGCCCGTGCATGTAATCAACCCATGCTCTCCAACCCGCTTCGAAGCTCCGATACCGGCGATGCAGATTCCTCGAATACCCGCTCACCTGTTGCTCTGCCGCCTCCCAGGTATTGTATATCCCGGGTGTCCGTCCTCTAAATACAACGTAACACTCACCCTCTTCACGAAGAGACATTTGGCTTTTTGAAACCCTCCTCCACTTAGTGTATGAAATACTTTCAGATTTAAGAAATGAATCCAAGTGGCGACGACTGGAGTTTTAGTAGATGAAATGTCTTGCCTCACTCACTCACTGTGTACACCCTCACCGTCCATTTCGTTATTGAAAACCACGCGTCAGCATCCCAAGAACTAATAACTGAAACTTTATTTTAATGGTTGGTACATGTGCAGGTAATAATAAATAGTTTAGAGAACAAAGGGTCACCAGAAAAATAAAAAAGATGAACCCACGGGACACGGTTACATTTAAAAGTTTCATTATAATTTAGAAATGATATTTCACATTTAATAAATGAAAGCTTTCAACCCCTTTTGTACTAAACAAGTTAAACGTTTAATTACAAATGTGAAGTCATTATACATGCTTCTATATATAATTTTGATTATAAATATAAACATAAGATCACTATATTTTTATATAATTATGTTGTAAACTTAATTATGATTACGGGGCACAAATATGTAGTACTTATTTATATTACTTTCATTATATTTATATACACCATTTTTTATTGAATAAAAATTAAACGTTAATATAAAAGAAAAATTTTGTAGGCATTTTAATAAATATAATAACATAATCTATACTAAGGCAGCTTACCTAAACAAAATAATACTGTAAAATGTAACAATTTTTTATTTTTAGATAAATAACATAACATATTTAAATTTCAAAAATATAAAAAAAATTTATTCGTTTAAATTAATTATGATGCACACAATGTTTGAAACATTAAAAATTATATTAAAATTATTTTAAATTGCAACGTTAAAATGTAAACATAATTCTATACTAAGGCAGCTTACCTAAACAAAATGGCAAATCACA
The DNA here is from genome assembly GCF_000816755.2 of Arachis ipaensis. NCBI lineage: Eukaryota > Viridiplantae > Streptophyta > Magnoliopsida > Fabales > Fabaceae > Arachis > Arachis ipaensis. Next base: position 113,213,855 of record NC_029791.2, read on the forward strand.
AGTATAAATCAATGACAAGATATAAAATTACGTGTAAGGTAATTTCGATTATGTAGGCAGTAGAAGATTGGCCTATAGTATAAAATAATTTAATTTATTTTAAAGTCTAAATTATGAAATGATAGATTCACGCTTAACACGGCCTCCTCTTTATCCTGAAGTTGCTGACCGACTTAGAACTGCTATAGTCCTTCTATATCCTGTGTCTCTGGGCCCAAACTCGACAGGCATGGGAGGTTTCCCCTGTTGTCTTATGGCATACAAGTCCATAGCTGAAAAGTGCTGGGGGGTTACTGCGGAGTTCCTGGACTAGCTGCTCCTCCAACCCCAGTTGAAGTACTCTTCGCATCCTCGTTATCGTTCTCATCAACAATCATGGAGGGATCCACATCATCCTCATCCTCATCTTGAAACACATCTTTCCCACCATCCGGAGCTCCACCCTATCCGGATTCTAGTACCATATCATCAATACCAGCCATCGCATTTGCAACATCGACCACCGGCCCAGTGTCAACCCTAGCTCTGTCACGAGATGGGTTTAGATCCACATTAATCTATGTGTTATCTTTAGAAATAAATCGAATCGGCTTGATTAATGAGATTTATTTAAGGATGTAGCACATATTCCAAAAACAATGCTATATTTAGGATAGACATATAGTCAATTTTCATTTAAAATATCTACATAAATTTAATGTTAAATTAATTTGTTAATGTAAATTATCCTATAGTTTATGAAACTAAAGAAATTACCATTATTTATAATTTCACATTGCTTAGTAATACTGCACATTAATTAATTTTTAAACTATATCATAATAGAAAAGTAAATTAATAAGAGGTAATGCTAGGGAGACAAAAAATATAGCCAAAACTTACCTCATTTAGCATTTATTAATTGTCGCAACAATTAATAAATGCTAAATAAGGCAAGTTATGGTTGTTTTTGGCTAATTTTTTTCGGAGTAATTACCCAAATCAGTCCCCAATAATTTTAAAATCAGACAACTTAGTCCCTAAGAAAAATTAATACACAGATCAATCCCCAAGGTTTTACTCTAGCAGACAAATTAGTCCCCAATTCATTTTCCGGCAAAGTAATCAGATCAGACCCCAAAAATTTTAAAAATAGATATTTTAGTCCCCAAGAAAAATTAATGTACAAATCAATCCCCAACGTTTCTCTCTGTTAGACATAGCAGCCCTCCGTCCAAAAAAAAAAAATTATTATTATTATTATTATTATTATTATTATTATTATTATTATTATTATTATTATTATTATTATTATTATTATTATTATTATTATTTTTATTCAACATCAACTACATTTAAGTTACAGTTTAAGGCGGCAATCACAAAATCATCATGAATTCAAATTTTCGACTACTCCATCTAACTAATTTATTCAAAATGGAAATTCTTATCCAAATTTGGTTAAAATTACAATGGAGGATGCTCGGTTGATTTGGGCACACAAAGATTTTATAAACAAGAATTCGTTGGTTGCATCGGTATTATTCAAAATAATCAAGAATGAATCATTGAACCAAATAGGTTACGAAGGTTAAGGAGATCCAATTCAGTCCTGCTTAACAATACCTATTTCCATTAATAATACAACAACGCAGTGACACACACAACATGCATCCAGATGATGTAAAACACATAACCGAAAATTGGACACAGCTACATTTTACATACCAGCAAAATAAGAACTCACACATAGCGGGGCCATGTGCAATGCTTTCACTAGTCAAATACTTATGAACCGAACATAGCATACACCAGAATCAACCGACTTTCAGGGGAAATTGTTACTTGTTGCGAGTCTTCGTCCTGAACAAATTTGACATCTGATCCATTGTCTCTGTTAACTGCATTAAAAGCTCCCTGTTTTCCGCCTCTAGCTGAGACACACGCCCCTCTAGCTTGGTGACTGCATGTTGAAGTCGCGCAATGGCACTTACTGCGCCAATACAACACCACAATAAACGATCGGTTACACAAAAATAAACTCAATTTCTTTATTCACAGTCTAAAGTAGAAAAATTCCAACCGTATCGTAAAAAAGACATACCGTCTGAGCCCAGGGAGTGGTATTCACTTTCATTGGGGAAAGTCGGCTGTTTCTCCAGCAACACCTGATGCGAGGATGAGTTAAAACAAAGATGCTGTCCACCACTTTCTGAGTCTGCTGTGAAGTATACGGCATGATGAAGATTGGGGTCGCTTGCACTGGCCGAACCAGAGGTAGCACCAACAGGAACCCCCTTCGCTAGTGGTAAAAGCTGAAGACCTTGGCCGTTGTTTGAAACACCCACACACTGCCCGTGCATGTAATCAACCCATGCTCTCGAACCCGCTTCAAAGCTCCGATACCGGCGATGCAGATTCCTCAGATAGCCGCTCACCTGTTGCTCTGCCACCTCCCAGGTATTGCATATCCCGCGTGTCCGTCCCCTAAATACAACGTAACACTCACCCTCTACACGAAGAGACATGTGGCTTTTTGAAACCCTCCTCCACTTAGTGTATGAAATACTTTCAGATTTAAGAAACGAATCCAAGTGACGATGGCTGGAGTTTTAGTAGATGAAATGTCTTGCCTCACTCACTCACTGTGTACACCCTCACCGTCCATTTCGTTATTGAAAACCCACGCGTCAGCATCCCAAGAACTAATAACTGAAACTTTATTTTAATGGTTGGTACATGTGCAGGTAATAACAAATAGTTTAGAGAACAATGGGTCAACTGAAAAAAAAAAAGATGAACTCACGGGACACGGTTACATTTAAAAGTTTCATTATAATTTAGAAATGATATTTCACATTTAATAAATGAAAGCTTTCGACCCCTTTTGTACTAAACAAGTTAAACGTTTAATTACAAATGTGAAGTCATTATACATGCTTCTATATATAATTTTGATTATAAATATAAACATAAGATCACTATATTTTTATATAATTATGTTGTAAACTTAATTATGATTATGGGGCACAAATATGTAGTACTTATTTATATTACTTTCATTATTTTTACATACACCATTTTTTTATTTAATAAAAATTAAACGTTAATATAAAAGAAAAATTTTGTAGGCATTTTAATAAATATATAATATTCTATTATCTAAAATAAACTGCTTTTAATATATAATACTGTAAATAATAACATAATCTTTTATTTTTAGATAAATAACATAACATATTTAAATTTCAAAAATATAAATATTTTTTATTCATTTAAATTAATTATGATGCACATAATGTTTGAAACATTAAAAATTATATTAAAATTATTTTAAATTGCAACGTTAAAATGTAAACATAATTCTATACTAAGGCAGCTTACCTAAACAAAATGGCAAATCACAAGTATAAATCAATGACAAGATATAAAATTACGTGTAAGGTAATTTTGATTATGTAGGCAGTAGAAGATTGGCCTATAGTATAAAATAATTTAATTTATTTTAAAGTCTGAATTATGAAATGATAAATTCATGCTTAACACAACCTCCTCTTTTTCCTGAAGTTGCTGACCGACTTAGAACTGCTATAGTCCTTCTATATCCTGTGTCTCTGGGCCCAAACTCGACAGGCATGGGATCCTCGTTATCATTATCATCAGCAATCATGGAGGGATCCACATCATCCTCATCCTCATCCTGAAACACATCTTTCCCACCATCCGGAGTTCCACCCTGTCCGGATTCTAGTACCATATCATCAATACCAGCCATCGCAATTGCAACATCAACCACCGGCCCAGTGTCAACCCTAGCTCTGTCACGAGATGGGTTTAGAACCACATTGAACGACGGGGAGGTCACCAAAAACTGTCTTAGGCTCAAACCTTTGTCCACGTGAGTTACTTTTCTAGGGTTTAACAAGAACGCAACTAGAAAAACGGTTATCTTTGAATATATCCGAATCTCTGGTATGAAGAACGTAAGCAAATTCTTGAAATTGAAACCAATACATTACTCAAATTCTCTGGTATGAAGAACGTAAGCTCATGACTCAGACAGAAGACTAAAGCTCTAAAAAGTGAAAAATGTCGAATGAAGTGTGTAAGAGTGAAGAGAACCTGAAGGGCTGCATCTTTTTCCTTTTATATCTAATCCTAATTTGATTTGAAACTAAAAAAATAATAATGAAATCTAGACCTAAAAGATTTTGTTTGTAAATGAAAAAATCTAAAACAAAAAAAATTACAATAATTAAAAGCCAAATCCACTAAAATAGCATTAAAACTTCCTGAATTATAACTTAAAATAAACAGCTAATAAAGATAATCTTCAAGTATAATTGTTACAGAAATATAGATAATCTTCACGTATACATAATCTACTACAATGTTCCATACGCATATTGGTGCGTGCGTCCGCAATCCCCCACACTTTCCGTACAGCAGCATTACCAGTAAGTGCACTGGGTCGTCCAAGTAATACCTGAGTGAGTTAGGGTCGATCCCACCATGATTGTGGCTTGAAGCAAGTTATTGTTGTCTTGCAGGTCTTACTCAGGCAGAATCAGAAGACTGTTGGATTAAGTATATGGAGTTGGATGAATTATCATGAAACTATGAAAGGAATACTGAATTGTAAAAAAGTTAAAGCAATAATAGGAATAGAGTTGAGAGTCGGAGTTACTTTGCCTTTCTGAACTAACTCCAGTACTACTGTATTCTTTGCTTGTAATTGATCTTTTTCTATGGCAGGCTGTATGTGATCAAAGTTATTGCCCGTGGTCATTGATCTCCTCTGCTACATGTTGTACGCCATTGGCCGTGGTCATCCAATCTGACGAAGGGTGAAGCGCTTAGCAAGTCATTCTCCTGGCGATCATACTCAAAACGCCACAGACAAGGTCGAATCTTCCGGATCAGAGAACGCTGCTTCTTTGGATTATTCTAGCCTATACCATGGAGACCCTAATCTCCACAGAAATCAGCTGAACTGGTGTCTCGAGAAGTGCCAAACCAATTCGTGGATTAACCGTCTGATAGATGTATAAACGTAGCTATTGGCTTGTGCTTTTCCTTTCGAGTATTCACACGAACCCAAGTAGACGTGGGTGTTTGTCAGGCACGTTCGTCTTAATGTGATTAACAGAGCTAATTGGTTAGATCATCCTATTCACCACGATGAAGATCGGGATATACATCTTAGAGATAGATCAAACATGGATCGAAGAAAAAATAGTAGTACTTTTATCAATTCATAGGACTCAGGAGGGCTCCTCCCCTCAACCTAGGAGGTTTAGAAACTCATACTGAAAGTAAAATACAATGATAAATCTGAATAATGTGTAAAAGGTTAGAAGGACCCTGAAATACATAATTAAAATCCCTTAAACACTAAACAAATGACTAGTAAGGGTAAAACAGTCTATCTAGTGTTAAACTCCACTTCCGAGGCCTACTTGGTGAGTGCTTGAGCTGAGCTTTAGTGAGATCCACGTGCTATGAGGCTCCTACAGCGTGAAACGCTGGCTAGGGAATCCTCATGGGGCCTTTGGATGCTGTCCTCTGCTCTTTGGGCGCTGGACGCCTGGAAGGGGGGCAGGAAGCTGGTTTTGGATGCCAGTTTTGGGCCTTCTAATCCGAAGCAAGGTATAGACTATCATATATTTCTGCAATAGCATTTGCAGTGCTTTCTCTGTCTCTAAATCAGACTTCTGCTCCAACTCCTCAATTTCAGCTAGAAAATACCTGAAACACAAAAACTAGTAGTAGAATCCAAAAATATGAATTTAACACTAAACCCTAAAAAATCTTAATAAAAACTAAATAAAACACACTAAAAACTATATGAAAATGATATCAAAAAACGTATAAAATATCCGCTCCTCACATATGCTGTGTTTACAGAATTGTAACCTGGTAAACATGGGTTCCAATTGTTCTATTTAGGTAACTTGCCTTTTATTTTATATTATCTGACGAATAATTAGATTATTATATTCAAAATTTATTAACTAACTACTTTATTAAAAACGTGTTTTAAATTTAATATTTATACTTTTATATATAATTAATAGACACTATACAAATTAAAAAGGTTATCACTTATTTCATTGTAGGAAGGTGAACATCTTACTGAATTATTACATGCCACTAAAAGAACTTAGTTAACATATAAACCTACTTATACATGTATAGAATTATTATTACTTATTATTTATTAACAGCACTATAAGCGTACAAAATACTATACGGTAATTAGTTTGGAGTTTAAAACCCCAGTCTATAGGTATTTTATCATTATTATTTTCTATATGTATCATGTAACTTTGTATAAATAAAACTTTGGACATTTCATTATGTGCGTAACTAACTTAAATAAATAACATTAAACTTACAAATACATAGATAAAAATATAATATTATACAAATCAATATAAACACATAAATGACAAATTATAATTTTAATGTTTACAAAATGACTAACAATTAAACCCAATGAAGTTGACATTATGGGAGTTAGTAAATAATTAAGTTCTTGATTTAAAAAAAACTATAATTAACATTTAAGTTTGAGTGATTTGGTGAAATTTAGACTTCCAAATTTTGCATAACATAAGAAATTTCAATTAGAAAAATAAAAATTTAACCTGAGTAGTCCTCAAAAATATAAACATCTACAATATTCATACCATACGCACATATTGATTTTAGATCTTCCATTGATCGTAATAATTTTTTGACAATCCCAATAGATTAAAATTTTATCTTTGATCCGTTACATCCGTATATGATTGTAAAATCGTGTTTCTTAGAAAATCAATCGATTGGTTTAACAAAAACAATCGATTGAATTTTAGGTTTCCCGTAACTTAATTGGTTGGAATTCAGGTTACCATAAAACAATCGATTGAAAGTTGCAAGGCAGTATGGGATTTTTCTTATTCAATCGATTGTAACTTTTACACAATCGATTAAACGATGACTAGAATGTGGGTTTTTTATAATTCAATCGATTGTCCATATTACCCAATCGATTGAAAGCTTCAAAACAATATGAGGTCTCACAATTCAATCGATTGGTTGTGTTATCCAATCGATTGAATTGTGCACTACGTTATATGTTACGCCATTCTCAATTTTCCTATTGTGTTTATAGATTATTATTTTATTATTCATCTATCTTATCTTTAAAATTATATCTTTAATTTTTAAGTTTTTATTTTGATTTAGATACTCTAATCTTATCTTTTCTTTAATATTAAGATTATAAATTGGTGAATAATCTATCATCAATTACTCAATCCCACAATTGGAATCGTGTATCAATCTCTTTGATTATCAAAATTTTTATTGTTTTTCTTTCGGATATCCATATCCTTAATATCCAAATTTTCTTCATTTTTTATCCATCTATTTAATATCCAATATTTGTTCATCATTAATTGATAATCACAGTTGCAACAATCAGCAAAGGTCCAATCAATTTTTTCATTGTAGTGTTCATAAAATAATCCACCGTTTTGATTACAAAATCGAAGTCAGTGAATAGAATCTCCAATTTTGCAATTCTTCGTTTTGATTCTTTATTCGTGAAATTGATTATGTAATGAAAAAATATTTTTTTTATCTTTTAATAATTCAGAGACATTGAGAAATAATAAAAAAGGAAATAAGTTTTATTATTTTTTATTATTAATTAGCTAGCAATATTGGAAGCTATTTATTTATTTTTTTAATGTTATAAGACGTAGTGTACTAATTTTTTTTTCATTGGACATTTTTAAGATGTTAGATATATTTATGGACACTGAGATGGATGAGCAATACAAGGAGGACGATAACATTAACCAACAAGAAGAGCTAGTTTGTGACCAAGATATGATGAATGAACAGAATGAATTCGAACAAGATTTCAGAGATGAATGTACTAAGGGAGCGTATTTTTCTGAATCTGATCCGTCAGAAGATACCCTTGAAGCCGCTTATGCAGTTGACTCCGTGCAAGACATTATAATTTTAGTGAAAATTGTGCGGAGAAAATTGGTAAATATCACTTTTCTACTTTGCAGCTTGCATTTGATTTTTGTCTGAAGTACTTAAAGTCAAAGAGCTTTAGTGCAAGAAAGAGTAAGACTTTCAAGAATAGTGTTGGCGAGGTTTACAAACAAAAGTTTGTATGCCATAGGCAAGGATTCAAGGAGGAGAACTATTACACGATGGAAAAAAGAAAGAAGGAGCCTAGATTGAAAACAAGAACTGGGTGTGAAACCCGAATGGATGTTAAATTTGTACCTGAAACTAGAAGGTTACATATCTTTTATTTCTCTGACGAACACAACCATGATCTGTTAGATACACAATTCAGTGCTATGTTGCCTGCCCACAGAAAAATGTCAGAGACAGATATTATGCAAATGATGAACATGCTAAAGTTCAAGATTAGCACTTCACAGATATTTGGTCTTCTAGCTAGTCAAGCAGGCGGGTATGAATTTGTTGGCTATGGCCCTAGAGATATATACAATGAGATTGCTCGAAAAAGGCGTCAAGTTCCTGGTGATGCAGCATGAGTGTTGAAGAAGTTGGAGGATATGCGGTTGAAGGATCTACAATTATATTTCAAGGCATGTCATGATTCAAGAGGTTTGTTACGTAACTTGTTCTGGTCTGATGAGATTAGCCAACTAGACTACCAACTCTTCGGGGATGTTATTGCTTTTAATGCTACGTACAAGAAGAACAAGTATAGTTGTCCATTAGTCATATTCAGCGGGGTTAACCATCACAACCAAACAATTGTTATTGTTGTTGTGTTAATTATGGATGAAACTACTGATACATATATTTGGCTCCTGCGTCAGCTCATGTTTGCAATAAAGAGTAAGACCCCGACCTCAATAATAAGTGATGGGGCCATGACGATTAGGAATGCAGTAAGAGATGTATTTCCCGAAGTCAGACATAGATTATGCGCTTGGCACCTTATTTGAAATGTGACTAGCAATGTTAGAAATCCATCGTTTACATCTAAATTTAGGAAAATCATGTCGGGAGACTACGAGATTCCCGTGTTTAAGCATAAGTGGGTTCAGCTTGTTAAAGAATTTGGCCTTGAGGATAAGCCGTGGGTGAACAACATGTATGAAGAGAAGCATATGTGGGTTACTGCATATATAAGAAGTAAGTTTTTTCCTGGCTTTAGAACTACCTCAAAATGTGAAGGTTTACACTCAGTTGTGGCAAGGTATGTGGGGTCCCGGTATGATTTGACAAATTTTGTAGGGCATTTTCAAAGGTGTGTTGCACACTTACGCTTTAAAGAATTTAATGCTGATTATGAATCTACACGTGGGGTGCCCGTCATGCAGACTTGTATAGAGCTGCTAGAGAGATTTGCTGCTGAGGTATACACTCATGAGATATTTCTATTATTTCGGCCATTTCTTTCGAAAGCCGGATCAATGCGGGTGCTAAACATAGAGAATAACAATGAATGCTCAAAGTACATTGTGTGTAAGCATGGGAGGTTCGATTTTCTGTGGATCGTTGAATTTTGTCAAGAAGAAATGATCTTCATGTGTTCTTGTTTAAGAATGGAGTCATTTGGAATTCCTTGCGAACATATTGTGAAAGTTCTAGTCGACAAAGATATTTGTGAGCTTCCCCAGTCATTAGTGTTAGATAGATGGACAAAGAAGGTGATATCAACACTCAATGATGCAAGTGGGTTCACTAGGGATGTTGTTATTAGTCATCAAAGTGCCTTGATGGAATTTTCTAAACAATTGGTCGTTGTTGCTGCTAAAGTCCCAAAGAGATTTGACGAGACACGTGACATTATTATGGAGTTGTACTCATCTTACAAGGCTGCAGATAAAGGCACTAAGCAACCTCAGTCATGTGTAGCTAAAAGTAGCAATCCGTATGTGCATCAAACCAATATAGGCTCAGGACAATTATCTAAGAAGAAGCGGCAATGTTGTAGTGTTTATCAAATGGAAGGACATAAAAAGATAACATGTCCTTGGCAAAAGGACATTGACAACAACGTCATGGGAGATGAAGCTAATGGTTCAGATGATGGTGAAAGACCTCTTATCCAGCTCAACAAGATCATCTTCATCATCCGATATAGCAGTATGAATATCAATATCCGAACTCTTAGCCTTTAATCTATTTGGGAATGGACGTGTCTTTTGTGAAGAAAGTTTGGTTGGAGTCTCGAAATCATTGTTCAAATTCAGTTGTGTCATTATTGTCTCAATGCGACTTACAGATTCAAGTATTTTATAAATTTTTTTGTTCCGAGCCATGTTTACAACTCTCATTGACTGCAAAAATTTTAGGTAAAATAACTCCATAAATGTAAAAATACAAAAAGAGTGATGGTTGTTCTGACGAGATTGTCAATGAAAAAAGACAAAGATTTCTCTAATCACAACTAATAGCGAAAAAATGTTTATAATATATAAAATGTATTACATAATATAATTTGCATTACTATTTGCCAACTTAAATTACCTGCATGCTAAGGAGGACCTCTTCCACTTTAATAGACAATTTTTCACTTTTATCTAGATCATTGTTTTGAATAACATCGTCATTGATAATTAGGTCATCCTGTATAAAGAAAATATACACTACACGTGTTCAAACATTAACCAATCGATTGAATCAATAATTGAGAATACTTCAATCGATTTTATTAACAAAACAATCGATTGAATCAGTAATCGAGGATACTTCCATCGATTTATTAACAAAATAATCGATTGAATGCATACACAAGAGGATTGCAAGCATTCTTCAATCGATTGGACCACTAATTCAATCGATTGAATGCATATCAATTGATTTTAAGAACACCTGAAACAATTTCAAGCCCCTGAAACAGATTTTCTTCATTCTTCGACACATTTCCTTCATGGTCCAGGCCTTGGGATGATATCCCTTGGGTTTGTGATGCCTATATTAGTGTATAGAAGATCAATTGCTTCTCCTTGACAATTGATAGCTTCAGTTTGTCTGTCTTGATGCTGCCTCATCTCAGCAAATTGTTCCTCAATGTATAATCTTATACTTCGTAATTCATCAATCAAATCTTCGCAGTGTTGGCGAAGGAGGCGGTGGTGGTGGAGATTCTTGGGATTGTGCTTGCACCTCAGGGTCTTGTGGTTGTCCTTGGATCTGAGGTTCTTGGGCATTCGGATCTCTTCCCATCTGTCTTAGAGTATTGTCATCAATCTTGGCTACATTACTCAAGACGAAGTCAATTCCAAGCCATTTGAAAATCTTGGTCCATTAACAAGCATATCCTAAACCAACACTTGATTTTTCTCTCTTCATTTCAAGTATATGATGAACCATAAAATAAGGCCAATTTATCTCCTTTCCAGTCACCATAGTCCAAAGCACTAGAATATCTTCGTTAAACAAGATTCCATGATTATGTTTTTTTGGAATCAACATGTATGAAAACAAATATATCAATATACGCTGCTCATTACCCAAACCACTGCAACTTATATTACCTCTAGCATTCATATGTGGATCCTCATACTGCAGACTCTGTAAACCAACCAATCTATTATATTCACCCCATTCCTCATCTGCCGCAATACCTCTAGTAAATTTTGCTCCGTGATAAACTAAATTCTATTGTTCAACTAATTGTTCCAAAGTAACTCTATAATGCCGTGACCCTAAATCAAACTCAATAAATGGCATTACTTTCTCACCCTCTTCGTCACTTTTAGGAACAACATAATTTAAAGTACTATAAACAGCTCTAACCAAGTGGAGATAATAATCATCCTTAGTTTGTACAAAATCAGTCAAGTGCTGTGTTTGCAAAGCATTCTAGACCAAATTATAATGTCTATCATGAATGAAATCGGCTGTTATGTACTTGGGAGGAATAATTTCTCTTGACTCGAACTTCTCCACATATTTGTTCAATGCCCTCGGAGACGGCAGCCACCTTGCCATGTAATGGGATGAAGCAACTAGTCTGGCAGATGCAGAGCTTTCACCCTCAACCCTAGCTCTTTTGGCATTTTTAGTTCTGGCCATTTTGGGGATATTGGTTCGGTAGATTTTGTAGAGATTTGGATGAGGATTGATAATATGTATGTAGTTTGGAGTGGATGTTGATGAGATTGGAGAAGAAGAAGAGCGAAGTTTTCTTGATTTAGAGAGAGAAGAGAGGTTATGCAAAAATGGTGTTATTATGTTTAAAAAGGGGAGGGAGGCTGAACATGGATGGTTATTAGGCTTAATATATATCGCATTTCAAAATTCAATCGATTGTATTAGCATACCAATCGATTGAATGCAGAAAAAAACTTATTTACGTCACATGTCAATCGATTGAATTGGAATATGCCATTAGTCACGTCCAAATTTTAATCGATTGTATTATCATACCAATCGATTAAACTTTCATATATCATTCTAATAGCGTAAATCAATCGATTGGGTAACATAACCAATCAATTGAATTAACTAAACCCACATTGCTTTGATGAGTTCAATCGATTGAATAAGAAAAACCCCACACTGCCTTACAACTTTCAATTGATTGTTTTGTGGTAACCTGAATTCTAATCGATTGAGTTATGGGAACTTGAAATTCAATCGATTGTTTTGTTAATCCAATCGATTGATTTTCTAAGAAACACGATTTCATAATCCTATACGGATGTAACGGATCAAAGATAAAATTTTAATATATTGGGATTGCCCAAAAATTATTACGATCAATAGAAGATCTAATTCGTTATTGTTTTTATTTTTTATTATTAATAAACATAATAAATGAATGATAAAATAATAATTTATAAAATAAAAAATAGATTTTATAATTAAAGAATAAGAAAGGGATTAATTTGTAATTAAAATTAGATAAGGACTATTTAACCGTTATTAAAAAACTTAAAAAAACATGTTTTGTTATGGGACCATTTAATAGGCCAAACATTTTGGGACCATAGAATCTTTGCCCTCCTAATACTCGTCTTGAAAACTCTAATGTTTGGACTTTGGTGTTTTAAAACTTGTTAAAATGTAAATTTAAAAAGAAAATCAAAATAAAAAATTTGGATCTGTTTTAACTTTGTTATTTTAATTTTTTTATTTTATTCAAAAAAATTACTTTCAATCTCTTCCTCTTCTCTCTAATATAGTAACATCATCTCATTGCCGCCTCAAAATACCGCGTCTCCACCACCATACAGTCCCGCCACTTGCTACAACGCTGACGCTATGCCGCAACGCCAGGAAGGAGCAAAGGAGATGGCGTAGCAAAATGACACAACGGAGAAGAAAGAGAAGCGACAAGTTCAGGTGAAACCAGGAAAAAGCAGAGGCATTGCAAAACCAAAAAACCACAGTGATTGAGGTGGGTTGATCCTAGAGATGGATCTTCTTGAAGAGTTGCCATATTACATTTTTAGTGGTCTCTCCGTGGTAGGCCACCGCGACAGCGGGAGTCATGAGTACCACGGATGAGGATCAAAACCATGGCAGTGGTTTCTCTGATCCTTGAAGGTCTCCTCATCCCAGTGCGGTGTTTGCAAGCTCCGGCAATGGCAGGTCACAGCAGAGACACACAAATTACGGGAAAGAATAAAGTTATATTTGGGTCGGGTTTGGAGAGGTAGGTGTTGTTTTTTTTTTATTATTATTTGAATGGATTGGGTATGTTTGAAATTTAAATTTAAATATAAATTAAATAATTAAATATAAATGAAAATAAAATAAATTTAAATTAAAACAATAAAATAAAAAGGTTGTAACTAAACAAAATTTTGATGTTTTTTCTTTTTCTTCTTGATTATTACTTCATATATAGACATTTTCTTTCTTATATTTAAGGGATAAATACCCTTTCCGGCCCCTGAACATTTTAAAGTGGGACATATCGCACCTTTATCATCCAGAAACCTCAACCTGGTCCTCAACCAACAACATAAGTGAACGAATCGACCCTTGTGACCAGTTGCTAATAGGTTGCCTGGATGACGTGTCAGGTGGAGGCTGAGTTGTCAACTGCAGGTGCCACGTGTAAGTGGAAGTTGTTGCAGGGACTCAAAACCCCCTTCCCTACAACTGAAAAGGCATCGTTGCATTCGGTTAATATTCCCCCTCACTTTCGAAGTACATTTACTGTAATCTCCTTCTTCTTTTCATTCATTCACTAAAAAGCCCTAACACTTCATCTTCCACCATTGTTTCCCTCCAGAACCTTTGCACGACGCTAGAACGGAAGTCTGGTATAATCGAATCTGCGACGAACGTGTGTAGGGCATAGACGTTGACTGTGTGAGACGGCAGTGAAAGGTTAGTTCAGTTTTTCGATTTTCACATTGTGTTAGTTGAGAATGTAATTGTTTTCCATGCATGTCTATGAGGGGTGTGATGTGAGGAACTTTACGTTCGAGATGATCAGTATGATTAATGGATAAAGTGGTTAACAATAAACACTGTTTTTAATTAGGGTTTGATAATGCTAGGGGTTGATAAACGTAGTGAGTATTTCGGGTAATGAAATTTGTATGTAGTGTTATTAGTGATGATAATGTTGGTGGCATTGTTGTGCATTACGGTAAAACTATTTTTAAATGTTGCAGATGTCTGTGTTTGTGATCCCTATATTTAACCATGGCGAAAAGCTTGTTAGAGCTAATGGTAAGCTACATTACTTAGACGGGAAGGTAGAGAAGTTTCCTCCAATGGATATTGATTTCGTAAACAAGAAGGACTTGGAGGAACTTTTCAAGGGTTTGGGGTACTTGACATACAAACAAATCTACTGGCACGACCCAACTGTTATTGAGTTCGAGGATGGTCTGCATGTGCTCTATGGTGACAAGGAGATCAACAACATGTGCGACTTCACTATGAGGCATAATCTGAAGGAGTTCCACCTTTACTTTGAGCATGGAGTGGATATTCCTGTTGTAACTGACGATGAGCCTGTGGAGGAGGAAATGGTATCTGAAGATAAGGATGTCTTGGTGGTGACAGATTCTTCAAAATCTTCTTCCTCCTCCTATGATTCATACGAGAGTGCTGAAGATGAAGCTTACAAGCCCCCTCCTCCTGGGTATGAAACTGAGAGTTCTGAGGAGTCTGTTGATGTACAAAGTAAAAAGAAGAAAAATGGGAAGTCTTGCTCACCTAACACCATGGCAAAGAGAAAGGCCTCCAGGAGATATACTGGTAAGAGGAGGATGAAACATGTTCTGAATAGAGGAATGGAAAGTGGGCCTAGTAGTGGAGATTCATGGCTAGGCCAAGGCCCAGGTAGTAGAGGCTGTGTTGGGCCGGATCTGGGTAATATGGAAGGCCCAGCTAGTGTGGGAAATGTGGGACAGAAGGGGGTTGCAACTCAGGCTGGTGAGAAATTTGTTGATGGTGCTGATATTGTATATGAGTATGAGTCTGAGGGTTTTGTGACTCCAGTTTCATCTGATGATGAGAGGGGCCCTTCTGGTCCAGATTTTAATGAGGGCAAAACATTTGGAGAGGTGCATTTTAGGCTAGGGATGCAGTTTGCAACTATTGAGCAATTTAAAAGAGCACTTAAGGATGTGTTTGTGCAAGATGGAAGGGATTACATGTACCTGAAAAATGAGCCGGGGAGAGTTAGAGCAGCTTGTGCTGAGGAAGATTGTCCTTGACTGATTTTTGTGTCGAAGAACGTGGTTACCAAGTCTTTTGAGGTCAAGACATTTCACAGTGAGCACACATGTGGCCGGGATTATGGAAGCAATCTTGCTGATAAAAATTGGGTGGCTGAGAAATTGGGGATGCGACTAAAAACGCAACCAAAGTTGACACCTAGGGAGGCAATGTAACATATAAAAGAAGACTATAATGTTCAACTGAATCGGAAGATGATTACACGAGCAATAAAGCAAACTAGGGAGTGTTGGGTAATGAAGGGGCTCAATTTGGGAAGCTGAGGGATTATCTGAATGAGATACACAAGAGCAATCTCGGGAGCACAGCACATATGAACACCTTATCCCAGCCACAAGGGCCAAACTTGTTTCAGAGATTGTATATCAGTTTTGATGCTTGCAAAAGAGGCTTCAAGAATGGGTGCAGGCCACT
Organism: Arachis ipaensis; assembly: GCF_000816755.2. Lineage (NCBI taxonomy): Eukaryota > Viridiplantae > Streptophyta > Magnoliopsida > Fabales > Fabaceae > Arachis > Arachis ipaensis. Next base: position 113,229,956 of record NC_029791.2, read on the forward strand.
CATCGGGTTTGATGGGTGTTTTTTGAAGGGTTACTATGGAGGCCAACTGCTTTCTGCAGTGACCCAAGATGCAAATAATCATGTGTTTGTCATTGCATTTGGTGTAACCAGGGTTGAGAACACTGATAATCAAAAATGGTTTCTGACTTGCCTTCAGGAGGACTTCGGGGCAAGCATGCTCTTTGGATGGCATTTGATGTCTGATCAACAGAAAGTAAGTTTCATAGTTACTAGCTAGCATCATGTATTGTTAGTTTTCTGCTAACTTAACTGTGTGATATAATATTCTGCAGGGTCTTGTAAGGGCAGTCCAAGAGGTGATGCCAAATGTATTTCATAGGAACTGTGTGCTGCATATGTGGAAAAACTGTAAAAAGAGGTTTAGGGACAAACAGGTTAAGGGTTGTGTTTGGGAAGCAGCTAGGAGCACAGCTCCAGTTCAGTTCAAGGCTGCAATGGATAGGTTGAAAACTGTGAGTAATGGAGCTTGGGAATACATTAGTAAGTTTGACCCTAAGGTATGGTGTAGGGCATTTTTCAGTCACTATCCTAAGAATGCTGCTGTGACAAACAACATGTGTGAGTCTTGGAACGCAGTCATTGTGGAGGCTAGGGAGAAACCAATCCTGACACTGTGTGAGGAGCTACGGGTTCATGTTATGAACAAAATGGCTAGACACAAGAGGATCCTAGGGGCATATAAAGGAAGGCTGGCTCCAGTACAACAAATAAAATTGGACAAATGGATTAAGCCAGAAAGTCACAAGTGGAATGCTCAATGGTGTGGTGACAATGACAGGGTTGTGTTTGAGGTATCCAGGAATACGCACAAGCTAGGGGTTAACCTGAAAAAGCAAACCTGCACATATAATTTTTGGCAGCTCACAGGTTAGGTGTATGCATGTCAAATCAGTTTCAATTTTTTTGGCAATGTATTTGAGCTATGGATGATCTTATATTTGATAAATTATGTTCTATAGGTGTACCTTGTGTTCATGTTGTTGCAGCAATATCCAGAGTGAGGGTAAAATCAGCTGAAGACTTCTGTCTCCATTTCTCACTATGGAGGCCATAAGGAAGACATATGACATTTGTATCAACCCTGTATCCAGTGAAGAGTTTTGGGAACTAACTGACCATCTGAAGGCAGATCCACCAAAAATTGTGAGACCTATTGGTAGACCAGTTAAGAGGAGAAAGGAATCAACTACACCTCCAGCTCCAACTGATGGCAGCAAGGTCAGAAGGACCTTCCAAGTTACCTGTAGCAAATGTGGAGAGGCTGGCCACTACTTCAAAACATGTAAGGGAGCACCTAAAAACCCTAACTGGCAACCAAAAAGCAGGAGAAATAACAAGGTATGGAAGAATTTTCTAAATAATTTGCTTTTCTTTCTGCAGCCATGGAATACTAGCAAAGTTAATTGAAATCTTAACTCATTGTTCAGGGTGGAACATCTGGCCACACTCAGAACAAACCCAAGCATCAAAGGCCGAATCCTACTTTAGAGGAAATTAGGGTTAGATATCTGAATTTTACTTTGCTATGCTTTTTGTTCTTTAGGTTTACTGGTGTCATTGGCTATGTCTGTTTAGAACTGAAGTGTTTGCCATATTATTGTTTTTACTCCTGGAATAGGCTAAGCTTAAGAAGCATAAGAAAAAGATGCCAAAGAGGCCACATGCTCCACAAGAGAAAATCCCAATATCTCAATCTGCCCCTCCAGTGGTAAATGTTATAGTATACTATGCAGTCTAACATTGTTTACTCATTTTTTTTTTGTGTAGTAACTGGCTTATTTTGAATGTTGTTGCATAGCAATCTCAATGTGAACCAGCCCAGCCAAGTCCTGCACCACCATCTAAGTCAAGTGCCAGATTCAGGCCCAAGTTGAAGACCTTTAGGCCACCAGGTCCTCTGAATCCACAAACAGGCCACCAACCAGTAGCTACACCAGAAAATCTTGAGGCCATCACCAAGGAAACAGTTGCTGCATCAAGTGGAGGAACCTCTTTAGACTTATTGAAGTTCATTCCAATACCAAATTTCAGGCCACCAAAGCAGAATTAGTTAACTAGGAATTTTAGACTATAAGACTTATCTGTTTGTCTTGCTGTTTATGTTTTTTGGTTGCTAGTCCAGAATTCTGAAAACTGCATATGTTTAAGGACATGTTTTTTTGGAAAACTACTTAATCTCACATAGTGTGTGAGTTTTATTTTGTAAACTTTGTCTGGTGTACCTTGTGTGTTACCTTATGGAAACTTTGCCTCACATGGCTTGTGAACTGCATATTCCAAATCTTGGATTTGTGAAATGACAATGTATAATCCTTGTGTAAATGTGTATTGTTACTATGTTTTCAGTTTCTTTTAACCATGATTCTGTCAATCAATTACACACAAATCATGAAATACAGAAAATACTCATAACTGACTAAACAAACTCTATTAATCCAGAAACATATTTTATTACAATTTCATATTCTTTTCTTTCACTACATCCAGAAATTGCCCCCATTACAAAACACTGAATTTACAAGTTCAAAGGCATATTAACATTATACAACTGTTACTAGACTACATCCCTTTTTCTATTACAATGCCTAGCAAAATCAACCCAAACACTTTCCATCTGCTAAGAGCACCACTGTTCTTATCATCGCTTTTGACCTCATCCATCTTCTTCTCTATCTCTTCAATTCTTTCTTCCATCTTTTTCGTTGGGTCCGATACTCCATCTTGTACCACTTCATCAATACAAAAAGAGGCAACATACTCATCTAGCCAGGCAAAGTATTTGCAATGTCCTGTGTTGTTCTACATCAAACATGCCTACTGTTCAACTCCAACAAGTTACCAAAATAACGCAGCAACCCAAACAAAAACGATTCCGAAAAATTTACCCTAAAATAAGAACAACCAAAGAAAAGCCTCCTAGGATTTTTTGAAGTTCCAGATTTGAACAAAATGGCGTATGATTCGCAATTGCACACTGGAGGAACAAATTTCTTCTTCATCCTTCTCGACGCTCCTTCCAGAATGCTTCCATCGGCACTCGTTCCACTGCCCCAACTCTCCTCACCCCCACCGCATCTTTTCTCGCGACTGAATGAAGCACCAGAATTTGCAGTTGTCATGCCCGCCATTGCAGGTCCTCTCACATAGCCAGAAGATGCAAACCCTAAACCTTTTCAATCATTCAATAATGGGGGAATATTAACCCAATGCAACGACGCCGTTTCAGTTGCAGGGAGGGGGTTTTGAGTCCCTGCAACAACTTTCACTTACACGTGGCACCTGCAGTTGACAACTCAGCCTCCACCTGACACGTCATCCAGGCAACATGTTAGCAACCGGTCACAGGGGTCGATTCGTTCACTTATGTTGTTGGTTGAGGACCAAGTTGAGGTTTCTAAATGATAAAGGTGCGATATGTCTCACTTTAAAATGTTCAGGGGCCGGAAAGGGTATTTACCCTATAATTAAAGAATATTAAAACTCCATATTACTTTGGAGTATCAAATTACGTGCGCACTTCACACATGTACAAACTCAGATACAGTTAATTCGTTAATTTTATGTGAAGTTGATTGTTAAGAATAGTTAAATAATTTGATAAATTTAACTAAATTATCATCTAATGCAGTTAATTTCATATGAAATTAATAGTTGAGAATTCGTTAAATGATTTGATAAATTTAACTAAATTATCATTTAACAATTCTTAACTATCAACTTTAACTTTACATGAAATTAACTCCACTTGAGTTTCTAATTATACACACTCTTCGTTGCTCGTTAATTTTTTGTTAAATGGGTTATTGTGTTTGGAACAGTAAATTTTCGTTCTGCCATTTTTAAGTGTTAGCCATATTTTTTACGCTTTTCTTTTGAATGATTGGAATGCTTAATATTGTTAAGTGTTTTGAAGTGTCAACTGAACATGGATAAATAATCAGGTCGCGAACTCATTGTTCTTTGTAATTCCTAATTGAGGGCGGTCTCCAAAGTCATTTTTGCTATTTGAAAAAATTAAGAGTTATTGAATTTTTATGTTCATAGTGTTAAATAATGACATCTGACATTGAATGTCCTTGTTGAAAATTACATAGTTAGAGGGTGTTCTAGTTGTTGAATTGCACTGCCATAATCTGAAACTGTTTGTGCTTATTTTTATTGAAGTATTTACATGGATATGGTTACTTGAAATGTGGAACTACCTTGGTTTGACGGTAATATAACAAGACAATGAACTTTACATTTGTTATTGGCTCATGTTGCTTTTATAGTTTTATTGCATGCAGTTATCAAAGGCAATGCTAGACACTTGAGCAATTGAAGCAATTACCATTTATGATAGAAGATGTGTAACGTGTTATGCAAGTTAGTTACATAGATGATAGAATAATGAAATGGGGGCCTTGCAATGAGCATGGTATAAAAGAATAAACAATTGTCTACAACTGTGCACAAGTATAAGTATAATTGACAATGATAGCAAATTTCTCAGATGAACTAGTGTATACAAAAGAAAACACTAAATCATCTATCTGGATCTAAACAAGGAATGAGTTATGTATACTGTATAGAGCTGAATACACATTGAAACATACCAATACCAATTGTCAAGGGTGCGTGTTATTTTACCGATTGCCCCTCCGTCCTGAAATGATTTGAATTAAATAAATATTTGTATATATCTGAAACGACGTTAATAAGAAAAAGATGAAACCTGAATAGAATAGAAAAGATTAGACGGGAAGGTTAACGACGTCGTTCTTATAAGAAGGAGGGTTATTGGGAGGGGGATTGGAAGAGGAGGAAGTGGATTTAGAGGTGGTGAAGGTGTGATAAGAGGTGTCGTGATCGTCGTCGTCGTCGTCGTCGGCAGTGGAGAGGTTGATGCAGGAGCAGCGGACAAGGGTGTTTAAGAAGGCAGAGGCGAGGTTGGTTCCCATGGCGTTCCAACAGGCTCCTTCTCCTTCCTTGGAATCCGAATTCTCCATCTTCCCATCTAACTAACTAACTCTCATCCACACGGATAAAGTACCTCCGCAAATTTCTATTTCTTGTTCCATCTCAACAAGGCCCAATAAAGCACTAAGGCCCAGGAGGTCCGTTCTAGGCCCAATTTATCATAATGTAGTGCCACGTGTTGAGCCAAGAAAGATATCTATCTTGATTGAGATAAGCAGCAACCATGGAGTGGTCTCGGAAGTTTTCAACAATCAACATTCAACGATGGCAAACTTTTCAATCCCAATCCCAAGAAACGGTTTGTCCATACCCAACTACTCAACCAAACGCCCTTCAACACTTCACACGCCCCTCAAAGTTTCTTGCTCTGAGTCTGGGACGAATTCGAATGGAATCAAGGGCCTAGCTTGTGGGATTCTTGCTGCTTGCGCTGTCTCTTCTTCTGCATTCTCTGTGACTGCTGCTAACCAGGTACAAGTCATATAAATATTAGAAAAATTTTAAAGTGTAACTGTACATTGGTGTTTTAGTAATTTGTAACGGTTGATCTTAATTATAAAAAATATATAACTAAGATAACACCAAATATACAGGTATACTTAAAAATTTTCCTAAATATTATGGTAAGTTAGAAAATAAGAGAATTTGTATAAGACAGTATCCAATGTGTTTGCAGAGGCTGCCGCCGCTGTCAACTGAGCCGAACCGCTGCGAGCGAGCATTTGTTGGCAACACAATTGGGCAGGCAAATGGAGTGTATGACAAACCGTTAGATCTCCGCCTCTGCGACTACACGAATGAAAAATCCAACCTCAAAGGGAAGTCCCTGTCAGCAGCACTCATGTCAGATGCTAAGTTTGATGGTGCTGACATGACAGAAGTTGTAATGTCAAAGGCTTATGCTGTTGGTGCCAGCTTCAAAGGTACTAACATTTCTCAAATTCTGTGTTTACAATGCCGTGCTACCTACATCATTCATCTTACATATGATTCGTACTACCCACTTGATGTAGAAATGTCCTGAAATGGTGCTTATGAAATATTTGTATAGGGTAACAACTTAACATGCAATGCAAGATGTGAATTCTTCAATGTATATGTTTAGGCAGGATAGTGTTGTTGCTGAATAGATAAGAGAATGATGGAAGGAACTATTGCAGGTGTGGACTTCTCAAATGCAGTGTTGGACCGTGTTAACTTTGGGAATGCGAATCTTGAAGGAGCTGTGTTTAGGAACACAGTGTTGTCAGGGTCTACTTTTGATGATGCTAAGCTGGAAGATGCAGTGTTTGAGGACACTATCATAGGTTACATTGATCTTCAGAAGCTATGCACAAATAAAACCATAAGTGATGAAGGCAGAGCTGAGCTTGGTTGTCGATCATGACAAAAATCTGGATAGTCTTGTAGATGAATGCTACATCCAAACAACAAATAAACTGCGATTATTTCCCTTTTTTTTATCTCCAGTAAAATGTTATAAGATATTATCCGATTTTAGTTTTAAACAAGGAGTTGAAGATAGCCTCATCTTTTTAGTTATTAATTTGGAGTAGGGGTGTGCATGGGTCGGGTGAAACCGGGTTTGATGTAACTCAGATCCGGCCCGAAATATATACCGGGCCTATTTGTTAGACCCGAACCCGACCCTAAACCCGATGAAACCTATACACTTTCGGGCCACGATTATACGGGTGAAAACCGGGCCGTTTACATTATATTACCTTGATATCTTCTTGTAAGTTAGCATGTAAAAATATCCAAATTTTCAAGACTCCAACCATTATTTGACATGGTAAAATTCACTTAGAAAAATATAATAAGAATAACTCTTCTCTAAAATTAAAATATAACCATAATCAATACTAATATTGCCTAATAACACCAACTATTTAAATCAATACAAATAACACAAGATTATGCATTAGTCTAAAGTCTTATGCATTTTAAACATAAAACATTAACTTATAGTCTTATATATAATGACTAATAACACAAAATATTAAGGTTTACAATACTTAAATTTCACATAATAATAGCCATCATCTATCACTAATAACACAATATTAATTGTGTATGATGATCGGGCCACCGAGTCGATTTCGGGTGACTCGAGCTATGACCCGGACCCGACCCGAAATAATGAACGGGTCTACTTTTGAGACCTATACCCGACCCTAGACCCGATGAAATCACATCAAATTAGTCCATAAAGTGTTCGAAACCGGGCCGAGTCTTCGAGTCGGGCCGAACCATGCACACCCCTAATTTGGAGGATGTGGTATGCATAGATATAGATGATAGGTGTGTTTTTAAATAATATATTTTTTTTCTAATTTAAAATATAAATTGGAGGCACAGATTTAGGGTGACTTAGAAAACCTAGGCTCTGATTTGTACCGTGATAATTCAAATTCGGAGGGTGGCAAATTGAAGCCTACGATTTGAGAAAAATTTTTTTTTAAATGAAGGTTGAAAAATTGGTAGGTTAATTTTGAGGTTTAATAAAATTTAAAAAAATTAGAAAACCCAATTTTTGAATCCAATTCTAAAGGTCCGATTTGTATCTTGTATCGGTGTTAGGTGGATTCGTTCATTTTCAAATCAGGTATGTTACCAACTAGGCGTGTTTATGGACCGGATGAAGTCAGGTTTGTCTTTACCCAGATTCGACTCTAAATATACATCGGGTCTATTTTTTAGACTTTAACCATTTCCTAAACCTAATGAAATCTAAATATTTTTGGGTCACAACTATACCGAATCCAAACCGGGTGAAAATCGGGTCTTTAAAACTTTAACAGTAATTTATAAAGAAACTTATTTATGATGCAATTATTTATAAAGAAGAAACTTGTTATCGAAAAATTGATATCCATATTTGAACTTGAATTTGTCCATAAATTCTAATTTGATGATTCTTTGATTTATTTTCTAATTCAACAAGTATGATTAAAAATAAAACAATAAACTTATAATTAATATAACATAATATTGAAATAAATTTAAAACATATATATCTTTTTTAGTTTCCTTATAGTGCATATGGGCCAGATGAAGCCGTATTCGCATTGATCTTGACCCGGACCCGATCCGAAATAATGATCGGGTCTATTTTTGAGACCCTTACTCGGTTCTAAATCTGTTGAAATCACACCAAATTAGCTCCTAAAATGTTCGGGACCGGATCGGGTCTTCGATTCGAACTGAGCCATATACACCCCTATTACCAACAATACGAGCATATAAAATCTATTATGAAACTCGATCACAAATGTTACTTATTGAGCTATACATTGAGTTTGAACAATTTGAAACCGATCGAGATATCAAATGGAGAGATTACAACTATAATAGCGAGAATGAGTTTGAAAGCAACTACGAAGTTGCTAAACCAATGGAAAATAATGTTAAAACTAATGAGACTATGGAGACAGATGTCGCAGAAGTGACAATAATAAATAAACCAACATCCGTTTGAAGAGCCATTTTTCATGCGCTGTTGGATATAGATGCTATGCATACACCAAAATTTTCTAAATACATACAGATATGTAATGTAGATAAATTATATGATAGATTTATAATATAAAAATAGTTAAGTTTAACGCCAAATAGGATGACTATATTTTAAGTTTTTTATGCAATTAGTGAAGACTTGTTATTCTTTTAGATATCTAGTACAAAAAAGTATTATTTGGCATATTTTAGAATTTTGTTTATTTTTTTGTTAGTGTAATTTTTATATTTTCAAATTATATATATATTTGTTTTTATATTACATGCATCTTAAGGTATAGGTTGAAAATTTTTTTTGTCTTTAACTTTTTTTGCATACAAAATCGTTCCTAAGATTTAAAACCAAATTTTAAAATATTTATTTTTACTTAAATATTAAAATTTTGGACTAAATTACCCAAACAAAAAAATTATAAAATAAAAAATAAGAGAAAGAGAGTGTTTCTGCTCCTATGAAAGCGAAATGAAAGAAGAAGAAAGGAAATGGAAAAGGAAAAAGAAGCTGTCCACGATCCACATCTGTCTCCGCTTTCGCTAACACCTCCATCGATTTTGGTCCCTAAGATAAGGACAATTTTAAAACTGTGTTAAACATTAAAAATGATTTTGTATGCAAAAAAAAGTTGAAAATAAAAAATATTTTTGACCTATACCTTAAGGACCAAAATTGTACTTAACCCTAATTTATATATGTTATGTATATTTAAAATTGAAAATGTATATATTGTATATTTAGATTGTATATATCTATATATTTAAATACGTATTCATATTCTATACTTATATATTTAGATAAATATATATTATATGCTCGTATAACTTATACATTTATATAAAAAATATATTTTGTATTTTGTGTTGTAAACATGTACGGAATATATTTACATAAATATAAATTATTTACACAATATTCAGTAGACTATTAATTTTTTAACCATTAAAATGAGACACTTTATACTATATTCTGTACAAGTGCGTTAGAGATATCGATCCCAACTGATTTCGTGAATCCGAAAAAATTCACAAAATAATGGTATAAATTTTTAATGAACTGCTAACTCAGATTATTTATTAGCAAATAATATTGACCCAAATAATAATAATTGTTCATACCCTGGCCCAACGATTAAGGCCTAGGGTCCAAGTAAAAAGGCCCAACCCAAAGGGTTGACCTCACCTTTCACCAGATCAGCCACTACGAAGTCGGTATTCGTCTCGACTTGCTCTAAAGAAATCGGGAACGAGGATTAGTTGGCAGATAAGCACTCATTTGAATGAGTAACTGCCCCTAGAATCTCTCTAACCACTTCCACAAGTCATATCTTAACTTCCCTAAGATAAAGGGACGGTTATCACCCTAAAAAAGTGGCACTACTTCAACGGTGGTTATTGGTTCACCATTATAAATACACTGACACCTCTCAGGTATCGCTAAGTCCCAATACTCTCTAGGCCTGCTCACACCCTTGCTGACTTAGGCATCGGAGTGTCTTTGCAGGTACCACCCCCATTCGTTCATACTCACAAGTCGGACGGAGGCCCTCAAGACGCTGACCCGCACGAAGGCTTCCTTCCTCAGACGATTGGGCCAACCCAGCGAGTCCAGCCCAACAATCTTCGGTTACCCATCGTAACATTGGCGCCGTTGCCGGGGACCCGAGAGATCAACCAGTGATGGCGGACAGATCCCCTGAGGAGGGTCATGTGGAAACAGATTCTGAACAAGAGAATCTGGATACCGGAAATAACGATGCGGACCTAACTCTACATCAGGAAACCAACGATCAACACAAAGAAGGAACCTCCGGAGTCAAAACCCCGAAGGTGAATTCCTCTGAAGGCCGTGAGTCAGAGAAAGACGGACAGTCCCACGCAACTGAGCTTATGGGATTAGTTCATGTCCACCAAAGTCGTTTGGAACAACTAGAACAGGAACGAGAGCGACAAAGGGAGATAGAAAAGCACCTAAGAGAGGATATGGATCGACGAAAAGAGTTAGAGGAAAAACTCTTAAAGTTAGAACCCTCCCTCAAAGGTCGGAACTCCCGTGACGGTAGAGAAGAGTCGCCCCTAGGGGGGAAGATCCTTTTAGTGAGGACATAATGAGGGCAAAAGTTCCGAGAAACTTTAGAAGCCCTGATATGGACCTCTACGACGGAACCACTGATCCAAAGCATCATCTGAGCAATTTTAAAAGTCGGATGTATCTGGCTGATGCTTCTGATGCTACGAGATGCAAAGCCTTTCCGACAACCTTGTCGAAAGCGGCGATGAAGTGGTTCGACAGCCTCCCCCCGAGGTCGGTTACTAGTTTTGAAGACCTCTCAAGGAAGTTCTTGATGAGGTTCTCTATCCAGAAAGATAAAGTAAAACATGCACCAAGCCTCCTGGGAATAAAACAGGAGGTCGGAGAAACTTTACGAGCCTATATGGAAAGGTTCAACAAAGCATGTTTAGAGATTCAAGACCTGCCCACCGAGGCAGTCATAATGGGGTTAGTCAATGGGCTCAGAGAAGGTCCTTTCTCACAATCCATATCCAAAAGACACCCCATCTCTCTAAGTGATGTGCAGGAAAGAGCTGAAAAGTACATCAACATGGAGGAAAATGCTAAGTTAAGAGACCTGAGTTGGCGACCTGGGCACCCTCCCCCAACAAAAGAAAGGGAGAGGGAAACCAAGAAGAAGGAAGAACTCGGTCTCGATAGACCAAGAAAATATCACTCTTATACTCCTCTGAAAGTCTCTATAGTGGATGTATACAGAGAGATTTGTAACACCGAAAGGCTGCCACCCCCCAGACCCATTAAAAATAAAAAAGGGGGGAGCCGCAGCGACTACTGTGAGTACCATAAAATATATGGTCACTCCACAAACGATTGCTACGACCTCAAAAATGTGATAGAAAAGCTGGCGAGAGAAGGTCGGCTTGACAGATATCTCATAGAAAGGTCGGACAGTCATGGGAAGAGAAAGCGAGATGATATGGATAGAAGAGACCCACCATCGCAGACTCCGGAGAGACATATCCACATGATCTCAGGGGGGTTCGCGGGAGGGGGACTCACCAAATCCTCTCGCAAAAGACACCTCAAGAGAGTCTACCAAGTCGGAGGAGAGTCATCCGACCTCCCAACCATTTCATTCACAAAAGAAGATGGACAAGGAATAATCCCTGGACACGATGATCCAGTGGTAATAACTATGATCCTAGCAAATGCTCATCTCCACAGAACCTTAGTAGACCAAGGAAGCTCAGCGGACATTCTTTTTAAGCCCGCTTTCGACAAACTAGGGTTGGATGAGAAAGAATTAAGAGCCTATCCCGACACCTTATACGGACTAGGCGACACGCCAATAAAGCCACTAGGATTTTTGCCCCTCCACACCACCTTTGGAAAAGGGAAAAAATCAAAAACTCTGAGCATAGACTTCATAGTCATCGATGTAGGGTCGGCATATAATGCTCTAATTGGCAGAGCTACCCTTAATCGACTCGGAGCGGTGGTATCCACTCCTCACCTTTGTATGAAATTCCCGACCTTAGCGGGGATAGCAACGGTAAGGGGAGATCAGAAATTGGCAAGGAAATGCTACAATGAAAGCCTAAACCTGAGAGGAAAAGGCAGAGAAGTTCACACAGTAGAGCTCGGAGGCACAAGGGCCAAAGAGGAAAAACCAAGAGGAAAAACCAACTACATGGGAACTTTATGTAGATGGATCCTCAAACAAAACAGGAAGCGGTGCGGGCATAATATTGGTGGACGAAAGAGGGACCCAAATAGAGGTTTCCCTCAAATTTGAATTCTCAGCTTCAAATAATCAGGCGGAGTATGAAGCCTTGATTGCTGGATTAAAGCTGGCGGAAGAAGTCGGTGCTACAAAAGTGATGATATACAGCGATTCGCAAGTAGTAACCTCCCAGATAAGTGGAGAGTATCAGGCAAAGGACCCAAATATGAAAAGGTACTTGGAAAAAACCCTGGAACATCTTGGGCGCTTTGTAGAAACCGAGGTCAAACACATAACTCGGGATCTAAATAGCAGAGCAGACGCCCTATCCAAGTTGGCAAGTACCAAGCCAAGAGGGAATAACAGAAGTCTGATCCAGGAAACTCTCCAGGAACCCTCCGTAGTAAAAGAAAAAGACAAACAAGAGGAGGTCCTTGAGGTAGTCGGATTAAACCTCGGTTGGATGAACCCCTTGGTTGAATACATGAAATTCGACACCCTCCCCAAGGAGGAGAAAGAGGCTAAGAAGATCCGAAGGGAAGCACAACATTACACTTTGGTGAGAAATATCCTCTACAGAAGGGGGATATCAACACCATTATTAAAGTGTGTACCGACCTCAAAAACCACCGAAGTGTTGGAAGAAGTCCACAGTGGGATCTGCGGGAATCATCTCGGAGCGAAGTCACTAGCCAGGAAAGTGATCCGAGCTAGATTCTACTGGCCGACCTTGCAGAAAGATGCCACGGAATTTGTGAAAAAGTGCCAACCATGCCAGATGCATGCAAATTTCCATGTGGCTCCCCCGGAGGAGCTCATCAGTATCACTTCTCCATGGCCTTTTGCAAAATGGGGAATAGATTTGCTAGGACCTTTTCCCCAAGCGCCAGGACAAGTCAGATACCTGATTGTGGGAATAGATTATTTCACAAAGTGGATAGAGGCAGAACCATTGGCCACCATCACCGCACAAAGAAGTCGGAGGTTCCTCTACAAAAATATCATCACAAGGTATGAGATACCTCATTCCATTACTACAGATAATGGAACCCAATTCACCGACTCTACCTTTAGAAGCCTAGTAGCCAGTATGAAGATCAAACACCAGTTCACCTCGGTGGAACACCCGCAAGCCAATGGGCAAGCCGAGGCAGCCAACAAAGTCATACTGGCAGGGCTAAAGAAAAGATTACAAGATGCAAAAGGAGCCTGGGCCGAAGAGCTCCCACAAGTGCTATGGGCTTATAGGACAACCCCCCAATCCGCCACTGGAGAAACACTCTTCCGACTAGTCTATGGCGTAGAAGCCATGATCCCAATAGAAGTCAACAAACAAAGCCCAAGAGTGATTCTCCATGACGAGATCGGAAATATACAGGGGCATAAAGAGGAGCTCGACTTGCTTTCCGAGGTCCGAGAAGAAGCCCAGATAAGAGAAAAAGCGTTGAAACAAAGGATGACTACAAGATACAACAAAAAAGTCATTCGAAGAGCATTCACCCCAAGTGACTTAGTCCTGATCAGAAACAACATTGGAGTCAACAAATCGGGAGAAGGAAAGCTCGCTGCAAATTGGAAAGGACCATACAAAATCAATGAGGTCTTAGGAAAGGGCTATTATAAAGTAACCGACTTGGACGGCACCGAGTTACCAAGGTCGTGGCATGCTTGTAATATGAAAAGGTACTATAGCTAAAAGCGAACTCTACTCCCTGATGTACTCTTTTCCCAACTTCATGATTTTTTCCCCAAAAACCAAAGGGTTTTTTCTGGAGAAGGGTTTTTAACGAGGCATCATAGTAGAGGCTAAGGGAAATAGACTGTCAAAAACCCTTAGTAGCAATAAAGTACCTCCCCAATTAATAAAGATCTTTTTTACAAATATCTCTTAAATTCCTTTGTTGTTTTCTTTTTCTACGAAACGCACCAACTTAAGCTCGACAAAACGTGAAAATCCCATGAACCGACCTAGATGGTCGTCAGGATAAAACGACAAGGTACAAGTCGGTGTAAAGAGGTTATAGAAGTTGATCATAATAAACTCGGAAACATCCCGACTCATAAGTCGGAACGGGAAACCGAGTAACACAAAAATGAATCACGAAAGTAGCCTAAATCAGAAAAACTCAATGAAACGAAATTGAGTACTAGGAATAACAAAAGAGAGATAGGAAAAAACCAAAGAAAAGATTAAAAGGCTGTCCTGAAGATCCTTAAAATGAAAAGGTTCAGAAAGGCAGACAAGCCAAAGAAAAGATTCTTTCAAATCAAGGGGGAATCCGAAAAAATCGCAAATCAGAAAAGCATGCGCGCATAAGGTAACTTAGACCCTTATCCAAAAAGGGTATTTATTTTTTAGCATTGAAACCCCTATGAAAAAGGGTATTATAAAGTGTTTTGTTTACGGCCTTAAAAGGCCAAAAAATTGTTCAAACACTAACAAAATAAATAAAGAGTTTTAAAAGGGGGGACCCACAGGCCGGGCCCCCAAATAGCCAAATTACTTTTTAGGAAGAGTAGACGGATCACCACCACCAGAGTCAGGAAGAACGCCGCCAGGACCAGGAAGAGAGGCATCCATAGGAGAGGAAGTCGGAGGAATAGTAGAAGAGCTCGGAGCGTCCTTAGGACGAGGAGGGGACTCTATGATCCTCTGCCCCCGAGTCTTCAATTTTGACTCGGAAACAATCACAGGGGCAGGAGGATCCACAATGGCTCCGTCGATGACGACTTTGTCGGGATCCAAAGGAGAAAGGTCCAAGTCAGGAGCAATGACTCCGACCTGCTCCTTAAAGACCCTCCAAGCCTCCTCGGCGCCATCAGCGATAGAGTCCTCCAACTCGGCATAGGCCTTCCGAGAATTCAGCAGATCATTCTTCACAGCCACAAGATCTTCAAATATTTTTTGATAGCTGCCCTGCGCTGTTTTCCTCAAGTCCACCTCCATGTTGCATTGGGCTTGCAACTTCCTCCCCTTCTCCCGGAGGTTATCTCTCTCCTCCTTCAGCTTGGCGAATTCCTCCTTCAACTCCCTCTTATGCTCTTGATATACACGAAGCCTTCCTTCAAGCTCCTCGACCCTCGAGGTCATCCCTAAAGAGCTGAGAGGAGCCTTCTCAAAAATATCCAAGAGTTTGCCACAAATCCCCGCCGCCTTGAGACTCTCTTCAACCAGAGTGGTAAGGTGGTGACGAACAGACACATCATCCATGCTTATACGAGCTTGGGGATAGATGTTCTTTCGGACGAATGCAAGAGCATCCGCCTTCACCTCACCAGAAGTACCAGACTCTAAGGTCTTGCGCTTCTTATTCTCTGGCTCAGGAGAAGGTCGGGCAGAGGGGGGCGGCTGAGAGAAAGTTGAAGAAGAAATCACAATGGGCTGAGAGGGAGTCCCAACGTTCCGAGGAGGAGGAGGAGGAGAGATAACCGCCCTGGCGCCACCAGTCCTGGCGCGAGACCTTGCTTTAGCCTCTTGGACCCTTTGGTAAGACTCCTGAGCGTTTGCCTTTGCCATCTCTGGAAAGACAATAACGGATAGATCAGACAAGTCGGAAAGGTCAGTCAGACAAGTCAGAAATCTAACAAACGAATAAAAGCTACCTAGCTGTGCCTGGACAAAGGTCGGAGACCCCTGGAGAAACTTTTTTGTGTCCAAGTATGGGGCCCTCCCCCACACTTCTCGGAGGAATCCCACAATGGCTGCTTCTACCTCATCCAGGTCATCCAGACCATATTTCTCGCAGGGGGAGGCCTCCAGCCAGTATAAAGGAAATCGGGGAGAAGAATTATCATCCAGAAAAAAGGGATGGTGACCCTCTACGGACGCTTGATTAGACGTAACTGTCAGAACCAAAAGGTCACAAAAGTCACGTCGGTTTCGAAACATCACGTCGGTCACAACCCCGAGTAGTATACTCGAACTCAAATCTTAAAAAGAAATTGGGCTCGAGTAGGGGCACTGTTCATACCCTGGCCCAACGATTAAGGCCCAGGGTCCAAGTAAAAAGGCCCAACCCAAAGGGTTGACCTCACCTTTCACCAGATCAGCCACTACGAAGTCGGTATTCGTCTCGACTTGCTCTAAAGAAGTCGGGAACGAGGATTAGTTGGCAGATAAGCACTCATTTGAATGAGTAACTGCCCCTAGAATCTCTCTAATCACTTCCACAAGTCATATCTTAACTTCCCTAAGATAAAGGGACGGTTATCACCCTAAAAAAGTGGCACTACTTCAACGGTGGTTATTGGTTCACCACTATAAATACACTGACACCTCTTAGGTATCGCTAAGTCCCAATACTCTCTAGGCCTGCTCACACCCTTGCTGACTTAGGCATCGGAGTGTCTTTGCAGGCACCACCCCCATTCGTTCATACTCACAAGTCGGACGGAGGCCCTCAAGACGCTGACCCGCACGAAGGCTTCCTTCCTCAGACGATTGGGCCAACCCAGCGAGTCCAGCCCAACAATCTCCGGTTACCCATCGTAACAATAATATATGACACTTTACATACTTTTCAATGGTAATTTGATCATTTATATGTAATCCGTCTTTCATATTTCTAATTCTAATTCAAGTCATCTTGATGTAACTTTTTCTACAATCATTGATCCTCGGTGTAACTCCAAATTGACGTAGGTATTAAACTTCCATGGCCTCGTGATTAGTCATGGTGGTTCCTGTAACGGCAAAACCATCTATCGGAATACCTAGAATTAGAGTAATATTTTCCAGCGTAACGGTGCACTCATCAATCGGAAGATGAAAAGTGTGAATATCGGAATGCGATCTTACTACTAGAGCTGTTATCAAAGTCTATTGACATTGGATTACTCCAATTTGAGACCCGTGATAAAATCCAGTGGCTTGTAGAACAAGCTCGACTATCAAATTGTATGCATTCGATCAGTGACGAATCCAAAAAATTTTGACAGTGGGACAAAATATACATAATATAATAATAATTTTTATAAAATAATAACAAATAATTTATAATTCCATTTTTTTTGTCTTCATATTTTAAAAAGATTGAATAATATTTTTATTTTCAATATAATCTAATATCTCTCTTTCAATATATGTCATTAAAAATTCATTTAAAAAGTGAAGAACAAAAGAACAATATCCAAAATTCCTAATTCAAAATAAGTCGATACACACAATTAATAAGTCACTCAAATTAATTTTCAACAGCAATAAAAAAGTGAAGAACACAATAATATCCTAAATTTCAATTCAAAATAAGTTAATACACAGTTACACAAATAATTAACAAACAGAACAATAAAAGTATCACGTATGATACCAATTTAGCAAGACTCCAAACAAAATGTTATATCTAAGCAATGAAACAAGCATATCATAGATCAATGAATGTACCAAGATGGCAAGACTCCAGGAAGCAACAGCAAACAGCGGTGCGACGCCCAGCAGGCAGTAGAGACGAACAGACTCACTCGAGAGGCTGAAGGGTAAAGAGTGAAGAGTGGAGCTGAAGAAGTGCGATGCGGCCAATGCTTGAAGTAACAGGCTGGAGATGATGGAGTGGCAAGAGACGAAGTGGCGACAGACGCAAACGGAGTGGCGAGATATGTCATCAAAAAGGAACGTAGAAGTGCAGAACGAGAACAGCAATAGAGGCGTGGAGCAACGATGTAAGGAAAAATGCTAAGTTTGGAGGATTGGAGTGGGGCAGAACTGGAGAGAAAGAAAATTGAAAAAAAAGGAAGAATTTAAGGGTGGGGTCAAAATTAAATTTATAGTGGGGACAATTAACTTTATTATTGAGAGTCACTAAGTAATATTTAAAATTTTACTAGGAGCACTTGCTCCACTTCTGTATGATTAAATCCATCCTTATATCCGATAAATTCATATAGATAGGTCTCAAAACTCGTATACCTTATTAAAAATGGACAAATAATAACTTAAATTATCTTAGATAATTAATCATATATAACCTAAAACACTTATTACAAACATGAACAATATAAAAGATATCCTAAACCACTATACTAAACTAACCTTTAAAATAAACTAACTAATGTAAATAATAAAATTATTCACTAAATTAATTTTTAAGTTAATTATCATTATAAATAATTTTGTTACACATATATACACCGATGTAAAATAATTAATTATACTTTTACATAAACTGTGAATAATAAATAATTCCATTAGCTATCTTATTAACATTGTCATATGCTTAATAAATTAAACTAACAATTCTAATTTATATTCTCATATAAAATGATTAATCAAATTGTTCACAAATCTCAAATTAAACTGTAATAATTAATTTAGTAACGTTGCTTCATTAAATTATTAAACACTAACGCTAAATAAAAACTAACAAATATTCTACTATGTATTATTATCAATAAAATTAACCAATAAATTCAATACTAATTACTATTTTGTTTAAACAAATACATTTAATAAACTTATAAAATTAATCTACTCGTTAGGCAAAGGTTAACTTTACTCTACACGCACAAA
>NC_029791.2:113248715-113257052 GCF_000816755.2 Arachis ipaensis
AAATTTAACAAATTTAAAATATATATCTTCAATATTTTAAGAACGACCAAGTCTCAAATTTTAAAGACAACTAATATAAAGATAGACATAAAATTAGTTAATGTTACTACAATAGTATCTTAATTTGACATAATAAAAATAACAATTCATAATATTAATAAATTTTAATACTAGTATCAAAACAGATAACTTTAATCACAACACTAACATTGAAATAGATAAAGTAAATTAATAAACTTTTAGTAAAATTTATATTTCTATTAATAATGATAAATAATTAAAAAATATAATTAATTCAAAAAATAGAGAATACAAAATTTAAATTAAATTAGATATTTATAAAATTATTTAATTCAAAATTTTACTATATAATTAGTGTTTGTCATATATAATATTAGAAAACACAATAACAGAGTGATAACTAGGAGACATTGTAAACAAGAGGTCCCATTGGCTCTACCACAGGTTGACAAGTGGCACGCTGATCACAGATAGAGGTACGTTGCTATGGAGCACCATAGAATGGTAAGTTACCAAACCGAACTGGTTGGATCGATTTTTGTCGGTTTTAATTAAATTTGACCGATTTTTTCAATTTTGATCGGTTTATGTCAGTTTTTATTTTTAAACGGTTCAAAAGACTAACTAAACCGATTGATAATCCAATTTATCGATGTTTTAGTCAAACTGACTAATTCGATTCAGTTTTTACAACTATGTCTAAAATATTATTTTAATACTACCATTTAATCTATAAACATCATCAAATATACAAAATTACTATATTAATATTTAAATCAAAAAAAATTAAAATAAATACTTACATAATGTGATTGATTGAAATAGTTAATAATGTGAAGTTCAAGAGAATAAACTTTTTTAATTTATTTTCTAAGGCATTGTGTGATTTTGGTTAATAAAATGATGGTTTATGGAGGTACTTGCTGTGCAAAAGATGAAGAAAGAAATGAAACTATAAAAGTGAGAGTGAAAGTTCAGTTCAGTTCAGCATCGAGGAGGGATAGAAGAAAGAGAAGAGGAGCCTCTCACCCATCAGAATGGTTGCATGTGTGACACGTGTCATGTACCTCAAAACCAAGGATCCGATTTTAGTGTGCCCCTCTCTATCGTCCGACTTCCTGTACTTTCTACCTTATCTGTCTAATTGATCTAAGCCACAAAACCAAGGCTAGGTTTTATGGTTCAAATCTCCATCGTCCTATCTTCGTAAATTTAAATTTGACCTTCAATCTGACCATTCGATTTGAGTCAATACCAACCTTCGATTTGTGGCACCCTTAAATCGGATGGTCTGATTTGTTGTTAGCCATCATTCAAAATTTTATATCCCTACACATACAATGAGCCAATAACAATGAATAATACCACTATTTTTTCAATATGTAAATTAAAAAAAGCGATTAAAGACATTGAAACAAATAAAATTAATGTATTTGATATTCTAGATTTTTAATAACTAAATCATATTATATGTACACAAAAATCAGTCACTAAAATTAGCCATTAATATAAAATATGTTACAATATAAATGTACATTAAAAATAAATTAAACCACACATATATTTATACATAAATATATTAATAACTATTTTTAATGTACAAATAATATTTTTGTAATTCAATGATTCTTACACTATCATTTCAATTGCTTTGGAAACTAAAAAAGTATCCAGACATTATAATATCAACACGCATCTGGTGTAGTAGTATCTAGGGGTGTTCAAAACCAATACAAACCGAACAAAACCGACGAACCGAATAAAAAAAATCGAAAATCGAAATAACTGAAAACTGAAATAACCGAAAAATTATGTTTTTGCAGTTTTTTGTTCGGTTTGGATCGGTTTTCGATTTTGGTTGAGAAAACTTAAACCAAACCAAACCGAACCGGTATATAAATAAAACATTTAAATTACCCTAACCCTAATGTGAAGCCCATTCATTCAACCTCACCTCACGCTGCAGCAATGTTTTGAAAATCGGTTCGGACCGGCAGGTCAAACCGGTCGAACCGTGAACCGAACACAAAAACAATTCGAACAATCAGTAAAATTGTAAAATTTGAAAATCGAAATTGAACCGGTGAACCGGCCGGTAACCAGTCAGTCGAACCGAACCGTGATCCGGCCGGTTTTTTGGCTGGGCAGCAAAACGCTGCCGTTCCACTCACTGAGGCAATTAGCCAGCCCTAACTGCATCCTCCCGTGCCAGATCTAGCATTCCAGACTCTAGAGCGCCGTTTCAATCTCATCGAGCTCCAGAGCGCCCCTCACCTCCGTCCAGCCACCGTCTGCGCGCTCACTTCCCCTCCATCGCGCAGCAGCCATCGCAACCTTCGAAGCCTCCGTCGCGCAACCTTCGAAGCCTCCATCGCGCAGCAGCCATCGCAAACTTCGATGCCACCGTCTACTCCACCACTCTTGCATGCTCTGTCTCCCTCGGTGTCTCTCGGTGTCTCTGTCTCCCTTGGTCACTCGGTGTCTCTGTCTCTGTCTCTCGGTGTCTCTGTCCCCCTCCGCAACCACAGTCTCTTGCATGTTCTCTAGGTAATTTTTTTTATTAACTATGAATTTATGATTGAACTCTGATATAGTGAAGCTCTGTCAACTCTGAACTTATGATTTACTGAAATAGTGAAGCTCTGTGAACTCTGATTCAAGTCATTCAACTGTGAACTGATATGGTGATATAGTGATTGAATAATTGTTTTTTTGTGAACTGTGAAGTGTGAACTGATATAGTGATATAGTGATTGAATAATTGATTGAATAATTGTTTGCCTGTTTCAACTGAACTAAGTTACTGATTCAGAACTGTGAACTTTGTATTGTTATTGGATTGTATTGTTATTGGAATGGATTGTTATTACCTGTTTGCCTGTTTCAATTGAATAATTGGATTGGATTGTATTGTTATTGGATTGCTGGTAATGTTTAGGTATGTATTGTTATTGTATTGTTATTGGATTGCTGGTAATGTGTAGGTATGAATGAATAATTATTGTTAGTTAATTATTTCTGTTCCCCCTCTTCCTCAGGATCTGCTCTGCTCTGTTCTAGGCTTCTAGATTTCTTTGTTATTGGAATTTGATTTTATTTCTGGTTAGGATTGGTGATCTGAATCTTTTATTTGAAAATTATCTTTTGGTTCTTTGATTTTCAAGTTGCTTGCTGCTTCAATTTGAGGGGATTCTGAATTTTGGTTTAAACTGTGATTGAAGGTTCTTTGGTTTGGGTATTCTTCACTTTCCTGGAAGCTTAGCTTTTAATTCGTTGAGATCAAATTATTGTTTTCAACCTTGGTGATTTTTAGATATTCTTTTTGGTTGCTTTCTTTTTAAATGTTTCAATTGGTGTTATTGTATTGTTGCTGTGATTTAAATGTTCTTTTTGATTCTTTCTTTTTCTCAAATGCCTAGTCAATGCTTGATTGAATTCTACTGGGTTTCATCCGAACAGGTTCGAATCCCTCTGTCTCTGATTTTCAATCTTCACTTCCTTTTCTCCAAATTAGGGTTAGGGTTTTCCAATTTCCCACTATCAACAATCCAAGACACTCGATTGAACTCAGCAGCAACTAAAATGGAAGAGCAATCAGTAGTAAACGGCATCGTTTCAGGTTCAAGCAGTTCCAGAACGACACAGGAGCTTGCAATGGAAGGCCAGAAGTACCTCGAAGAAACCATAGAGTACGCTTTTCAGATCCTATCTTCCATGAACGACGAGCTCTGCAACCCCGTTTTGTGGTCCATTGCTTCTCCGTCTGCAGCTTCCTCAGCTTCCCCGCTTCACCATAACAACGGTCCTTCTTCTCACTCTTCCAACGGTGGCGCCGGAGATGCTGCCTCCGATAACTCCAACCACCATGCTGAGAGTGGTGCCGTTGGTGGAGGAGCTGGTGCTGGTGGCGCACTCGAAGAGGCAAGGTTTCGCTATAAGAACGCTATTGCTTCTCTTCGAAACGTTCTCGAAGCAATTCCCAATTCTCAAAAGGTACATTTTTTTTTTGTTTTCAGAATTTGAAGACAAACCATTTTTATGTATGTGACAGTTGCATATAAATTAAACTCTTATTTATTCCATATATTTTAATTTTTGGCACATGCATGGTTTGGATAGGGATTAAGATTTTAGAACTGTCAGAATACTATGGTAATTGTTGTTCATAGAGTACTGAAAATGATCCATCTGGCTGAAGGATTAACGAATGATTATCTCAAGTAAAGTGGTTAGTTAATTCTAAGTGTATGAAATATTCATATGATATCAAGTTAGTTAATCATTGAGTGGTTTCAAATATTTTCTCACAAGAGTTTCAAACTTATGCATTCATGTGTTTTATATATAATTTTTTCCATGACTATGATAAACACTGGTGTGATAGTGATCTTACTAAAGGATAAAACAACAGAACCATAGTTGTAGAACTATAATATATCACCTTCACTGAACTTGTTTCTTGTATATTATCATGTCATCTGCCGCAATTTGAACCATGCAGTGTGAAATGAAGTTTAAAGGATATTGGCATGCAAACTTGCATATTCTTTATTGTGAACTTTACAACTTTTTGTCTAGGGATGTTTTTTTCTCTTTTCCCATCAAACTAAATAGGTCGGTATTACAGGCAAAATCATTTGACACTGGTTCAACTGATAGTCCAATGGAATTGGATGATATGGAAATTGAGAAATTGGAGGAGCGAGCCTCTTCTCTAAGAAAGGTAAGTTGCAGCGAAGTTTTTATATGTTTCTATAAACTTTGATCTATTTTTATGATAAATATTTCAACTCCTGAACATTGAAATTGTCACTTTGGGCTCAAATTTTGTGTATTGGGGGATCCATGTTATGTCAGCTAAGTTTACTGGAAGCTATTTTATTCTTCTAGGGGCTTGCCAATCTAACTGGTTAATACTGCTGAAACAACTTAATTGGGTTAATAAATTTAGCTTGCTGAAACAAGCTATTTTGTTTTTCAAATTATATTTATTGTGTTTAACATTTCAATATCTGTTCGTTAATATAGGAGCTTGCCAACAAGAACATGCACCTAAAGATACTCATTGATCAACTGCGTGATCTTCTCTCTGATATATCAACGTGGCAAAGTCCTTATTCAACCTGAAGATTAGGATGAACTCTTAAATTTGAGGGTAGTATCATGAAATGAAAACCTGAGTTCAGAGTACAGTAAATGCTAATTATGCCTCTTGATATTCTAACACTTGAAGTTGCATAGTGATCACAAAAGGGATCTTTTCCTTCCCATTCATTTATTTGATTTTGAGAAATATTTGATTAAGGGATGGGAAAGTGTGGCTGAGGCTTGTGTACTAGTGGCAAATATGTTTGCCTCTTAGAGAGACACACCAAGCGTGATCCTAGTGGTTGAAAAGAGCTTCTAGTGTAGTGTGTGAGTGGGTGTGTATGAACCAAAAAAAAGAGGATGGGAAAGTGCTTACATAGTTTAGTGATAAAAAATCTTCAAGTTTAAGAGAAAAGATCTCCCTCTTCTTTACTTGAGTTAAGAAAATAAAGGATAAAGGCCTTTCTCTACTTTGAGAGAGGAAATTGTTGGGATTTCAAATTTAAAAAAAAAAAAGAAAAAAAACACCAAGATGAGATTGGTGTCCATTGATTCTTACTCTCTATAAAGTGAAAGAATCTATACCTACCATCTTCTTTACTTTCCCTTTATTTCTTTCATGCCTCTGATTTCTAAACATGATCCTAAGTCCTAACAACCTTCTTTTTTCAATGTTGTGTAGCAGGATTTCTGGTCTCACGGTTCTCGTGTCATTCTTTAGCGGAATTCTTTGTTTTCCTCTATCCTCAGAAACAAAAATGCTAAGCGCATAAAAAAAAAATCAGCCACTAAATTAATCATCATATAATTTTGTATAAATATGTGTTTTTTAATTTATTTTCAGTATGTATTTTATATTTTATTATAAAATTTATATTATAGTTAATTTAGTGTCTTGTTTTTTGTGTAAGTAGCATGGTTGCTTTGAAAAATATGCGACCCTTAACATTTCTAGGACACTCAAAGGGATGATTTTTATTATACTGCAGATAATACATTCTTTCTTTACTGTTTCTTCTCTACTTGGGAGTTAAAGAATAGGTTTTGTAAATAAATATTATGAATTTCTGATAAGTACTTCTATATAAC
This sequence comes from Arachis ipaensis, assembly GCF_000816755.2. Taxonomy (NCBI): domain Eukaryota; kingdom Viridiplantae; phylum Streptophyta; class Magnoliopsida; order Fabales; family Fabaceae; genus Arachis; species Arachis ipaensis. Next base: position 113,254,914 of record NC_029791.2, read on the forward strand.
CCTTGAATTTTTATTTTATAAATTGCCTCCTTTTCAGGCAAGATTATCGTTGTCAACTAACTTTTCAATGCCCAATTACAAGACCAATAAAAGCATCTTCAATGTCCAATTACACAATCCTATACAATTCAATTAAATATATCAAATCAAACACAATTTAAACATGAGTTTAATTTATAATATGATTTGTACTTTGTACAAGAACACTAAAATTTTTCTACTGCTAACTTTAACCACTAACCAAACCATTACTCTTGGAGTAAACGTTTGAAGAAATAAAAACAAAATGAACCTTTCTTCACACACAAGATAACAGACCACATTGGCACACACCCTTCCCTACTATTGAAACTTCAGTTTCAATATCTTAACACCAGAACAATCTCACAACCTATAATAATCAATAATTAGATAAAAGATAACCACACTTGTCCTTTTTTTTTTTCCTTGTATTACTGGTATCAATTGTGAATTGAAGTTCTAGTAGTGAGGGAGGATCTCATATCAACAATAGCTTGATGGCTTCTTTGCTAGCTCTTATGAACCTTGAAACAGCTCCCTTTACATATCCATGAGCTTCCTTCACACTCATCTTCTTGCTCATTTCGTCGGGGAAACTGCTCAAGAAGTGGTCACCATTGAGAAACCACCTCGCTCTGAAACTCGGATAGCTTGCCGTCTTCTTTACATCCGGTAGAGTCACTAGAACAAACATACCACACAATCTTAATTCAATTACTACATGATGCCACATACATGAAGGAACTTGAAAATTCGAAATGATACCTGGGCAATCTGTTCTTGGGGAACTTAACTCCCCAACGAGTCAAGAAGTTAGATGAAAGGTTGAACATCTTCTTTATGGTGGCAGGGATGGAAGAGTGCTCAAACTCGGAGTTTTGGGTAGGTCCTTTGGTCCTACTTACAACTACAAAACCAGATGAGTGTAGTACATTAGTTGACATTTCAAACTAATCATGGGTAGCTTGAAGTTTAAGATTCCAACATATACAATCAAAACACAAGGAAAAGGACAAAAGCATATATAGGCTCTAGAAAATCAACCAATGGAATTGGGTTCAAGCATATATAGCTTGATCATGCATGGTTACATGGAAATGTTTTGGATCTTCAAGATGTGTTCGACGAGACATGCATCATGGTTTTAGGATATGATCCTAATAAGAGTCTCTCAATTGAGGAGTCCATATTCTATAGACACATAGTTCCAAGAAGTGCTTGGAAGTTTCAAGAATGGCTTCAAATTGGTGAGGAGAAGATGACAAAAGCATGCAATATATTCATGCATTGCAACTAAGCGCCAAGAGTTAAATGAATGCAACAAAAGTGCTATGATAATGATGGGTGAAGAAAAGGGCAAAATGGTCCATGATGATAAGTTTCTAAGAGATGCTCTATTCAATCTTTTTGTAGCTGGAAGAGATACCATAACTTGGGGTCTTACATGTTGCTACACACCCATTAGTTGAGGCCAAATTTTAGGGATGGAGGATGTGAAGAAGCTAGTTTACCTACATGGTGCTCTATGTGAAACGTGACACACTTCCGAGTGGTCATTGTGTTAATCCAAATTCAATTATAATTATTATGTTATATATATTTTGCCCCCACTATCAAAATTTTCTCGATCCGTCACGGATTGCAGGTGTGGACTTCTCAAATGCAGTGTTGGACCGTGTTAACTTTGGGAATGCGAATCTTGAAGGAGCTGTGTTTAAGAACACAGTGTTGTCAGGGTCTACTTTTGATGATGCTAAGCTGGAAGATGCAGTGTTTGAGGACACTATCATAGGTTACATTGATCTTCAGAAGCTATGCACAAATAAAACCATAAGTGATGAAGGCAGAGCTGAGCTTGGTTGTCGATCATGACAAAAATCTGGATAGTCTTGTAGATGAATGCTACATCCAAAAAACAAATAAACTGCGATTATTTCCCTTTTTTTTTTTTATCTCCAGTAAAATGTTATAAGGTATTATCCGATTTTAGTTTTAAACAAGGAGTTGAAGATAGCCTCATTTTTTTAGTTATTAATTTGGAGGATGTGGTATGCATAGATATAGATGATGGGTGTGTTTTTAAATAATATATTTTTTTTTTCTAATTTGAAATACAAA
>NC_029791.2:113257140-113266299 GCF_000816755.2 Arachis ipaensis
TTATAAAAATAAAAAAAGATTTATATGTTTGGATATTTAAAAAAAAATACAAAATAATTATTATGTTAAGAAATTTATAAAATTATTATCAAAATTAAAGTTTAACTTAAAAATAGTAAGTAATAATTATTTTACACTTTTTTAAATAAAATAATTATACATTGATACAGAATTTAAAATAAAATTAAAATATTTATATTAGAATCCTATTTTTTCAAAGACTTTTCTATAAACAACATTGATGGTTGAATTTGTAGATATTCCTACGTGATTCATAAGTAAAACTTTTAAACCTCTCTTACTCTTAACTCTTGAAAGTGCCACATATAGTTGGCCATGTGTACAAACTGGTTTTGGCAAGTACAATTCAACATGAGATAAAGTTTGTCCTTGAGACTTATTAATTGTCATGGCAAACCATATTACTATGAGAAACTGTCTTCGTTGGAATCTAATTGGGACGGTTTCATTTGTTGGTACCATATTCATTCTTGGAATCAAAGTAATCTGACCAACATTGTTACCCGTTAAAACTTCACATTCTATGACATGATTTCTAAACTTCCTAACTTGTAGCCTTGTACCATTACAAAGACTACTGAATTGGTCAATATTCCTCAGTAACATCACCGAAACACCAACCTTGAGTATTAATTTATGTGGAGACAAACCAGAGCAATTTATGCTATTCAGTAATTCAGGACCATAGAGATCTAGTTGACTCTCTATATTCCCTTCATCCATACAAATCGAATCCGAACTAAGATATAATTTTTCCCCTCCAGGAATGATAGCCATCAAATGGTTGTTGACCTCTTCAACAATGTCCAGCGTGGAAGCCAGTATAGTTCTTGCTTTGAAAAATCCTTTGAGGACATGTTATCCAAAATATTTGGATAAGAAAAATGAACCAACTCATCAAATGCCTGGTCTGAAGAAGGAATAATAATATCTCTTGGAAGACATATATCTCAGATTCACCATCCATATTGTCACATATTAGACCATCACAAACTTTCAATAACCACTCACCAAATTGCTTTGTCTCATCTTGATCTGAAGCAATCGTCCCTACAGAGAGTCTCATATTTTTTGTTAGTTTGAGCACCTGACAAAACTTTCAAAGGTAAGACGAATTCACGGTTGAATGAACGATATATTGTCTCGATCCTCGTAAAATGACAAAAAGAATTTGTCTAAAGTCTCCATCTAGTACAACCAATTTTCCTCCATCGGGAAAATCTTTGTTATATGTTGGAAAAAAATCTCATGATATCACCTAAGCATTTATCAAGTACTTCATAGTAGTACCTACTAACCATTGGAGCCTCATCCCAAATTATAAGTTTGGCTTTCAACAGCAGCATTGCTTGAGGGGAACCAGGTTTGATGTTACATACAGAATCTTCAATTATATTCAGCGGTATTTTGAACCTTGAATGTGTCGTTCTTCCATTGGAAAGAAGTAAAGATGCAATACCACTTGAAGCAATGTTTAATACAATATCACCCTTGAGCAAATCTCAGCAGACATAACGTTCCAGAGAAATATTTTTTCAGTACCTTCATGACCATACACAAAGAAAAAACCCCTTCATCACAATACACATGTAATGTAGCCAACAATATCTCAGCGAATCTAGTTTGACTTTCTATAATAATATCTCTATCTTTACTTAGTTGTTCGACATCGCCAACAATCAATGCAGCCACTTCAAATACAAATAGAAAGTTGTATATCCTACCATCTGTAGTCCTTTTACTAATTAACTTAACCTTTATATTTGTGCATTTTTTCTGTTGATACCTATCTCTTGCATAGCGAAAATTCTTTGCCAAACTATTATATTTATCTAGCATATTTCTTAATATTGCCACAATTTTCTTATCCGCTCATTTATAGTTTCATTGGAACTGCACAAAAAAAAAATACAATAAATTTTATGTTATTTTCTCTCACAGATAAAAAATAACTAAAATGTTTGACTGGTTGCATGAAAATTACCAAAGTGTGCGTATCCGATTATCAATCTCATTTTCTGTGTCATAGATATATAGCTGGACAAATGTTGGTCGCAGACTATTCGGAAGAAGTAAGCTACCAATGCTATGGTAGTTTTGAGCCCCAGGCTTAAAAATTGGAGGAGCAGTCCCATTGTTCACTCCACGGTTAATTTTTTCGACCATTGATGTAAAACAAAATATTGAATTAAATGCCCTTATATTTTTTAGGAAATGAATACTTCTTTGATCTTCTCCAGTATGAAGCTGAATGAGCTCATCAGGAGGCACAGAAAGTAGAGGAAGCTCGATCTTTCCTTCCATACAACATAATGAAAACTTTGGTTGGGGCGACTGTTTGAATTTAGCAAGCCTTTCTTCAGACCATATTGATGCTTTACAGTGTTGACATTGATAAATAGAATTTTCTATATGCCACACATCTGTTGAATGAACTCTCTTTAGATACTCAGTTGTCATACCGATGCAATTTAGTCCATAATGTACACAAAGATGCAAATAAACATACAGATAAAATTTTTACATACCGTCTAAAGTTTCTGAGGATGGTATAAAATTATCTTCTATATTCACATCCGACATTGAATCATCATAATCATTCAAATGGTTTCAACAGCAGAAATCACATACATTGAACTCTTTCACCATCTCAGTACAGGTCCGTCCGAATAGAACTATGGTCTCCTTATCGAACACAACAAAAGTTGTTGTAGCAGTACCATAAAAAACTAACAAATTCAACTTATACTTTTTTTTATTCAAAAACATCAATTAACACTTGGCCTGTCATCCTTTAGTCACAATAAAATCATAAAAATTATATTCAACACAATTTAAATACTCAAACACAATTTTTGTAGGCTTATCATTTTTCTAGATTTTAGCCTAGCAGAAGAGACTTTAGTATAAAATTATTGTAGATATATGAATTTTTTCTATGCACTCTATCTCATTTTGCCAATTTTTTTTTTGTGGATAGACAATATTTCCATCAATCAAAGCAGTTTTATTTTTTAATAAATTGTTCTCTTATTGTCTACTAATTGTTAGTATTAAGTTAGATATTGCTAAATAAATTAAAAAGAGACATAATCAATTACATAACTATATTGTATTTTTATGAAAAGATTGCACAAATAAGTCCAATTAGAGCGTACCTATCAACCACATTATTCACGTCCTTATTACAGTCATCGCAGAAGTATGTATCCGCATTAGCTTCTGCCTTCACGCTGCAAACACACGATTTATACCACCAACTTAGAACGGGTTCAACATTAAGAACAGTGGCCAGAACAACATAAAATCCAACCTACATAAGAACAGTTTGAAAGTAAAAAAAAAACAAACAATGAATCTAACATAAAAAAGTAGTTTTCTATAAGGCACTCACATCCGCAGTCGCATGTAACTCCTTTATTGTCTTCCTCTCAGTGGAATATAAAACTTCATCTTCATTAACATACGCCGGTTTGCCAGAAAGTACAGACAGGTACTGCGAGATCTCTCTATAGTACACGCTACTTATCAATCACAACGCCATAAAAATACAGTTAATATGCACAATCATAAATAATTCACAATATTGGTACAATACCTTTTTCGAAGCATCACAGCCTCAGGAACATCTGGATTTATCAAGAGCCTGGTACCATACATAATGTTCTGTAAAATATTGGTACCTATGTACAATAATCATTGCTTAAATGAGTTGTACAATTATACATGACAGATAAATTATTGAATGGAAAGTAACCAAAAATATCCTTAGATTAAAAAAATAACTATAATCTACTGTGAACCTAATTAATTAGTAAAATTTTTTATTTTATTAATGAGCCATACAAAAAATATTTATTGCAAATATAAAATAATAAAAAGTATTATATAATAACAAAAAAATAGCTTGAAATTATATATTGATTAATTAATTGTTGAGTAATTCAACATAGAATTTACAATAAAAAAATAAAAAACTGGTGATATAATTTATCCACGTGTATATAATAATATTTTTATCACTTCAAATTTTAATTTCTAGAACGCCAGTCATTTGCCGGAATTGTTATTATTGTTTTCTCTAATTTCACTTGTAATTCCACATGATCAAAAGTATTAAAACACAAAATACAATACTTATAATTTTGCTTCCACAACATGTAGTATCACACTCTAAAATTTAAAAACAAAAAAAATTACTATTATATATAACATCACACCATAAAATTTTAAAACTAAAAATACCTATTGAATCGCATCCCAATAATTAGTAGAAATAGCTACAATAAGATATAACCATTCGATAGTGGTCAAATCCTCACATACCTCGAAAATTATTTACTCTTTGCAAATTGAAAAATAACTACCGGTAGCTGTTGCTCACCCGCTGCCACAAGACCTTTGATCCGGTCCACCATCTCTCCAAGAACAGTAATATTAAATTTTAAATTGCAGAAAAATATAAATTATTTAGAAAATAAAAAATTACTTATATAAACATATTAAGTGCTGAATAAGGGCATCGAAAAAATACACCCGTCGTTCTCAATATGAATGACTAATATGTCAATAAGTTTGCCATCCTTCATATATTTCCTCTCACCTTCTACATTGGTCATAACTCCAGCAACGTCTAAAATAAATATCAAACAAAAGATTGTGCACAAATCACCCGTCTTAGTGATATTTTGTCATAAAAACAAAAGAAAAATTAACTTATGTACTTACCATAAATCATACACTTACCAACCAAAAAAGGATGTTGAGGAGAGTATCCCATAATTTTTCTAAAAGGGACCAACTTAATACCATATAACGGTATTGCATTATAAAAAGAGGGTAAGATAGTAGTTCTTTTTTGAAAAAATAATCGAAAATGATGTAATGTTGTGTGGTACAACCCACAGTTGTTGCTAACTCCAAAATATGTAAAAACATACACAGTTCTCTCCGATATCAATAATTCGAACACATATATCATATCCTTATTTTTCACAAAGCAAAATATTTTACTATTTATTTTCTACACACAGTACCAATAAGGTCCAACTAAATAAACAAACAAAATTTATATAAAATATTTCTTTCAACAAAAATAACTGAATAAATTAAAAATATTATTTAATTCCAAAATATTAAGTATTAAGTATTAACTAATAGATTTATATTCACCCAAAAGAAAGAATATACATATAATGGATTCAAATATTTAATACTTTAATGTATAATATCATTATATTTTACACAAAAAATTAATTATATATTAACACAATAATTAAAATATTTAATTTAAAACGACTAATTTTATTGTTTAATGACTTTCACTTGAGTATAAAATTTTTGTACTTGACTTTTTTTTCACACAACTCATGAAAAACAGGTTGAAAAAACTTTTGATTTATTTTTTTTAACCAATAGGTATTTAAAAGAAAAAATTTGTGATGACAATCATGCATGAGAATTAAGTGTTATGTAAAAGAGGGTTAAGATTAACGACAATCATGCATATGCGTTAGTCATGCTCTTATTATTTTTCTCTCTTTTTTTCCCTCCATATGCATCTTTGTTTAATGTGATTGATTTAGTCTAAAATTTTAAATGTTAAATCAGTAGAGGCTATACTGCTTGGTTCCCAACAGTCAACACTACCTGGAGATGCTTGGCACAAACTTTTCTAATACAAATCTCTTTTGTTAACTGTAACCCATACGGAAAGAGGAAATTTAAGTCTTCAAGATGAGAATAATAGATAAAGAAGTAAGGAATAATCTGACTCTCAATTTTGTTGTAATATGCTTATTATTTCTTATCAAAGATATACATTATGCTTTTTTAGGATGTGAAAGCAAGAGTGACTCAAATTTTGTTATTTTTAGTCGGCATAAACTCTTATATCCAATCTGCATTATTTAGTAATTATGTATCTTGGCATTAGTGCATGTATTTGCAAGCTAAAATTTATAATTTTATATAATTGTCTATGAAAATCTTACTAAAAGTCCCCCAATCCTTTTTTTTTATTGGCCAAATACAACGTGAGCTATATATTAAATCTGTTTTTGACTATAGAATCTTTTTTTATGATGAAAAGCTTATGTTTTCTTGCAGGAAAACACAGAATTAGATTTTGTTCTTGTTCTATTTTTGAATGAATAGTCCCAAGAAAAGCAGAAACTGCTGAGGTTGAAATTATGACAATTATGAGGTAAAATTATGACAATTATGAGGTGAGGATCATACAAATATGGGACTAAGTGTATGAAAATAGAGAAACAATTGTGTGTATGAATAAATTTAGAAGTACCTGCTCATCTATCAACACCATTTGAATGGAGCTAATGGATTTTGGGTCTTTGAATCTCGGTAAAGACCAAAGTCTGATTACTCTGACATGAATCTTCCAACATTCTTTTGGCGATGCAATCATCTCCAACAAATCATATCGCCTAACCATTTTTTCTCTAGTGAAAAAAATAAGACCAAACGTAAATTCTAGCAAGTACGTACAGTAAGATTGTAGGACCACACCTCTTAGCCTTTTATAGCAACTAAGAAGAGGTATATTTTCGAGTAAATCATTTTAAAATCGGAGTGCATCCAAAATCACATATCCTCCATAATCCAAAAGAAGAAAAAATCTGTCTTGATGATTTAAAAAACAAAAAAAGATTTGAATTGAAAATAAAACACTTATTCTACATCATAACTACTAGTAAATCAAAATGTACTGAGTAAAAAAAGGGGTATGAAAATAAGATCTAAATCCATGCCTTCATTGCAGCAACTCACCTCCATCAGTTACAGATAGGGAGCGTCTCAGTGCGACGGCGATCTAAACGACAACAACATCAGTGAAAGTCTCCTCTTGTCGGTCCGCTATCTAACCTCTCTGGTCACATGAGCATCTCCGATCGTCGTCGACCTCCTCGCCAGCACAACCCCGTCATCATCCCGTCGCCGTATGAGCAACCAGTCTTCTCATTTTTGCCGTTCTGAAGTTGCTAGTGCCAAGACGCCGTTCTCCATTGCTGGCATATATGCTTGCTTGCTGGGAGAGAGAAGACCCAAAAAGACTAAAAGAGGACTTTGAGTGCGGGTTGAAATTAATTATATGAAATTTGGATAGGGTTTCTATCTGCCCAACTTGGAATCGGGATTAGTCTCCATAGGCCCATGTTTTGTTAAGATGCAATGGAGGCAAGCAAGCCAACATGGTGTGGACCCTACTTTTTTATTCCCTTTTGATCATAATTCACAAGTTCTATAATTTGTTTGATTATTGTATAAATCATAGATCTACATTGGGCCGCCTAAAAAATCAATTTATTTTGCTTACGTTTTAGAATGAGTTTAATTAATAATTTGTTATATAAAATTAATTCATATTTTTAATAAATTAAATCTAATGATATTAGTTAATAATACATAGAATAATTCCGTTTAGAATGAAGAAAGTTTTGCCATATATTACTTTTGCTTAACGAAATATAAAATTTAAAACTTAACAATGCACGGAATATAAAAGGCTAAGGAAATAAGGTGATTTATAAATTATTTTTAATTTATATATAATATAATTAAATTTAATAAATTTAATTAGAATAAACAATAAATTATTTATTTTATTTCAGACTTTATAAATGAATAAACCAATTAACTAATATAAGGAATTACAATTAATGTAGTAAAATTAATCAAGTATTATATACTATAATAAATTATATTGATATTTGAATATCTAATCAAATCAATTAGCTGATATAATTAAATCATATCAAAACACTTAAAATTTAAAAATACACCATTCTTAATTAAATACTATCTATACTATATAAACCACATTTAAATTCATTTTTCCGTGCGCATATAATTTAAAGTAATTTACAATTTATTTGATTGAATATTATAATATAAAATAATTTATAAATTAACATTAATTCATATATAATATATAATTAAATTTAATAAATTTAATTAGAATAAACAATAAATTATTTATTTTATTTTAGACTTCATAAATGAAAAAACCAATTCACTAATATAACGAATTACAATTAATGTAGTATAATTAATTAAGTAATATGAATTTTAATAAATTATATTAATATTTAAATATTTAATCAAATCAATTAGTTGAAATAATTAAGTCATTGCAATAAATTGTATTGAATGAGTTAAAATAATTAAATTAGAAAACAATCTTTGGAGCATGCCACGTCAGCTCCATCATTAAGTGCAGAAATCCGATTTTTATATAATAGAATAGATAGATGTGTCACATGTCACTTTCTCATTGCAATAATCAATTTTTTCCCTTCAAAATTAAAGAGTTCTATCATCCTTCCTACTAATTTTACGACCAAAATGTGCCACATGTCACTCCCTCATTATAATTAAAATCAAATCTTTTCCTTCAAAATTAAAGAGTTCTTCTCTCATCCCTACTAATTTTACAACCAAAATGCACTACATGTCATTCCCTCATTACAATTGAAATCAAATCTTTCCCTCTAAAATTAAAGAATTCTCTCTCATTCATTCGACCACTCTATCTATCTATCTATCTATCTATCACTCTCATTCATTCGACCACTCTATCTCTTTTATATATCATTATCAATGAATAATTATAAATTTGATAATCAAAATGTACAACATGACATTCTTTAATTATATTAAAATTAAAATTAAAATTAAAATATAATTATATTATATATTATTATCTAATTTAATAACTAAATGTGTCACATGACACTCTTATTAAATTTGAGAGAAAATATTTTCCTCTAAAATTAATAAACTCCATTTCTAAATTCTCTCATCTACCTCTCTCCCTTTTTTCTATTTCTCTCTATCATTCTCACTCTATATATAATTCTGATATATTTATATATTATTATCTAATTTAATAACCAAATGTGTCACATGACATTCTCTTATTCAAATTGAGAAAAAATATTTTCTTCCAAAATTAATAAACTCTCTTCTTAAATTCTCTCATCTATCTCTCTCCCTTTTTTTATTTCTCTCTACTCTTTCCACTCTATATATAATTTGTAATTTATATTTTATATTAGTAATTTGACAAATCAAAATGTGTCATCAGATATTTTTTATTATAATTAAATAATTTTTTTT
>NC_029791.2:113266623-113271354 GCF_000816755.2 Arachis ipaensis
AGATAAAAATACTAGTTAATGACTAATTTTAATGTACAATAGCATTTTTTTAAGGGAAGTTCTACGGTGCTTACAGTTAAAAATCAACATATGTTGAACATATGTGTCTAAGAAAGAAGAGTGACACGTGAGATTTGATTTCTTTGTATGTGTGTAAGCTACAAACGCTATTTTGGTACCGTTCTTTTTATTGTAAAGCTAATTATGTATTAATATTTTGATTAACTTTTGGACAACAATATATTTTTGGAATTGGGGTGGACCAAATTTTTTTTGAACTTCTAACTTGGACTGGATAACAATAGTTAATAATTTTTTAGACTCTTTTTGAAGTCTGGTTGAAAACGTTTTCCTACTCCAATGGGTAAAAACAAATTAAACAACCATGATATAGACATGTCTTACACAAATATAAATATATAATACATATACTTTCTAGCTTTTGTAATTTGAATGAATATTTTACTGAAAAGTAATTTTATAATAAAAATATGAAAAATAATATATTGTTTACTCTTCAGTAAAATATTCATTCAAATTACGAAAGTTAGAAAGTATATGTATTATATATTTATATTTGTATAAATATCATGGTTGATTAATTTGTTTTTACCCATTGGAGTAGGAAAATGTTTTTAACCACACTTCAAAAAGAGTCCAAAAAATCATTAACTATTGTTATCCAGCCCAAGTTAGAAATTCAAAAAATTTTGGTCCAGTCCAGTTCCAAAAATGTATTGTTATCCAAAAGTTAATCAAAATATTAATAAATAGCGTTTGTAGCTTACACACATACAAAAAAATCAAATCCCACGTGTGACTCTTCTTTCTTAGACACATATGTGGGAGTGGATCCTCTCCAGTGAATAAAAAACTGGATGGTGTGCAGTGTTTAATCTAACCATTCACCACATTCTCTTTCTTATTTATTTCTGATCCCACTATTAAAATCAAAGGTGAGAGATTGCACTGTATTTTGTCAAGTGTTGAAAAAACTGGAGAGGATCCATTTCCCACGTATGTTCAACATACCATGTTAATTTCTAGCCGTAACCACCATAGAACTTCCCTTTTTATAACTCGATGATTCTTACACTATCATTTCAATTGCTTTGAAAAGTTAAAATTTAAAAAAGTATCCAGAAATTTTAATATGAAAGCGCATCTGGTGTAGTGGTATCATAGTACCCTCCCACGGTACTGACCGGGGTTCGATTCCCCGGATGCGCAGTTTTTCTAACAGTTTTGCTTTTCAAAAATAAATAAAGTATTTGAGCAATGAAATTTAGCACAAGTTTATGTAATAAATTAAAAATATTTTTTTATTTATTATATTAAAATATTTTTTAAATAAAAAGACTTTTTTTTTAAAATATAAATTATATCTTTTAACAAAAATTTTTAGTATTTTTATTTTTACTTTTAAAAAATTGTTAAAATACGCTACTGAAATAAATATTCTTTTTTAACAAATTAATGGCACTTAATCATTTAATATAATATAATGACGATGACAGGATTTCTTCTTGTTCTTGGGTGTCTTTATGTGACAGGTTTATGAGACAATGACCATGAACGATGACTTAGTAATACTTTTCTTTTTCGAATTAAAACTTCAAAAGACGTTTTAATGATCCACAATGGAGGACACTACTTATCATTTATTTCGGAAAAGGGTACTAATAAGTAACATATTCCCAACGACTTAGATTAAATCATATGTTTTAAAACTTCCAAACATTAATATTTAATGATATATATTTGTGACTAAAGTTAATATATATATATAAAGTATCAATTATTAGAGTAACCACCTTTTTTGTTATAGTAATAGTGTAATACTCACACAGATAAAAAAAAGTGATGAATGTTTCATAAAAAACTAACCCTAACCCTAAATTTTAGTTAAGTTTGAAATTTAGGTACATTTTTTTTGTCTAATAGGTTAGATAATTTTTAACTCTAAATATTATTATATTACAAATTCATTTACACTATATACTTGTATTACACACAACACTTTAAGAATTTTTTTTTTACTTCTTAATCTTAACCAAATTTTAAACTCGAATATGGTTATTCACGAGACAAATGAATTCTCATTGGGAAGCGAAACCTAGGTATATTTTTTTTGGATTTGGACTTAGGCAAAAAAATTGACCTCGGCTCGAACAACAAGAACTTGCCCGAGGAAGGAGACTTGAATATCCTACACAAACCCCACCCATCCTTAGCTAGGTATACTTGTTTTAAAGGAATAAATACCTATAGGAAAAAGGGAATTTATGTCGATCAAAATTGATTTGGTGAAAGTCTATGATATTGATAGCTCAATTGGTATTTCATCTTTAACACCCTTTCTAAATTTGGTATTCCCTCACAACTTACCAATATTATCAAACATTGTATTTTCTTCTCTCAACTCTCTATCAATTTGAATGGTCAGAGAACAATTAATTTCTTCCCTCTGAAAGACATCGGACAATGGGATCCAATCTCCCTTTATATTTTTTTTATTTGTATAGATAAATTATCTCACTTGATTTCTAAGGCAGTTGATGATGGTATTAGACTCCTATGAGAGTTGGTAGAAATGGACCTCAAATCTCCTATTTAATGTTTGCTTATGATTTAATTTTGTTCCTGAAAACTTCTACATAGCAAATGAGTAAAGTCTTAAAGATTCTTGATAAATTCTATGAAGCCTTTGGACATATGATTAATAGCACAAAGACTAATATTTATTTCTCTAAGAATGTCTCTGATCAATAAAGGCGGAACATTAGAGATATTAGTAATTTTTCGGATGTGAAGAAAATTGGGAGATACTTGAGGGCTATTATTTAGGAAAATAGAATTCGAAAAGAGCAGTTTATTAACATAATGGAGAAAGTTAACAACAATTTTAGTGGATGAAAATTAAGATGTCTTTCAATGGCAGAGAGAATAACACTTATCCACTCGGTTATTGGCTCTATGGCGATATTTTCGATGGAACATACTCAAGTCTTTAAGAGTGTGCCAGTTCATTAAACAAGCGCAGAGGGACTTTATTTGGGAGCATACAATCATGGAAAGGAAAATTCTCCTTGTTTGTTGGAAGAAGATAACCTTGCCAAAGATAAAAAGTGGATTAGGGTTTAGGGAGCTGAATAAAGTAAATCAAGTCTTTATTATTAAGAGAGGATGAAATCTCATAAACAAACCAGATGAACTGTGGGCCCAGGTCCTTATTGAAAAAATACATAGAAATGCTTGTTTGAATAGGAAAATTGTTTGCCAAAGTTGTGAAACTGCCTAGCAAAAAATTGAAAAATTCTTATTGATAATACTAGTGTTATTATAGGAAGGGGGTAGAATAAATTTTTGGAGAGATCCTTAGTTGAAATCGGGTGTCAAATTGATTGACTTTCTTTCACCAATCCTTAGAGTTGAAGAGTATGAGAAAGTGATTTCTAATTATGTGTTAAATAATGAAAGGTGAGATTTGAAAAACCTTAGGTACCTTATCCTAAATGAGTTTGTGGGTAATATTAGTAAGGGAATGGTTCCTGAAAAGGAGGATGGCAATGATCTCTTTTGTTAGAAGATGAATCCGAGAGGTAATTTTACTGTCAAGCATGCATATGGTCTTTTTCAAATCATCGTCATCACAATGAAGGCCCTTGGAAGAAAATATGGAATTGAAAATGGTTGTAGTGTCAAGATGTATTTGTAGCAACTGAGTCACAACAGCATCATGACTACTTCTAAAATTTAACATGGTGTGTCTGGTGTATAATAGTCACATAGAGACTCCTTTCATGTTATCAGAGATTGCCATAAAGCCTCTCAGGTGTGGATCTCGCTATTGGATCCTTAACACACTGCCTCATTTTTTAACTTGGATCTCTTGGATTGGATAGAATTTCACATGAACAAGGAGATGTGAAACAAAAAGATTTTGATTGGAATGATGTGTTTATGATGGCAGCTTGAAAGATTTAACTTTTTAGAAATGAACATGTTCATTCTAATAGTGGCAGACCAGTGAATGTCCAAATATCGCAAATTATAAAGCTGGTGTAGGAAATTTATAGTGTTAGAAGGGGCATTCCTTCTCTAAATAGAATGAATTTTTCTTCTATTGTGTGGAAACCTCCTTCAAAAGATAGTTTAAGCTTAATACAGATGGAGAAAATCTAGGACAGAAAAATTGGGTTGGCGTCCTAAGGAATGACATGGAAGGATGGATTTAGAGACATGCAACAAGGATGAATAATGTGAAAGCCATCAAACTGAAAATATTTGCAATTCTAGAGAGTATGAAATTTGCTTGGAATAGAGGCATTAAGCAATTAACTGTTGAGTCATGTGTTGAGGGAGAAAAACCAAGTTGCAGATAGTATGGCGAATTTCATTCTAGATACTTAGAGTACCTCTCTATTTAAGCCCTCAAGTTATTTTTTTTGTTTCTCACGGTATCCCGCAGTCCAACAGGCCAATAACTGATCCACTGTGGTACTGAATTTCGTTTAAGAGTTTGTCGTTGGCCAATGGATGGCTGCATGCACAAGGAGGGATTCGAATCCTCAACACTTTCTTAAGTATACTAATGAGCTAACCTCGAGTTATTTGCTCACAGTTTTGGGATTTCTTTTTTCTATGATAGTTAGTTTTATTTTCTCTTCATGATTTTAGGGCCTTATATGTACAAGAAAAAAACAAATAAATACTTCATCAAACTAATCC
>NC_029791.2:113271410-113286066 GCF_000816755.2 Arachis ipaensis
GTTAGCTATAACTTGGCCCAATCAAACTTATACCTCGAAATCGAAGTCAAATAAATAAACACATGATCAAAAAGAAGCAACAGAAGATGAGAATCTCTCCCAACAAGCCACTAAGAAACAGTTACACAATAGAGATTGGCCCAAAAATCCTCAATAGTCTGACGGATACTAAAACACCTTCCAACGTAAAAAATTTATAAATACATCTACTCTTGACATGAAAGAGGTACGTTATTCACTCTGAATAATATCTATATCATCTTGTACTCATTTTGACTTAGAGCGTTGGAGTGCCTTTGCAGGTACTCATCACCGCCGTTCTTAGAAGAGCCGACGTATACTTCATCCCCTCCAAGGAGAAGCGAGTTCAAGCACTGAGTAGAACGAGCTATACCTTGGAACTGACTACTCACGCAGGAACATTTTGCATCCACCATGGGGCCCAAGTTTTAAACTAACCCCAATATCATCTCTCCTGCCCTATTTTCGCATCTTTTTTGCAGGTCACTACCTATGGTAGAAGAGCAAAGCAACCATCCTCCTCCTCCCCTCACTCAAGCCGAACTACTGGCCATCAACGAATCCCTATGAACAGAGAATAAAAAAATGGCCGATTTATTACGTCAGAAGCAAAACAGCCAAAGTAAGGGAGGAGAACATAAGAACACTGAGAACAAAGATGATCAAGACAAACACACGTCGAAAGCCAAGCCTATAATAACAACCTCTACAAAGACGACAGTGAAGAGGACCAATCCTTTTTCGAAAGATATCATGGACTTCCAGATGCCCCAAAACTTCACCCAACTAGTAACACTAAAGCCTTATGAAGGAATAGGCGATCCCAACATACATGTCACTAAATTTTACACAATGATGTTCATAAATAGTGCATCCGATCCAATTCTCTGTCAAACATTTCTTACTTTTTTAGATGGTGCTGCCTTGATCTGGTTTTCTAATTTGCCTACAAGTTTTGTATCAAGCTTTGACGAGCTACCGACCTTTTTGTCAATAATTTTGCTGCATCAAAGATTTATGTGCATGACTCAGATTACCTCAGCACCATAAAGCAAGTTCAACATGAGAGTTATAAAGACTACATGACGAGGTTCGCCAAGGCAACCATGAAAATACCCAATCTCAACCCGGAAGTCCACCTGCATGCCCTGAAGAGTGTACTCCGCCCTGAAAAATTCCAGGAGACCATAGTTGTCACGAAGCCAAAGACGTCGGCCGAATTCTGGGAAAAGACGACAAGCCAGATTAAAATAGAAGAGCTCTGACAAATTCGGAAAGTAAAGAGGCTTAACCCTAACAGAGAGGAGGAAAAGAAGAACAAGTACCCGAGCAACAAAATGGATAAAAAACCATTCAAACTAATACCAAAGTTTGACACGCACACCCCTTTCAATACCAAAAGAGAGGACATCATCAAAGACATCCTACACTCTAAGCTGATCAAACCACCAAACAAAGCAGGGACATACCAGGACCAACGATACATGGACAAGTCTATGTACTGCACTTTTCATAAAAAATATGGACACACCACAGATGACTGTGCTATAGCAAAAGCCCTACTTGAGAAGCTAGCTCGGCAAGGCATGCTAGACAAATATATTGACAGCCGAGGACAAAGACGAAATACAGAGGACCTCGGCCAACATTCTAAATCAACCGACAATCATAGAGATAAAGGGAAGAAGGTAGATGATAACCCTAATCCACCCCACCAAATTATAAACTGTATCTCTGGTGGTTTTGCAAGTGGTGGAAGCACCAACTTAGCCAGGAAAATATCTTACAGAACTATGATGTCAGTCACTAACTCTGATCCGACCTATACCACCCACACAGATGCCCCAGACGTCACATTCAGTTCTTCAGACTACCAAGCAAGTGACAAAAACTCGAACGACCCTGTAGTCATATCATTACAAGTCGGCGAGCCACTAGTGAAAAAAGTTCTAATGGACCCAGGGAGTAGCGCCGACGTGGTATTTTACTCCACGTACCAAAAAATGAAACTAAGTGATAAAACTCTTCAACCATCTTCAGGAGAAATGGTAGATTTCTCAGGTGAGCGTATTCCAATCCTAGGTTATATATAGTTACAAACAACATTGAGTAATTATCCTAATTGTAAAACTATAGATATTCAATGTTTAGTTGTAGACTGCAAAAGCCCATATAACATCATTCTAGGCAGACCTTCTTTAAATGATTTTCGTGCTATTGTTTTTCACTTTACATTTGTGTGTTAAGTTTTATTCACAGGACAATAAAATCATCACCATTCATGGCGATAAAAAAGAAGCCAGACAATGCTATAATGCAAGCCTAAAAGCAAATTCTTTAAGACAAGCCGACCAACAATACGTACAGGCAGTCTATAACTCAGAACGTATGCCAACCTTGGCCGGCATGAATCCACGGGCCAACCAGCAAGACCAACCTATGCCCACAGACAACTTAACAAAAATAAAACTGACAATTAATAAAGACAAATACACCTATATCGGAGGTTCTTTACAGGGGCGAGAAAAAGAATACCTTATCAAATTACTGAAGCAAAACATTGACCTATTTGCCTGGACTCCGGCAGATATGCCAAGTATTGACCCAAATGTCATCTACCACAGACTTGCCATCAACCCATCCATCCGATCTATAGTTAAAAAAACACCACCTTGGTACGCACAAGAGGGAAACTTCCTTAGAAGAGACCCAGAAACTACTCAATGTTAGATTTATAAAGGAACTCAGATTCACAACTTGGTTAGCAAATGTGGTCATGGTTAAAAAACACAATGGTAAGTGGAGGATGTGCGTGGACTACATTGATCTCAACAAGGCATGTCCAAAAGACACATATCCTCTCCCGTGTATTAACAAATTAGTTGATAGCTCATCTGGTTTTAAATGTCTAAGTTTTATGGATACTTATTCCGACTATAACCAAATACTTATATATTCGGCTGACCAGGATAAGACCATGTTTATTACTGACCATGGTAACTTTTGTTATAAGGTTATGTCATTCGAACTCAAAAATACAGATATAACTTACCAAAGACTAATGGACAAAATTTTTGCTAACCAAATCGAACAAAATATAGAAATATATGTCGATGACATGGTAGCAAAGACAAAGTCCAATAGCAATCACATCAACGACCTAAAGGAAATCTTCTAACAACTCCGAATATACACATGAAACTTAACTTGTGCTTTTGGAGTGTACGGCGGAAAATTCTTCGGTTTCATGTTAACCTGCCGAGGTATAGAGGCCAATCCAAAAAAATACCAAGCTATATTGAAAATGAGGAGCCCCAAGTCAATCAAAGAAGTTCAACAACTTACTGGACGTTTCTATCACGTTTCCTCCCTCGGATAGTAGACCGTTTACACCATTTCTTTAAAACACATTAAGAAAGCAAAATGATATGGTCAAAAGAATGTGAAAAATCATTCACCAAACTCAAGGCCATAATATCTTTACCACTAATTCTCCAGAAACCAAAACTTGGTAAACCCCTTTATCTATATTTATCTGTCACTAACCATGCTATTAGCTCTGTCTTGATAATAGAGATAGGTAAGCAACAACAGCCATTATACTTCGTTAGCAGATCTTTACAAAATGTCGAACTCAGGTACTCAAGGCTAGAACAATTAGCCCTGGCTCTTGTCACAATAACGAGTCTGCGACACTATTTTCAAAGTCACACCATCATAGTTCGGACAGAGCACCCCCTTAGACAAATCCTAGCTAACACGACCTGACCTTGCTGGATGATTAATATTGTCTATAAAGCTCTCGGAATATGACATCTAATATCAAGTACGAGGAGCTATCAAGTCACAAGCATTAGCCGATTTCATAGCAGAACTCACACTCGATGAACCCACATCATGTGAGGAGGTATGGATGTCAGACGTCGACGGAGCTTTAAACATGAAAGGCTCTGGAGCTCGAATATTACTTGAAAATAGAAAAGGAATGGTCATAGAACAATCTCTACAATTCACTTTTCATGCCAACAATAACCAAGCAGAATATGAAGCACTTATAGCTGGTCTCAGATTAGCTAATACTCTTGGAATAACACACATCAATGTTAAATGTGATTCCTTATTGGTCGTACAACAAGTAATAGGTAATTTCCAAGTAAGAGATACATTATTAGAAAAATATAATTCTATTGTCAACAATTTCACCACTTGTTTTCTGAAATTCAAAATCTCCACACACCTCGAGAGCAAAACAGCCGACCTAATGTTCTATCTAAAATAGCAACTACCAGAAGTATAACCCATCAATTGAGCTTATCACAATTAACACTGGATAAACCCAGTGTCACGCTAACAAGGGTGATGAGTATTTCATAGGAAGAAGATTGGCGAAGACCATTCATATAATATCTACAAACAGGAAGCATACCTGAGAGCATCCAGGACGAGAGACAATTCAAACGAAGATCCAACTTCTATACCATGATCGGAACCGAGTTATACAGATGAGGTTTCACAAGACCGTTATTAAAATGTCTAAACACAGAAAACGCCAACCTAGCCATGGACGAAGGCCATGAAGGTGGTTGTGACACACACATAGGAGGAAGGAGCTTGACCTCTAAAATGCTAAGAGCATGGTACTATTGACCTACACTACAAAGAGACTGCATGAACAAGGTCAAATCTTGGGATCATTGCCAACGACATACACCAATCATTCACAACCCAGCCGAGTAATTGCACACATCAGAGGTAAGCTAGTCCTTTAGTAAGTGGGGCTAGATATCCTCAGTCCTTTTCCACCAGCTCCAGGTCAGGTTAGATTCTTAATTGTCGCTATCGATTATTTTACAAAATGGATATAGGCTATACCTTTAGCAAAAATCAATTCTGAAAATGGCAGACAATTTATAGATAAAAAATTCACAAATTTTTTACAAAATTTTAGAATCATTCATCAATTTTCATCTATAGAACACCCACAAACTAATGGTTTAGCTGAGACTGCTAATAAGATCATATTGCAGGCACTTCGAATAAAACTCGAAGATTCTAAAGGACAATAGACCGAGCTCATGCCAGAAGTCCTATGGAGCTATAACACGACAAAACAATCATCAACAAAAGAGACTCCTTTCCGACTAGTATATGGTTGTGATGCCATGTTATCAATTGAAGTATCTCTCTAGTCCACCCGAACTTAAAGCATCAATGACAAAGCAAATACGGAGTTAAGAGCAACCGAAGTCGACCTAATCGAAGTAAACCGTGACAAAGCGTTAATCCAACAACACACAACTCAACTTGCTATAGTTCGGAAATACAACAAGAGAATCAAACTAAGGTCATTCCAAAAAGGAGACATCATTCTCAGAAAAACAGAAGAAGCACGCAAACCATCAAGACATGGAAAACTAAGTGCCAATTGGGAAGGCCTTTTCTGAGTATCAAAGGTCTTCGGCCAAGGAGCATACGAAATTCAAACATTAGAAGCTAGTAACCTTTCAAGTACTTGAAATATCTCGTCTCTAAAACTCTACTATAGCTAAGTCTATAAGTCGAGACTGGCGATGTACTCTTTTTCCTACTACTAGATTTTGCCCCTAAATTGGGTTTCGCTGGAGAGGTTTTAACGAGGCACACCCCCTACATCTTCAAAATGTGAAAGTTCTTCTCATTTTTTAATAATACAATTCCTTATTCAAGCAAAGCTCTTTCCATGGCAAATTCATTAACCAATCTATATCAACACCCAACATCCCACGATGTCTTCGAATAGTACAAACCTTTGCATAAGAATCAATCAACCACTTTCATATTCCTAAACTTACACAAATAGTTACCAATATCATGAACGATAATCACAAACATATAACAAGCTTATATATGCAAACGCATCCGCAACAGATTACCAACACAATTATTCAAAATTCAAAACAAACTTTTTCAAACACATACCAAACGTGGGGATACATAATACTTTCTTACGTTTAAAAATCCAAGCTAAGCACAAGTAAATTAATAATTAAATAGTATTTTGGCTGAGTTATACTCAAGTCATCAGTTCTCCAAAACACCAACACAAACAAAATCAAAACAACCTAATACCATTAGTCATATTCTTTTACAATCTGCCTTCATGGTGCATCAGGATTCTCGCCCTCCCACTCCTCATCTTGATCCTCATCTTCTATCAATTCTCCATTAATCATAACCTTGCATGAGTCCATAACAGTTAAGTCCATATCCGGAGCCAGAAACTTTACTTGCTCCACAACTCTCTCAAAACCAGTAACGAACATCTCAAGACCATGATCCTCTTTCCCGGTCTCCAGCTCCTTTTTCTCGATCCCTAGCACAACTATCCTAGCTTCCAAACTAACTTTCTCCTTCTCCAACTTTATAACCTTTCCATCAAATTCACTTATCTTCTCTTCCAACACCTTAATCTTCTCCAGCGCTTCTCGAAGCTTGTTACTTTTCTCCAAATCCTCTTACATCACCTGATCTATGCTAGCTTTGTCAAAATCATCCCTCACATGCTTCAGCTTTTGAGTTCGACTAATTGACATTAGCCGTGCTCCCATTACCTACAGAATCAATCAAAACAACATATATAAAAAAAAACCAACAAATACAAAACATATACCAGTCAATATTTTTTACCTCGCCTATAAGTACTACACAACACTAATATCGCCAACGTCATGGACAAGCTTAATATCAGTCGGACTCTGTCCATACTCATCAGACACTAACACGAAAGGGAAGTGGCCACTCCATAGCTATGTAAGGTCTTCGTTATCCCTGTATCCATGTAGTATCCTTTGGTTCTCAGTAAATTTCTCCACCTGCTCCAAATCAATTTCTTTCTTGCCGAACTTGTTCTCGATCAAATCAATCACCTTGTTTTTATCAACTCTTTTCCTTTCATAATTCACCATCTTCACAGGAGAAGGCTGATTAATTTCGGTCCCTTCGTCAGCCTTCACATGACTGGTTGACCCCTCCTTCTCCACATTCTTTGTTTTAAAGAAAGCGCGCAAGCTACTCGAAGTGATCTTTGGCGCCTTTTCACCTACAACAAAAAACAAAAACCATCAACAACCACATAAGGACACTAAAACTATTGTTACTAAACAAAACCCATGTCAATTTATCTAAATATTTAATCACTGCATGTTTATCATTTTTTCCACTCAAGCAACTCAAAAATAACCAATAAACTATTCGTCAAAATGTTATTCACCAAAAACTCAACAATCATCTCATTCATATACTCCATTCTCTCCATACCAAGAATATGCCTCGGAGCAGGATACCAATATAATGAAAATTTCTCCATCAAATGCTCATGCACATAAAAAGGAAAATCATTTTCACATGACCTCACTTTCGCATACATAGTTTTGAAACCTTTAAACGACGACCTATACAAACTAAATATAGCTCGGTTAGGCATACTAGCTAAGTTCAACCAACACTCCCTTTTCACATCCTTAGCGTGGAACAGTGCAAAGAATACCTCTAACAAAGGTTTCACTTTCAAATATTCTATCAAAATTTCAAAATCTCTTACAAACGCCCAAGAATTAGGATACAACTGATATGGCATACACCTCAATTACATCAAAACTTCATGTTCAATTATATCCACCCCTATGGTATACACGATCAGTAGAAGAGCAGGGCAAAAACTCAACTTTTACAATTTCAGTCTCTCTAACCCAACTTCCAGGATCACCCAATTGAGCAATGCTATTTTTATCACCAAACACAGAAACCCAACTCTTAACAGACTCCGCAACCCACGTGAATGGGTTATCCGGATCCCGAATAAACACCTCTTCAACAATTTTATCACCTACTTTGCTCACATTCTCCTTCTTTTTTCCCTTTGCCTTCTTTTTTACTTTCTTTTCCACCTTCCTCATCACCACCTCTTTACCTTTTTTCGTTTCTTCACCGTTTCAAACATATACGAAAATAATATCATATACAGAAAAGAAACCCACTAACATCTTTCACTGATCTCTAATGACCTTTTGAAAATCACAATAAACCAAAAACGCGAAGTCAATATTGCAACCTATGCCACAATTACCATACAAAATTCACTCAGCCCTATAATCAACAAACAAGAAGAAAATCTTTTAATATTCCAACTAAATCCACACCGTCAATCATAGTATGGAACACACAACTGGTCATCAAAACCTTGGTAACTATAAAGGTCAAGTGAAGGCATTCATTACACACGTCCCTTCTATTACATATTTTTAATATTTTTTAAATAAAATTTACAATTTCTTCCCCCTCTTACATTCATTTACTTCAAACCATAAAACTACAAAATTTTTATTACAACAGTTGAGTTTAGGGCTCCACTCTCTCGATTCTGAGCTATAAATCGAAAGCTCAACCTGTTTATATAAAAAAAATACCACAGGTTAAATTTGAGGGCTGTGATCCATTAGTTATAACCTGGCCCAATCAAACTTATACCTCGGAATCAAAGTCAAATAAATAAACATGTGATCAAAAGCAAGCAACAGAAGATGAGAACCTCTCCCAACAAGCCACTAAGAAATAGTTACACAAAAGAGATTGTCCTACAAATCCTCAACCGTCCGAGGGATACCAAAAAACCGCTCAACTTAACAAATTTATAAATACATCTACTCCTGAAATGAAAGAGGTATGTTATTCACCTCTAAATTTGGCTCCTCCGTTGCAACGAAACCAGCCAACGATGCACCCAATACAGCCTTTGTTGCAACGCGTCCAACCTCCGTTGTAACACTTCCAGCCAACGTTGCAACGCGCTCTGCCTCCATTGTAATGCTCCCAGCCAAATTTATTACTTTGTGGTTTATCTTGTGTTAAATTTAGTGAATTTTATCAATTTTTCTCACATTTATTTAATGAAATAGCATGATTTTATAATTCTCCCTAAATTGTGCTTTATGATTAAAAACATACTTTTTAGGCCTTAAAATTGCTAAATTTAATTCACTTTGATTCCACTCGATGCCTTGATATATTTGTTAGTGATTTCAAGTTTAAGAGGTAAGGATTGGATTAAAAAAGTGAAGAAAAAGCATGCAAGATGGAGAATTCATGAAGAAATAAAGAATTGGTGAATTCATGGCAACGCGTACGCGTGAGAGAGGATTTTGTCAGGCGACACTACGCGTGACACTCGTCACGTGACTTCATTAAAGAAAACATGGCTGGCGATTTTTGGACTTGCTGGAGCCCAATTCAACTCATTTCTGAAGCTATTAGAGGCCAAAATCAAGAAGGATGAAGCGGGGAGCAATTAGGGTAGTGTAGGAAATATGCTTTAGGTTAGTTCTAAAGAGAGAAGCTCCCTCTTCTCTCTAGAAATTAGGATTTTTAGTTTAATCTCTCTTAGATTTAGGTTTAAATTCTTGTTTTCATCTAGTTTCTTTTACCTTTTCATGTTCTATTGTTTTAATTCTCTTAGTTCTTCTTGTTAATTTTTCTTTTTATGTTACTTTTATGTTATTGAACTCTTGTTAATTTTAATTTCATGTAATGCAATTTAATATTTTATGTTTCTTTGATGTTTGTTTGAGTTATTGTTGTTATTTTTTTGCATTTAGTAGCTTTAGATTTTATATTTCTTGCAATTTTTACCATGCTTTTCTTCTAGGCCTTCCAAGTGTTTGATAAAATGTTTGGTTGGGTTTTAGACCATCTCCAACGATGAGTGCCTTGGTAACTTTTTCTGACACAAACGAGTTCCTGCCCGTTGGAGCAAAATGGAATTGATCCTTGCACAAGGTCCGATGGAACAAACTCCCTCTGAATAGGGACTGGAAGTAGCGAATAATAACTTGCCATTTGGCAAGTTATTATTTAAATAAATAAGTATATAATAATTCTCACACTTTCTACTACTCTTCTTCATCTTCTTCCAAGTTTACGAAATCAAAGCTCTGGTAATATTATTTTTTGTTCGAAAAAATGAATCCAAACCAACTCAACTCTTTCTTCAATTACTTACAAAACTTTTCTCAAATTCCAAATACCCAACCATCTCAAACCTCAAACTCTTAAGTTCCAAATCAAAACTTCACACTACCGAATATATTTCAAAATCCAAATACACAAAATCTTTCTAATTTTAATTTTCAAACTCCTTATAATAATCAATTTTCTATATTCCAACCGCAAAATCAAAATTCACAAACACCACATTTTTCATTTTCTTCCATATTTAACCCCTCTATTAGAAATGTTAGTCCAACTTTCTTGCCGTTTCCAACTCAATTTAGTGCATCAAGAAATAACTCATCTGGTGTTGGTGGCTCTTCTAACACATCCTCTCAGACTCCTATACAATCTAGTCCAAATTCGCAATATTCAAATTTTGCCAACCCTCGTGGATTAGATGCTATCGACCTCAATGATGATGATATTGAAGATCGGAGGCAAGAGAGTATTCAACACTGGCAGTAAAAAGAGGATGAGATGCTGATCAGTGCATGGTTAAATGTTTCAACTGACCCTATAGTTGGTACCGATCAAAAAGGGAGAAACATTTTGGAGTCAAATTCATAGCTACTGTGTAGAATTTTGCTCCGACATGACAAGGGGGGTAGTTGCATGTAAGAAATGATGGTATAAGATCAACAAGACTGTTGCACAATTTGCTGGTTGCTACGATCAAGCTAGTCAAAACATAAGGAGTGGTTCGAACGCTGATGATATAAAGGAGTTTGCCTATAAACTTTATTCCACAAATTATGGTCAAAAATTCACTTTTGAGAGGCATTAGAACATGCTTCAGTTGGAGCAAAAATAGAGAAGCCAACTACCTACACAGAGTGGCAGCTCAAAGAGAACCAAGGTTAGTGCAATTGGAGCATACTCATCCTCATCAAACCCAGAAATACCGTTGGTTGACGAATCTGGTGTGGACTCTCCTGTTCGCCCACAAGGATCAAAGAAGAGCAAGTGAAAAGGTAAGAAAAAAGCACAAATGTCTAAAGATTTTAGCGAAAAGAAATCATCGGTGGTTAAAAAGTTATCTCTCATGGAAGATATTAAGAATGTTAGAGAAAATAAACTAATGAATAGGGAAAAAGAAAGAGAAGAGGAGAGGGAACATAGAGTAAAGATTATGGCAATCAAAGAGAAGGAGTTACAAATTCAAGCGGCAATGAAAGAACAAGAATTACAAACTCAGAGGTATATTAAAGAAATGGAGATAAATGTAAAAGAAAGAAAAATGGAAAGGATGGCCAAGGGAAGGGAAAGGGAAATGGATATGCAAATACTTAATGCTGACACGTCTACAATGAGTGAAAAATGACGAGCTCTTCATGAGATTCCATGTGAGAAAATAATCACCAAGTGGTTTACTTAATGGTTCCTTGTATTCGTAGAGTTATGTAGTATGTTCTTATTTTTATTGCGTACTACTGGTATGTAATGTAGTTTGTTTTATTTATTTCTGATGTAATTTTTTAAATTAGTCAATATTATTGTGCCATTATTGTTCATGAAAGTAACCGTTGCAAAAGTAGTCGTTAAGTAGCCGTTGCAGAACTAGCCGTTAAGTAGCCGTTGTAAAACTAGTCGTTGAGGAGTAGGTACTTATTAGAGACACAATTATAAATATCAAGTATCAATGACTCTGCAACTCCACTTCAACTCTTGTTTCTCACCTCGAAAGAGAACTAAAAATTACATTTCTAGATATGGCTAGAAATTTTGATGATATATTTAATGAGGCTTTGTATGGCAAAAGAAGACGGCAAGATAACACAATCATAGATAACTGGATCGATGAGTGTTTACTCGAAGATTCAGAAGAAGAAGATATCGATAGAAGCTCTATCCCAACTCCTCGTAGATGGATCAACAGAGATCGAGAAGTAGGACATGATCGCCTTTTCCAAGATTACTTTGCAGATGAACCGGTGTATAATGCTGACATTTTTCGACGAAGATTTCGAATGAGAAGACATGTGTTCCTTCGGATAGTAGATGCTCTCTCAAATGTCTATCCGTATTTCTAACAAAGGGTTGATGTAACTGGAAGAAGAGGCTTGTCACTACTCCAAAAATGTACCGCTGCGATACGGATGTTAGCATATGGCGTAGCAGCTGATGCTGTTGATGATTATGTGCGCATAAGCGAGAGCACTACAATCGAATGCTTGAAAAAATTTATTGAAGGTGTCATTTCGGTGTTCAAGGATGAATACTTGCGAAAACCAAATCCAAATGACGTATGACGCCTGCTACAAATGGCAGAGGGTCGTGGCTTTCCTAGCATGTTGGGTAGCATTGATTGCATGCATTGGCAATGAAAAAATTGTCCAAAGACATGGAAATGTATGTACATGAGTGGTTATCGTGGAGTTGCAACCATAGTACTTGAGGTTGTAGCATCTTCAGACCTTTGGATATGGCATGCGTTTTTTGGAGTTTCTGGTTCAAATAACGATATCAACGTATTAGATCGTTCTCCAGTGTTCGATGATATTCTAAATGACCGTGCTCCGGAGGTAAATTATACTATTAATGGTAATAATTATACCATGGGATACTATTTAGCAGATGGTATTTATCTTGAATGGGCCACATTTGTCAAATCAATCTCAAAGCCACAAGGAGAGAAACGCAAGTTATTTGCACAATACCAAGAAGGGCAAAGAAAAGATGTGGAGCGAGCATTCGGTGTGTTGCAAGCACGCTTTGCAATTATACGTGGTCCAGCTCGCTTTTGGGAAAAGAAGAAGCTTGCCAACATAATGAGAGCTTGGATTATATTGCATAATATGATTGTTGAGGATGAAAGAGACACTTATGCAGGAAATTTTGCTCAAGGCTTAGAGTATGATGATGTCAAAAATGGCTTATCACAACCTCAGTTGGGAGAAGAAGATTTTGCACCATACCATCAATTTCTCCAAAGAAATGTCCAACTTCAAAATAGGCAGCAACATAGACAATTGAAAGAGGACTTGATTAAACACATATGGCAATTTCACAATGTTTGTCGTCAATTATAGAGTTTAATTATGTTTTTCTTTGTATTAAGTAATTTTACAAATTAGTGTAATCCCGAATTATATATTGTGTATTATTGTTATATATGAATTTATTTAATATTAATATTGTTTAATAGTGAATTATTTTTAAATTTATAAATTTAAATTATATTATTGAAAAAAATTAACTACATTAATTTTAAGTATTTTAATTAATTAATTAAGTAGGACCACAACAGGGACTAAAGTTAGTTCCTCCTAATGGAGAAGAGAGAGATGCTTTGAGTTCCTATTTACTGTTTATGACGCAAAAGCTGATGTGGAGTTACTTTTTATGACATGTGGGCCACAAATAGGAACTGGGATGAGTTTCCTACTGGAGATAGTCTTAGAGTAGATTTTTAGCATTCTTGACTTGGAAAGAAAAATTAGACAATCTTGAGTCATTAATACCCAACATGAGTTGGTGATCTAGGATTATTAGTTAGTCTTGTTTCCATTGATGCTACTTATGGATTAGGATTAACTAGGCATATTTGACTTTTTTCCAATGTGGAGATAACGTAATAGGCTTAACTTTTGGTAATTATTGTGTTATGATTAATGACTAGGATAGAAAACCTTGATTTTCAATCCTTGCCATGAATACCTCTTTAGTATTTGGTATCTTTAGTTGTTTTTTTTTACTTTTTTGTCATTTAAATTCTTACCTTTTTTATTTCTTGTTTTATCAACCCACCCCCTTGAACCTCATAACTGATACATACCTCACTGCAATTCTTTTGAGAGACAACCCGAGATCTAATACTCTCGGTATTTTTATTGGTTTACACTTGTGACAACCAAAATTAAACTTTGATTGATGGTTAATTGTCGGTTTAGATTTATACTTCAACGAGATTATTTTTGTGTGAAAAATTCTAAACCGACAATTTTTCTTCTATCACTCAACCTGTTTACATAAAAAAATACCACATGTCAAATTTGGGGGGCTGTGATCCATTAGCTATAACCTGGCCCAATTAAACTTATACCTCGGAATCAAAGTCAAATAAATAAACACGTGATAAAAAACAAGCAACAGAAGATGAGAATCTCTCCTAATAAGCTACTAAGAAACAGTTACACAAAAGAGATTGGTCTACAAATCCTCAACGTTTAAAGAATACCAAAAAATTCTTCAACTTAACAAATTTATAAATACATCTACTTTTGACGTAAAAAAAAGTATGTTATTCACTATGAATAATATCTATATTATCTTGTACTCTTTTTTATTTGAGAATTAGAGTGTTTTATAAGTATTTACTATCCCGTTATACTTCATCTCCTCCAAAAAAAGCTAGTTCAAGCGTTGACAAGTTATACTTTGGAACCAACTACTCAGGCAGAAACAGATGGTATATGAGATATTTTCAACCATCAATGTCATTTTCTTTGGGCTATGAATGTGGTCCTCTATATTTACGAAAAGTTTCTGATGGCCTAATACTTTGGTAAATATAGTAAGCTAGGCTCATATAATGCTAAAATGCAAAATGTTAATTAACATTTTATTAAAGACACTTATTTATTAATAATTTAAAAAATATTTTTTACGAAAT
>NC_029791.2:113286408-113287656 GCF_000816755.2 Arachis ipaensis
ATTTATATATCTATTATTACTAGAACTTAAAAAATTATATAAGAATGTACTATTTTCAAACTTTTAACAAGTGAATTTAACAAAAATTCGCATAAAATATAGGAATAGGTGGGTGGTATTCTCTTGTTGCTAGTTCTTACCAACGCACATAAAAGGCCAAATATTTTAATATGTGACTAGCCAGTGAACCACGTGTACCTACATGACCCAAAAAATAAGAAAAAAAAAAGAAAAAGAAAAAGAAAAATGTGTAGTAGGTTTGGCAATGCTAACTACTACTTGTTGCTTTATATAAATGTATAACGGACTTAATTTGAGAAAGATAGAGAGATAAAAAGATGAATGATTTCCCTTCAATTCCTAGCTTCCTAATGTTTCTTGCTCAAGTGAGTATTCCAATTTCCAACCACAGAGGCATGCAAGTATTGCACTGATGAGGATTATTAAGGTTGATTGAGATGCTCACATGAGCAAGCAGTGTTAGAAGGTGGGAGATATATATGTATATATTAACCGCCAACAATTCTTAAGGTATTTCTTTTAACATTTACAAACATGTGTATGAGATTTTCCTCCATAATTATATATTAAAATGGCTTAAACTCGTAAGGAAAAAATAAGTTTAAGAGATATATATGTTAGGTTGCGTTTGTTTACAGAGATAGAACACTCGGACATAGACACAGAGACACACAATCATGTTTGGCAGAAAAGACATGGACAGAGATAATGTGTCCAGAGACACTGAATTAGTGTATTTTGTGTCCATCCTGACAGGAAGGACACGGAGACACTAACAAGGAACACAACTTATTTTTTATTTTTTCTTTTATTATTCTTGTTAATTTTTTATAATTATATATTTTATTATTATATTTTTCATCTCAGATTTTTTGAATGAAAAAAATAAGAATAAATTGGATTTTTATAACTTATTCTAGTTTATTACCAAACAGAATATAAGAACACAAAATTTTATGTCTCTGTCCATCAGTGTCTTGTCTTATTCTGTTCTTAGTGTTTTGTCCTATCTATTCTCAAAAACAAACGGAGTCTTGTATCCGCTGAGAATCATCAAGAATTAAGAGGTGTTTAAAATCAATCCTTTGTGAGTCTGGTTAAATGTGGTTATTAATAGTTATACTAGGTTAGTTATTATGAATATTTATGATTAATATATATAACAGAACTTAATTGATTAGAGATGCATTCAACATTACTAAACTATACAAGCTTTGCAGAGACACC
>NC_029791.2:113287860-113288143 GCF_000816755.2 Arachis ipaensis
TGCATATATAAATTTAGAATATGAAAAATGGAAAATAAATAAAAACAACTCAACGTGTATCTTTTACAAAATGCTATTTAAATGAAAAAATGCATAAGATTAAAATTGCTGCAAATAAAATTATTATGAGTAGAAGTATACATTAACATTATTAGAATGTTATATTTACTTGAAACACAAGGACATTTTGTTGAGTTAGTAGTATTTTTGTGTCAAATACATCTTGAACACAGTTTTTGTCCGACACAAGTTTAATGTTCTGTCTTTTTGTATCTATTTATAT
>NC_029791.2:113289091-113292254 GCF_000816755.2 Arachis ipaensis
ATATAAAAAGTTATTTTAATTTAAATAATTTATATAATTAAAAAAGACAAACAAATATTTAAAAACTTAATTTAATGAGTGTTTCTATATCTAACAAAAATTTGAAATTAATGTCCTATCTAGATGTATCCTATGTCATATACATCATATGTCCATATAAAAAAAAGGTTTTAATTATGGTGGATATTTTCATAATAATATCTTCGTATAAAGATAGTATTATAGACTATTGGATAAATTAATATATTTGATTAAATATATTTAATTAATCATTTAAAAATTTATAATATCATTTTTATATAAAGATGTCATCATGTGAGTATTTCCCTTTAATTATATGTCCATAGTGTATCCTATATCATATACCTCGTATGTTCCTATATGATATTATGCCATTTATATAAAAAAAAGGTTTTAATCCCAACTTCAATTTTGTGTGTTGAAATTGGTTTTGGAGTTTAATAGGATTTGATTAATTAACATTTTGACCGAGTTGGTCAGTTGGATTACATTTGTTACTCTGAATACACCAAAATGAACTAACTTCTTCTAAAATATTAAAATAATATAGTTCACACTTAACAAAAGTTACAAAATCCATAATAGATGATTAAACATCACTTTTTCACTCTATTGGTCTCCCTGTTACTTTAAGAATTTTGTCAAATTACTATAAATAAATTTGATTATTTATCTATTATTAATTATTTTGATGTATAAATTCTTATTTCAATATATATATATGTACACACATAAATATACATATAATAAATTATTTAATAGTTAATTTTTAATATATATAATAATTTTTATATGAATTTATACATATTAATTCACATTTTTTAACTAAATAATTATTTACTAAAATAATCAAATATGTCATAGTAAAATAATTAAACTTGTAATAGAAAAATAATTAAATTTATTACAGTAATATAATAAAAAATTTATGAAATTTTAAATACATGTTTTTATACATAATGTGATTCGCAATTGGTTCTTTTAACACTGTAGTATAATTGTAATTATTTTCATAAGCTTTAAATTTTTGGGCATTTTTGTCGTGTTCGTGGTTTTTAATGGGTTAAGTACGATTTTAATATTTAAAGTATAGGTCAAAATTTTTTTTTGTTTTTAACTTTTTTTTAATATAAAATTGTCCTTAAAGTTTAAAACTAAATTTTAAAATTGTTTTTTTTTTAACTTAAATCTTAACATTTTTGACCAAATTACCTATAACAAAAAAACATAAAATAAAAAAAAGAAAAATAAGAGAAAATAGTGTTTCTACCCTGCGAAGGAGTAATGAAGAAGAAGAAGGGAGAAAGAAAGAAGAAGAAAAGAAAAAAGAAGAAGAAGAAGCTGTCCACAATTCACCTTTGTTTCTGTTTCCATCGCCAAAACTTTAAAATTAAGTTAAATCTTAGAAACGATTTTAAAATTAAGTTAAATCTTATGAACTATTTTATATGAAGAAAAAGATTGAAAACAAAAAATATTTTCGTCCTATATCTTAGAAATTAAAATTGTGTTTAACCATTTTTTTTTTAATCTAACTATGTTCCTATCTTGTTATCATTTTTTTTGTTATTATTATCATTATTTCTTTCTTCATTTATTAACAAAAAATTCTTTCTTTATTTGGTCATGTTATTGTACATTATTTTGGTGGATTAGTAGTACATGAACAGATTTATACTGAGCCCTACGCAGAGAATTAGCCATCTATTCAAAAATGAATGATATGAAAATTAGCTCAAACAAATGGTAAATTAATTCAATTACTTCTGTCTAAAAAGGGAAATGAAGAATTTAAACCCAATCAAAAGTAAAATTCACAAAAATGAAATATGGGACAAGATGATTTCGATTTAATTTTTTATAGGAATATAAATTTTTGGTACATAATTTTCTCATGGGAAAGCCATTATTAAAGGTAGGTGATTGTGACTCTTTTTAAACTCAGAAGTTTATATTCTAAAACTAAAATTTTAATTTTCTTTTTTGAAAATAACCCCTACTTAAAAATACACAAGTCATTAAGAAAGGACAAAAATGGAAGACCACTTTTCCTTTATAGGGTGGACGACAGAAGAAGGGACTAACGGTGCTTGAGATTTTTTTGGTTTACCCTTTTTTTTGTAAAGAAATATTTTTAAAGGAGAGGAAAAAGAAAGAGAAAAAAAGAGCGAGTATCGTCCTTTACCTCCTTTACTTGTTTATTTTCTTGTGATTTTTTATATGTGAGGTCATTTACACTATTGGAGTTCATCATCTCGTGAAAGCTATATACAGCAATGTTTGGAAGTAATGTTACTTGAATAAAATTGTTGAGATAATAAATGATGATATAGATCTTCTACTAAGTACTAACTAATATATAATGGAGAGTTAATTTAATGCTCTTGCCTAAGTACATCAGTACAGTAAGTGTTTCCAAACAAGACTCGATTACTTTCAAATTAAGAGAAGCAATGTTTGAATATTTAGAAGATTAAAATTATAATCAATAAAGCATAGTCGGTGGCCATATCAAAAACACTTTAACTGGTGGATACACGTGTCAGCCGCAACGACGCAGCCGTAAGATCACATGTTACGCGCGAAGCAGCTGATAGCTCTCTCTCGCTCTGCGTTGGCGCGTGCATGAGTTCTTCCCTTTCTCTCTCTTACACATCGCAATCTTCCTCTATTTCCGTCAACTCCATAGCTTCTTCGGT
Organism: Arachis ipaensis; assembly: GCF_000816755.2. Taxonomy (NCBI): domain Eukaryota; kingdom Viridiplantae; phylum Streptophyta; class Magnoliopsida; order Fabales; family Fabaceae; genus Arachis; species Arachis ipaensis. Next base: position 113,291,812 of record NC_029791.2, read on the forward strand.
GCTCTCTCACCTCTTTCTTCAATACTCACTTAAGGTTTTATCTTCTAAGCTTTAGGTTCTTCACATAACCCCCCTCAAAAACCTAAAACCTCTTCGGTGGAATTAGAATCAGATATTTCTGTTAGGGTTTTCAACTTCCAATCCGCATCCATGGGAGACTGGCAACCCCTTCTCCAATCCATTTTCATCGGTCTCATTTTTTCTTACCTTCTTGCCAAGCTCATCTCCGTTGTTGTCTCCTTCAACAACGACAACCTAACCGTCACGCGCGCCTCCGCCGAAGAAGATGACAGCAAACCTATACGGACCGCCACGGGACCCGACAGAGGCGGCGGCATCTCCGAAGCAAGTAACAATCGCTTTGAGGAGGAGTCTGTCATGGCGGAGCAGGGAAGTGTGAGGAACGAGAGTTTGGACGGCGACGACGACAACGACGATGACGA
>NC_029791.2:113292319-113295752 GCF_000816755.2 Arachis ipaensis
GAGCTCGACGAGGCGTTCAGCGCCGCCACAGCGTTCGTGGCTGCCGCCGCCGCCGATCGGTTGTCGCAGAAGGTGTCGAGCGACGTGCAGCTACAGCTCTATGGGCTGTACAAGATCGCCACTGAAGGTCCCTGTAGCACGCCGCAGCCTTCGGCGTTGAAGATGACAGCACGTGCCAAATGGTATTCATTGCGTTCAATATATGATTGCAACTGCTTTGTCATAAATAGTTGAGGGAAAAACAAAGTGAAAGGGAAGAGCTTTAACATTTGCTTACTTTTTTGTACGGTAATTATGCATACTTGGAATCTTGTGTGTTGTTCCATCTGTATGTCAGTATTGATATTGGTGATTATGGAGATGATTAGGTTGTTAAACTTATAAATGGATTGGCTGTAGTTGCAGTTTGTTTGCACGTTAGACTTGAGGCCTAAAACTACAGAAAAAACAGTGAAATATCTGTTTTGTTCCATCTCCATCTATAGGCATTAGTTATGTTGAAGTGTTTAAATTGAGAGCTCAATGGCGCTTGGAATTATTAATTTTTCAGGGTTATTGTTGGCTTGTTTAAGCTGTTATTTTTGGTGTCTGAAAATTAGGCTCTTAGGTGCTAACCGTGTTTTACTTTCTTATTGTTGAAGGCAAGCGTGGCAGAAATTGGGAGCTATGCCTCCTGAGGATGCAATGCAGAAGTACATTGATATTGTGACAGAGCTATATCCTTCTTGGCTTGATGGTTCATCTTTGGTGAGCTAATATGCTGTTTCTTGCGCTATAGTTGTGGATTGATCACTAGTTGTTTCACCAAAAAGAAGCCCCCCTTGTCATGACCCTTACTGATTCCCATTGTTCGTGTGACAGCGGAGCAAGAGTTACGGTGGTGGTGGCTCTAGTTCAGAGGCTAAGGGACCGATGGGGCCAGTATTTAGCACTTATGTATATGAAGAGGAATATGGCAGTGACTTGTAAGATTCCTAGAAATCAATTTATTTTGAGTTGTAATGTAAATGTCTAGACTCTAGATAGCAATTTGTCTATAATTTGTTCTATATGCATTTATGTATATGCTGTTAAATGTTATTACGTGAATGTCGCATTGGTGTCTGTCCAAAATTACGGTGATGGGATATCTTCTATGGTAGCTCTTTATGGTTTTTACTTTGGTGGTCTTTCTTTTTTGTTTTTGGTCCTTCAAGGTTTACTCTCAAGCTCATTATTTGGTTCTGATGCTAATCCTGATTCATAGCTATAAGGTTATCCTTCTCTTCTTAGTAATCATGTTCATATTGAAGGATTATTTGTTAAGGTTTTGTTGTGGTCCTTGGCAATTCGCACCTCTTATAATATGTTTTTTCTGTTTCTTTTTTGTAAATTAAATTAAAAAAAAAGAAGCTCCATTCTAGGTTGATATTATCTCAACTGCAACTGACAACCTTTTATGACTTTGATGGTTCCTTCCTTTACAGGACAATGGATGCCATTCATGGATTTGCTAGAGAAGGAGATATGGCTAATCTGCTAAAGTGTATTGAAAGTGGTATTTCAGTGAATTTGAAGGGTGAGTTACTTCTTAGTTGTTTGCTTTTAGGGTGTGCTGTAAGTTGTGAATGGTTATTTATTTCTTTATTTTAATTTTTTGGTTTTAAAAGGGACCAAGTTCCTTAAGGACACCATGTTATCAGCATGAATAGAGAAGTACCATCACGGATTTAGTGCAACATCAATCTGAATTTTTGTGGCACTTGCTTGACAAGCCTAACATGGGCATATGTATGGCCTAAAAATTGTTTGACAACTAAGGTAGGTGCTATGTTTTTGTAAAGAAGCCTAAGTAACTGGCTTTAAGACCCCGTTGAAGATAGATAGTTGACTGGTAACTTATGTGTCACACATGAATAAATCTTGTTGGACTACATCTAAGTCATTAAAATTGTCTGAAATAAAAAATTCTGCCCTGCTACATAACTAAATAATGAATAATCATTTCTGTTTTTCAACCTATATTCTTAGCAGTGAGTATAGTGAGGGAAGTAGCTTTAATCACACTGCTATTGTTCCTACCTTCTACATACATTTTCTTGACGATCAATAATGTAGCATTAATAATTCACTGTTTATTTTATGTAAATGCACTATTGCATGGCAAGGCAAGTAGCTACATTCACACTACTAATGAGCATTGTAGAATCTATTTCTTGAATTGTTGATCTCGTTAGAAACTTTTTATACTTCAAGTCCATATACAGAAAGAGAAGTTGAATGGCCAACGAGGCATTAGAGAATTGATCTTTCTGAAATGGCTGCAGACAGTGAGGGCCGGACACCATTACATTGGGCCGTGGACCGTGGCCACCGTAATGTCACAGAGCTGCTGCTTGAGAGGAATGCTGATGTGAATTGCAAGGTAGGTATCCATAGACACATGTATGAACCTAACTCTTAGGAATAATAGCTACCATCAAGCTTAGTTGGCATCGCCTTAACTTTGAAGAATGAAAACACGACAGAACCTTAATTGTATTTTGAATATGGCATTATTACTTACTGTTTGATCTCAAATATTAGCTTAGTCTTTTGAAGACGTTTTTCTGATGCATCTTTTAATTATCCACACTGCTCTCAAGTTGGCTCCCTTTTGTTGATGCTATGTATGTTTTCTTTTTGGAAGGATAATGAGGGACAAACTCCGTTGCATTACGCTGTTATGTGTGATAGAGAAGCCATAGCTGAGTATTTAGTGAAGCATAATGCAGACACAAATTTAAAGGATAATGATGGCAGTTCCCCGCATGACATCTGTGAGTCAAACTGGTCGTGTTTGCAGCAACTGGGGGAACCAAATTGATTGTTAGTTTGGTTCTTGGTGCTTTTGGCTAATATACTATAACCTTACCCAAATCCCTTTTGGGGATGTACGTGTCTATATTAACTCAATTTTTCTTTTCCTTCTTCCTTTTAGTATATATACACCCTTTTAGACCCGCCAATATACTGCTTAGGTAATGGTTAATCAAGTGTATGTGTTTTATTATTGCTTCATCTGATTAACACCTGATTGGTCCCTTCTATTGATGAGGACTCCTTATTTTGCCCTTATTTACTTATATTTGATGGAGAATTATAATATTCATCAAAAGTATAGAGTAACAAGGAAATGAATCACTCCTAAGTACTAACTAAGATTCGTTATTGTTATGCTATCCCTTTATCTACCCCCTTCTTCCCTTAATCTTATTCTACTGAATTTATGATACAAATTTACATGGTGGTCTGTTTTCTTTCTTCTCCTTCTTCGCCAAATGCAGAAACATGCATGGTGAAGAAGAGCTGTTACTGCTTTCATACGAGCTTGATGACTTATAATTCTTTGACAGATCTCTAAAATGCTAGAAAATGGATACTCCTTAGTCCTTAAGTATATCCTGTATATCCT
>NC_029791.2:113295785-113345002 GCF_000816755.2 Arachis ipaensis
TATTACATCTGACATATATTTACCTTACCAAAATATAACTCAATATTTCGACTGTTCATAAAGTTTCATTTTATGAAGCGGGAAACAGTAAACTAATTTGATTTGTTTAGTTTCAGAACATATACACAGATCACGTATAATATCAAATTCGTACGATAAACGAATCTGATCCAGCTAGTTAAAACAGTATAAAAAGCCATTTTGTATAATGTTTACTCTAACCCCAATCTACAGTGGTAGTCGTGGACTGTTAGTTTCTTGGAATGAGGCATGTTATATTTATCTTAATAACCATTGGCCCTCCGAATTCCCAAACCCTCCTGCACAATCATTCTCGTGTGTGTGTTAAATAATAATAATAATAATAATTAATAAAAGCTCAATCTAGTTGAGTGCTGAGTAGTCCACTAAGCTGAAGGGATAAGAAAATTCTGGCCATGGATGAATATTGTCATTGATGATCATAGACTTGCGAGACAAGAAAAGCTATTTTGCTATGAAGTATGAACTATACCAAGTTGGCTTGCTCCAACCTCCAATAATGATAATAGAAAAAAAGAATAAAAGAGAACAATGATACTAATAATTTATTAAATTCAATTCAAACGCGGGCCCGTCGCCCGGGCAAAAGACACCGCCTTTACGCGCTGTACTCTAATCATTTTTATTTATTTATCTTATTTTTAAATAAATAAATTATTTCTAATGACTAATTTCTTTTGAGTAGTGCTAGGGAGTCAATGGCCTAAGTGTACAATATGTACAATGGGCTAAATCTTTGGTTTATGAATTAAATGAACATCACTTATACTATGCAGAATAACCATCCGGATACCAGGGATAATAAACATCTCATGTTATAAAAAGTTAATTTTGGGTTCACCAAGGTTCGAACTCTTGACCTTCCACATCTGGAACTCTTATACCATGTTCTGAAACCACTCATCCCAAAAGCGTAACCTGACAGGATAATGTAACACTAATAATGATATCTCTAATACTTTCTAAACCTTCATTGTACACATTGTACGCTTACGCCATTGGCTCCCTAGACTTTCTCATTTCTTTTTTACTATTTTTTTTATTATGTGCACTGGCACCTCTTAAAAAGATTTCTATATTTTGAATTAACATGCTATTTTTAAGGTATGCAAGAAATAAGAAAAATGACATGAATTTTTAATTCGAATCTATCAATTCAATCGCTTTGCGATTGTAATTTGCAACCGCTGTTGCAAGCTATTTGGGTTGTTTGAAGCTCACTGCTCTCTTACTCTGTCACTCTCTCTTCTCTCTCTCTCTCCCCCTTCCCCCTCTCCCTCCCTCTCTTCCCATCAGATCTCTTTTCCATCCAAATTTCACCGATATCAGGTAACTTTTCATCCGATTTATCCTTTTTATTTCTCAATAATTTTTTTGTTCACGCATAATAGATATATTCGATTAGGTTTGACTTTTTTTCTTTTCACAATTTATTCAATTATTAACCATTTTCGGTTTCTGTTTCGGTGCTTCGATACGTTTGGACTGTTGTTGTTTGATTGGATTATGATCGATTTGAATCCGTTCTTGTATCGATTAGAATTTCGATCTGTTGTTTTTTATCTTGTCGGTGTGTGAATCTGTGACGGGTCTTGGTTTTGAAATTGTGGCACTTTGGATTTGGGGATTGGTTGTTCGGTTGAGATAATAGGGCATTAGCGAGTTGGCTGAGTCAACTAGGTTTTTGGACCACAACGTCTCTGTATCCTGTACGCAGTTTGATTATTACTTTCCCCCCTTTTTCATCAATATGTAGAATCAATAAAATAAATTTTTAAATACATGTGGACCACGATAAAAATCCCAGAAGTTTTGATCTATCGGTTCAAAGAATTTTCTTATAATCGAAATACATTTGGGGATTACTTCTGTTTTGGAAATCCAATATATTTATTGTTCCTGAATCGTTCTGGCATCATTTCCCCCTTGGCAATACTGCTGGAGTAGACGATCTGAAATTGGACAATAATTTTATAAACAATTATTTTTTGCTTTGAAGGACTCGTTGGCCTTTGCCTTGACTTTTCTTTTGGTTGGCTGTTTCACGTTGAAAACTTACGAGCCAAGTTTTTTTTGTGCCATTAGGTATAGCATGGCAATGGAAGTTACCCAGGTACTTCTGAATGCTCAATCCATTGATGGGACTGTACGGAAGCAAGCCGAAGAAAGTCTGCGGCAATTTCAGGAGCAAAACCTTCCTGGTTTCTTGGTCTCACTCTCTGGAGAGTTAGCAAGTGATGATAAACCAGTTGATAGCCGAAAGTTGGCAGGATTGATTCTAAAAAACGCACTGGATGCCAAGGATGAAAACAGGAAACGGGAGCTGGTTCACAGATGGTTGTCGTTGGATCCTGCGGTGAAAACCCAGGTCAAGTCATGTTTGCTGCAAACACTCTCTTCTCTTGCAGCTGATGCTCGATCGACTGCAACTCAAGTTATTGCCAAAATTGCTGGAATTGAGCTTCCTCAGAAACAGTGGCCTGAACTGATAGGTTCACTCTTATCAAATATTCATCAAGTACCATCTCATGTCAAGCAAGCCACTTTGGAGACTCTTGGGTACTTATGCGAGGAAGTCTCTCCGCAGGTTGTTGATCAAGATCAGGTAAATAAAATCCTTACTGCTGTAGTCCAAGGTATGAATGCATCTGAAGGGAACAATGATGTTAGGCTTGCCTCTACTAGGGCATTATATAATGCTCTTGGATTTGCTCAAGCTAATTTTAGCAATGATATGGAACGTGACTATATCATGAGAGTTGTCTGTGAAGCAACTATGTCTCCTGAGCCGAGAATACGACAGGCCTCCTTCGAGTGTTTGGTCTCAATTGCAGCCATGTATTATGAGAAATTGGCTCCCTACATCCAGGATATATATAACATCACAGCAAAGGCTATTAGGGGTGATGACGAACCTGTTGCTCTTCAAGCCATTGAGTTTTGGAGTACAATTTGTGATGAGGAGACTGATATCTTGGAAGACTATGTAGGTGAATCCAGTGGGGACTCTGATATACCTTGTTTTTATTTTATTAAGCAAGCTCTACCTGCACTCATTCCTCTGCTGCTGGAAACATTACTCAAACAAGAAGAGGATCAGGATCTGGATGAAGGTGCCTGGAATATTGCGATGGCTGGTGGTACGTGCCTGGGTTTAGTTGCTCGTACTGTTGGAGATGATATTGTGCCACTGGTAATGCCATTCATTGAGGAGAATATTACAAAACCAGATTGGAGACAGAGGGAGGCAGCCTCGTATGCGTTTGGCTCTATCTTGGAGGGGCCTTCCCCAGACAAGTTAGCACCTCTAGTTAATCATGCTTTACCTTTTATGCTTAGTGCTTTAGTAAAGGATCCAAGTAACCATGTGAAGGACACCACTGCCTGGACCTTGGGACGAATGTTCGAATTTCTTCACAATTCAATTGTTGGTACACCAATTATTAATGAGGGAAATTGCCAACAGATTATTACAGTTCTCCTTCAGAGCATGAAGGATGTTCCCAATGTTGCTGAGAAAGCCTGTGGTGCTCTGTATTTTCTTGCCCAGGGTTATGAAGATGTGGGACCAACATCTCCTATAACTCCCTTTTTTCAGGAAATTGTTCAATCCCTTCTAGCTGTTACTCATAGAGAGGATGCTACAGAATCACGATTAAGAACTTCAGCATATGAAACATTGAATGAAGTAGTAAGATGTTCAACAGATGAAACAGCTCCGTTAGTGTTACAGCTAGTTACGGTCATCATGATGGAGCTGCATAAATGTCTTGAGGCACAAAATCTTTCATCTGATGAAAGAGAAAAGCAGAGTGAACTGATTGGCCTACTTTGTGGTTGCTTGCAAGTAATTATTCAGAAGCTAGGGTCTTCAGAGCCCACCAAATATGTCTTCCTGCAGTATGCTGATCAGATAATGGGGCTTTTCTACAGGGTTTTTGCTTGCAGAAACGCCACAGCACATGAAGAAGCCATGCTAGCCATTGGAGCCCTTGCCTATGCTATAGGCGCCGATTTTGCCAAATACATGCCTGAATTTTACAGGTTTCTGGAGATGGACCTTCAGAATTTTGAGGATTATCAATTTTGTGCCGTCACTGTTGGTGTGGTGGGGGACTTGTGCAGGGCATTGGAAGATAAAATACTGCCTTACTGTGATGGGATTATGACACAACTTCTGAAGAATTTGTCAAGTGATAATTTGCACCGTTCTGTGAAGCCCCCATTGTTCTCTTGCATTGGTGATATAGCTCTTGCAATAGGAGAAAACTTTAATAAATACTTGATGTATGCAATGAACACACTGCAGCTTGCCTCAGAGTTGTATGCCCACACATCAGGTTTTGATGATGAAATGACGGAGTACATTAATTCTTTGAGAAATGGAATATTAGAGGCATATTCTGGGATTTTCCAAGGGTTCAAGAATTCATCAAAAACCCAGCTCTTGATTCCTTATGCACCTCACATCCTCCAATTCTTGGATAGCATATACATGGAAAAAGACATGTAAGAAAGTGAAAAATGTTACCTTACTTGAGTGTTTTTGCTTTTTTTTTTAATACAATAACCAGTTTTAATGGCTTTCGTTGCCTTCACTATGCAGGGATGAAGTGGTTATGAAAACAGCAATTGGAGTCCTTGGAGATCTGGCTGATACGCTAGGAAGCAATGCAGGTTCTTTAATTCAGCAGTCTTTGTCAAGCAAAGAATTTTTAGATGAATGTTTGACCTCAGAAGATCATTTGATTAAAGAATCTGCTGAGTGGGCCAAGTTGGCTATCAATCGTGCCATATCTGTTTGAGGTTCATCTGAGTTGCATATTATTTTTCGTAAACTACCTGCATGCATTTGGGTGTCAAAATCGGTCTTGGGGGATTGCATGAGTCAAGTTGTCACCATGGTCAGACAACAGAAGGTATCAGTTTGAAACTCTTCAAGTTGTCACTAACACTTGCATCATCACCAATGCATCACTGACTTTTGCATGAGCACCATCGAGTCCAGTTTGGTCAAGAGGAAGAAGGTAGCAATGAGTTTGCAAATATGCGGGTGTGGGTCTTCATGGGACACATAATTGGTTGCATGGCCGAGGGGAGGCGGTAACTGATCCATGATTGAGAAATTAAGATACCCTTTGATGCTGAGTCTGAAGTTGGTCTTATTAGAAGATAAACCCATTATAGCCTGACAATGGTTTTCCCATAAACTAGCCATGGGTTGTTAGAATGGTGGAATTCACAGGGTTGAACTGGTTTTTATCAACACCACCAAAGTGCCTTGTTTCAAAAGAATCTCTTCCTTTTTCTGACTTTTAACACTGCATCTAGTTTTTTTTTTTTCCTCTTTAAGAGACATCATCCCATTGTGTATAATTGTCCTGGTATGTCTGTCTGTCATCCATATCATTTTTTTCTCCCTCCATACTTGTTTTTGCTATGATCGGGGTTTGTTATTGTTTAGAGGGTGGGATAGAATACATCCTCCTCGCATTGTGCATTTTTTTTGCCCTTTTAATGTCAGTTGGTATTGTTAGGTCATAATTCATCCCGCATTCATGAAATCATCAAACTTTTCAATTTATTTCTTGTGTTAGCTTTTGAAATGCGTATGTAATCATATGTTGGCTATACCTATGATTAGTTTAAAAGATCGTCATGTTTTCTGATGACGACCATAGAGTTGTGGATTCCTTTTTCTTTTATTGGAAGACAGTGGTATGGGTTTAGCCCTCTGTGTATCCGTTATTCTCTGTTACATACAAGTTTGGGGATTTTCTTGCAATTGGCAATTTGCCATATTTCCTGTATATCTTATTTTTTTGTTTGGGGGTAAGAATTTTTGTTACCAAGTTACAATCGTTCAAATGATGTTTGATTGTGAGAACAGGATAATCAACTGTTGTAAAACCTGAAAAATAATTATAATTAATTATTATGCATATGTAGTCTCTCTCAGTATAGAGGCAAAATATAATAAATAGTAAATATGTATGGATACTTTCACCTAATGGAAATAGCGTTAGGTTTGTTCTCTATTTAATAAAACTGCTGACACTAGCATTCTTCAAATTTTCCCAAGACAATTATTCATGCCAATTTTGTGGTGCATATGTGCTATTAATACTTTTCTTTTCTCCCGAAAAAGCCCTCCTCTGTAATTGGCCATCATGATCATCATCTTTACTTTTTTTAGGGAGAGGACTAAGGGGATTAACCAACGATTTGAAGAGAGGAAAGTGTGTAACTTTTTTAGAGAAAAGCAAGTGTTTTATATTATAAAATACTAGAATACGTAAATCTTAAACTGTATAACTAAAAAAATGATGTGTGTAATTTTATAACCAGTTTTCAGGTGACATCGGTATACTTTATCCAATAATACCAGAACTATGGTATAAACTCAGTAATATTAGCGATTCCTAATTATATCTGGTGATTATTAGGAGAAAATGCACATGCAAAACACCAAACAAAATATAACACAACCAAAATTGTTTGCTTCCCCAGTGATATTGTCCGAATTCCAAATCCCCTAAAAAGGTTCAGTAACTAATCAAGCGATCATATTATGTGATAGAAGAATGTTAGAACAGTAAAGGAGGCTATATTTGTCCCATGAGACCCCTGAAAAGCCATCTTATTCTGATACATTGTGTTAGTAACAAGTGGTCATGATAAAGTCACTTCATAGAAGAAAATCATAAGTTAGGTTTTCCCATATATATAATTCATGAATTAGGTTCCTCTAAAAAAAATCAATTATATAAGTGATTATGTATGTAATTATATATATTTAAATTTGAACATGTTAGTTTTTTTTATCAATTACTTAATTCTTAAAAGTATAATTTATATTTACAAGAGCCACACCCATAATTTGTATGTTAATGGAGAAGGGATCAAATGTGTGAGTAACTTTTGTTTCTTTTAAATTAGTTCAGAGAAAGTGCTAGTGAGCTTTTATGATCTGACTGCCACCAATATATCATATCTCATAAAGCAGAGGCTTGGATGTGAATGATACACTCCTATTCTCCATTTTTGTTTCTTCAATTCCTTCTTTGTCAATCCTCTCTTATTTCTTCTTCTTTTTATTTGTTTATTAATTAATTTATTTTTTTTATAGTAATCAGTGTTGTATGTATTGTGGATTTGTTAATTGGAATTTTGGAGCCTTTGACTACTATATTGTATGTTATGCACAACTATACATATATTTTCTAACAATATTATATAGTGTGGAAAAATAAAAAAGAATGCAAAAATAAAACACACATAGTGAGCATTCAAAATGAACAGAATCTCCACATAAAGCATATATTTGCATCTATGAAGTGAGTTGTGACCAAATGCAGTTTTCTCTCTCTACCCCTCTTTGGCTTTCATAGAACAGTGTCACACACAAATATGATATTATGTACTTGCATTGGTGGTGATAATAAGAAAATAAAAAATGTTATATGGTTGTAAAAAAATAATGCTCATCATGCAACAATACACGAATAAAATTGCCAACCTTAAGATCTGTGGCCACATACCGACACTTCATTCTCACAAATTCTATCATGAGAATTGACAATCAAACCCCTTTAATAAAATCATAATATATTCAAGAATACTATGAGTTTGGTTTTTGGTATATTCCATTTATTGGCATGAGATTAATTAGTATAAGGGCTTATGGAGAATGCACAAGTTGCATAAGATAGAGGGCAGGTTAAAAGGCCAAATCACAATTTCTAAACTTTTTAAAATCTATGTTAAACAAGATGCCATAAAAAATATTCCTTTGGACCATTGAAGACAAAACCAAGATATGCACATAAAGGGCAAATATCAAAGTTGCATTTGCCATGTGAGGAAATACCTACTTATGAGATTAGGTAAATTATATATATCTTGCTGATATTTTCATGGAAATTTTATAATTACTTTTATATGAAGATTTTTTTTATCATTGAATAATGAATTACAGAGTTTAATTTTGTCATGTTATAAAAGCATTAATTTTATTTGATAATATTCTTTTAAAATTGTTACTTTTTTTTTTCTATAAGTCACGCTTTTAAGGTGTGGCTAAACAAATATTTTTATGAAAAAATTTTAAAAATATCTTCATTAGAATAGATGCCTAGTTGTATATTTATGGGTGGCACTATTAGTTGAAAATTAGGTACAACTCTTATAAGAACTATAATAAATGCATATTTGCATCAAATAATAGAATTTAGGTTATCTAAAATGAGAAAGTAAATAAAATAATAAAGTGTGAAGGTTAATCGTCATTAAATTTGTAATTTCTATAAAATGTATATTATACTATCTTAATTTAAGAATGATTAACTTCACTTTACCACTTTATAAATTTTTTCATTTTAGAAGATCTTAATCTCAAATAATATGATAATCAAAAGCTTCCATGACTTGCATTTCCAACAACATGAATTTGTATTGCCAAAAACAGATACAAAAGGCAAAGGGTCCCTTACGGCCATTATTACCATCATTTTTAATTGTGATGATTAACTTGAACATGTTTCATTTAATTGCTCTAATGAAGGATTAAACTATTAAAGATGTTCCCCTATAAAATCATGATTCTTTTTGGTAGTGCACATAGACGCACTAAGGGGAATTTCCGCAATGTATTTGAATTAATCTGTTGTAGCCCACTCTCTATGTCTGTCTCCATCCATTGACTAAAGCCGAAATAAGAGGACCAAAAGCCACCATTTTGCACTCATCTCTAAAGTGGTTATTGTTGGTACCACGGAAAAAGAATTCAAATCCACCACAATGTTTTAACAGCTTTCACTACCCAATTCCCATGTCAAGAATTAGCATAGCAATTTAATTACTTTACTTATTTTATTTTTAAAAGAAAAACTCTAAGTTTCAACGCTCTAACCATTTAGAAGATCTATTTAGACGACAATCATACTTTTTTGTGTATTTTTATTCTCCAACCAAACATATTGATATAATAAAAAGTAACGAATTGTGTATTGAAACGAACATCAACAAGGAATTAAAACGAAAGTTGACTTGGGAAATTAAAAAGGTGGACAAAGCTATAAGTGGTTAATTATATATGATATGATTTTGTGCCATGCAGGGAAATGTAGGTATTGTCCACATGCAAACAATTTTCCTGTTTAGAATTATTTATTTAATATACAAGGAAAGTCATATTCAAAAATGAATAGTGAAGTTGACTTATAAGAGTGATGGGGGCTAAGGCCTAAAAAAGAGTTATTGCATTTCATCATAACAATGTTGCTATTTGGTGGGGTACACCATGACAATGCAACACCTCTCCTAACACCAACTTTAAAAGGGGGGTTTGCACTTCCTTTCATTCATGCCAAGGCACGTATAGGCTTCGCTTTTGGAAACTCATTTTTACTTATCACTTGCCATGCCTCTCATCAACCTCAAGCCTTTCCTTCTGCTTCTTCTCTTCCTCTCCATTCCATTCTCTTCAGGTTAGCAACTTCATTATATTCTCTAAGACTGCGTTTGTTTACAGGAAGGAGACATAGATAAAAATATTGTGTTTAGAGATATTTAATTAATATATTTTGTGTTTATCCTGACAGAAAGAACACAAAGACACTAATAAAAAATATAATTTATTTTTTATTTTTTTTTATTATTCTTGTTAATTTTTTATAATTATATTTTTATTATTATTTTTTTGTCAAATTTTTTTAATAAAAAAATAAAAAAAATAAATTAAATTTTCATAATTTGTTCTACTTTATCACCAAATAGAATATAAGAACACTAAATTTTGTATATCTATTCTTTATGTCTGTTCTCAGTGTATGTCTTGTCCTGTTTTTAGAAATAAACGCATTCTAATATCTTCTATCACATCGCAACAGTGAATTTTACTATATTAATTTACCGGTTATTAGACTCATTTTTTCACTTTAAAGAAAGTTGATCAACAATAATATAATATTGTTTAATCTATGTAATCGATTTTATTCAGAGATATTCCTTCTTTCAGGTTTGGTTGAAGGGTTTAGGGATAACATGTATCCTACTCATCATGTACTTTACAAGGTATTCTATTATCTCTTCTATCTCTCTTATTTGAGTTATTTCTAAATGGAAAATGTTTTTATTTATTTATAGTCGTTAACAAAATGTAACAGAAAACACTCTAAGTAAACTTTTTTGAAAATCATTCATAACTTGTGCCAAATTATTCGAAAGCTGTGTAGAAGTGTTATTTTCAATAATGTCATAATTAAGAATAAAACGTTTGAGTTAGAATTCTGTTTAGATAGAGGATATGCTTGGATTTTAATAATGCTAATTATATAATAAAAAATTGAAAAACTTGTATTATGTTTGATGTTTAGATAGTGTTGATCTTTTAACTAATTAATAAGTGCTTTTTCATTACGAAGGATGGTGGCATGAAGATGAAATTAAGGAAACTGTTTTCCCATGAATTTGTGTTGGATTACGATGAAGCAGGAGCAAATCCAAAGCACACAAAGAAGCCTGGCAAGGGCCCTTGAATAATGAATATGATACTTCTTTTTTATTACAACCCTAATGATCACATATAATATATAATAATAAAAGTTATGATAATAATCCTATAGCCCTTATTTCAAAATGTTTTGTTAATGTATAATGAGACATATGATATATTTATTATAGACCACCGGGACTACTACTTGTGTGAATTTAGTGACTTACTATGAGACAATAAAGTTTTTGATATCTTATTATATGTGTAATTAGACCATATATGTTGCATATTTTATGGACCATTAAGTGAAGTGGTAGTAATTAAGTTGAAAGAAAAAGAAAAGTCTTGCCATTTTATTTACTAACTTGCAATAAACCATGCCTAAGTTTATCTCCCTTTTCACAAATTAAATAGAAAACCAATGAAATTTAGGACCAACGGATAGGTTTATAAGTAATTTTTTTAACTTTTAATTTATGAAAATTATTCATACTCTGACTCAATATAATGGTCACGCTTAAATAAGTCAAAAAGGTCTAATTTAAAGGGTTGGTCTTCATTAATCCATCCGACATTTCATGAGGTCGGATTCGACATGAGCTGGCAAGTGACACTTATTCAAATAAGTAAATGCCTTCTAAAATCTCTCACCCACTTCTAGAAGAGAGATCCCAACAACCTTAAGATAAAGGAACAGTTATCCACCATCAGAAGTGAAACTACTTTAGCGGTGGTTATTGGTCCATCCCCTATAAATACCCTGAAGCACTCAAGTAAAACTAAGTTTCAATACACTTAAACCTGCTTTACCCTTTGCTGACTTAGGTATCGGAGTGTCTTGCAGGTACCACCCCCCATCTCCTCAAACACAACCCAGACGGTGGCTCCCTGACGCAGGACAAGTCAGAGACCACCTTCTTTGAACACTTGGGCTTCACAAATAAGCCCAATCATCCGGTTCTAGGTAAGCCCCAGAACATTGGCGCCGTTGTCGGGGACCTGGAAGATCAACGCACGATGGCGGACGACCAGCACAAAGATGGACACACCGCATCGGAGTCTAAGCAAGAACACCAAGACGTGGTCAACAACGATCGGGCAATAATATCCTTACAAGAAATGGAAGGACAGCATGACAAAGGTCCCTCCAATACCCAGGGTTAAAAAAGGATCTCGTCCGAAGTTCATCGACCCGGAAAAGATGCGCAGCCTCACTCTATTGACCTAATGGGATTATTACATGGTTACCAAGGTCGACTCGAGCAACTAGAACAGGAGTTGGAACAACAGCGTGAAGCAGAACGAAGCCTAAGGAGAGAGATCGAGTGACGAAGAGAGCTTGAAGAAAAGCTCTCAAGGCTGGAATGCAACCTCCGAAATAAGGATTCCCGCAGAGATCGAGAAGACACCCCGTTAGGAGAAGAGGATCCATTCATTGAGGATATCATGAGGGCTAAAGTTCCCAGAAACTTTAAAAGTCACGACATGGATCTGTACGACGGGACGACTAATCTGAAGCATCACCTCAATAATTTCAAAAGTCAGATGTACTTAGCTGACGCGTCGGACGCCACTCGTTGTAAGGCTTTTCTGACAACTCTAACAAAGGCAGCCATGAAGTGGTTTGACGGCCTCCCTCCAGGTCGATGACCAGCTTCGATGACCTCTCGCACAAGTTTCTTGCGCGCTTCTCAATCCAGAAGGACAAAGTCAAGCATGCACCCAGCCTCTTAGGAGTGAAACAGGAGGTCAGAGAACCCCTGAGAGACTACATGGAAAGGTTCAATAAAGCGTGCTTAAAAATCCAGCACTTACCCACTGAAGCAGTGATAATGGGCCTAGTCAACGGACTTCGAGAGGGACCTTTCTCTTAGTCCATCTCAAAGAGACATCCAACTTCTTTAAGTGATGTACAAGAACGAGTTGAGAAATACATCAACATGGAGTAAAATGCCAGGTTACGAGAACCAAGTTGGCGGATAGGGCATCCCCACCAATCAAAAGAAAAAGAGAAGGAGCCCAAGAAAAAAGAAGAAGTCGAAGCTGAAAGGCCTAGGAGATACACTCTTATACTCCCCTGTGAGTTTTCCAAGTCGACGTATACAGGGAAATTTGTCACACCGAAAAACTTCCTCCCCCACGACCCATCAAGAACAAAAAAGGGGAAAGTCATAATGAATACTGTGAATACCATAAACTGTATGGGCACTCTACTAGTGATTGCTACGACCTAAAAAATGTGATAGAAAAGCTGGTCAGAGAAGACCGGCTAGATAGATATCTCATGGAAAGGTCGGACAATCATGGAAAAAGAAAAAGAGATGATGAAGGTTATGGACGAAGAAGTCCACCCCCCGCAAATCCCAGAACGACATATTCATATGATATCGAGGGAATTTGTAGGAGGAGGATTGACCAAGTCATCTCGCAAAAGGCATTTGAAGGAAGTCTATCAAGTTGGGAGCGAAGTGCCCGACCTCCTCACCATCTCTTTCACCAAAGAGGACGGATAGGGTATTGTTCCCGGGCACGACGACCCGTAGTAATCACTATAATTCTCGCTAACGCTCATCTACATAGAACTCTGGTGGATCAAGGGAGTTCAGCTGACATTTTGTTCAAACCAGTGTTCGATAAGCTGGAATTGGATGAAAAGGAGCTAAGAGCTTACCCAGACACTCTCTTCAGACTAGGGGGCACTCCCATTAGGTCGTTGGGTCTCATTCCCCTACTCACAACTTTTGGAAAGGGAATAAAATCCAAGACATTAAGCATTAACTTTATTGTCATTGATGTAGCTTCTGCCTACAATGCCCTGATAGGCAGAACAACCCTAAATTAGCTCGGAGCAGTGGTTTCTACCCCTCATCTCTGTATGAAGTTTCCAACACCAGAAAGGATTACCACCATTAGAGGAGATCAGAAGTTGGCGAGAAAGTGTTACAATGAAAGCCTAAACCTAAGAGGTAAATGCAAGAAAGTCAATACCATTGAGCTCGGAGGAGTCCGAGTTAAGGAAGAGCTACGACTACAGCCCGGAGGAAAGACTGAAGAGGTACATATTGGGCAAGAGGTCAGAAAGAATACCAATATAGGAGCCAACCTAGAGAAGATCTGAAGCAGAAGCTGGTACAACTCCTACAAGAGAATTCCGATCTCTTCGGCTGAAAAGCCTCCGACATGCCTGGAATAGACCCCAAACTCATGTCACACAGATTGGCTATTCATTCGGGGTCCCGACCCATTCAGCAAAGAAGAAGGAAGCTAGGACCTGAACGGGCTCAAGTGGTCGAAGAGAAAGTACAAGCCCTGCTTGAGGTAGGCTTTATCAGAGAAGTCAGATATCCGGCCTGGCTGGCAGATGTGGTGTTGGTCAAGAAACAGAATGAAAAATGGAGGATGTGCATCGACTACACTGACCTAAACAAGGCATGCCCTAAGGACCCATATCCTCTACCAAATATTGATACCTTAGTAGATTCCAGCTCAGGGTATCAATACTTATCATTCATGGACGTTTACTCGGGATATAACCAAATCTCGATGTACAAGCCAGACCAAGAGAAGACATCATTCATCACGTCCAGAGCTAATTATTGCTACGTGGTCATGCCATTTGGATTAAAAAATGCAGGGACCACATACCAGAGGCTGATGAATAAGGTGTTTTCACCTCATCTAGGAGAGCTCATGGAGGTGTATGTAGATGACATGCTGGTGAAGACCAAGGATGACGTCCGCCTCCTGAATGATCTCTCGCAAGTCTTCAACACCATAAGAAAGTATGGGATGAGATTAAATCCCGATAAATGCACCTTTGCAGTGGAGGCTAGAAAATTCCTAAGATTCATGCTAACACAAAGGGGGATTGAAGCTAACCCCGATAAGTGTAAACCGATCTAAAAATGAAGAGCCCGACCTACTTAAAGGAAGTTCAGTAGCTGAACGGCCGACTTGCAGCTCTATCCAGATTCTTGGCAGGATCAGCATTAAGATCCCTACCTCTTTTTTTTTCTACTAAGAAAAGGATGTCAGTTCGAATGGATTCCGAAATGCGAAGAGGCATTCCTAGAGTTCAAAAGGTACTTGAGCCAACCTCCCATTCTTTTCCGGCCAAAAGCAGGAGATGAGGTCGGGCAGCATCTTGTCTACTTTACAAGCAAGGTGTTACAAGGCCCTGAACTAAAATATCAAAAACTTGAAAAGTTCGCATCTGAGAAAGCTGTGGCATCAGCATTATTACGGGAATATGAGGTCGGACAGCATCCTGTCTACTTTACAAGCAAGGTGTTACAAGGCCCTGAACTAAAATATCAAAAACTTGAAAAGTTCGCATATGCCTTGATAGTATCATCTAGAAGACTTCGGCCTTATTTTTAATCTCACACCATAAAAGTTCGAACGAACCAACCCATGAAGCAAATCCTTCAGAAAACAGATGTTGCGGGCAAAATGGTTCAACGGGCTATAGAGCTATCCAAGTTCGACTTGAAGTACGAAACTCGGACAGCCATTAAATCCCAATGCCTCACCGACTTCGTGGCTGAATACGCAAGAGATCAAGAGGAGACCTCCACAACCTGGGAGTTGTATGTGGATGGATCCTCCAACAAAGTCAGAAGCGGTGCTAGCATAATATTGGTTAACCAGGAAGGAACTCAAATAGAAGTCTCCTTGAAATTTGAGTAGCCTTCAGTGACTCTCAAGTGGTGACTTTTCAAATTAATGGAGACTATCAGGCTAAAGACCTGAATATGAGAAGGTACTTAGAAAGGACTATCGAGTATCTTGGACAATTCCCCAAAATCGAGGTCAGACATATAACTTGAGAACTCAACAGCAGAGCAGACGCCCTCTCCAAGTTGGCAAGTACCAATCCTGGTGGGAACAATAGAAGTCTGATTCAAGAAACTCTCCAAGGACCTTCAGTCATGAAGGCAGATACCAAGCTAGACATCTTAGAAGTTTCCAGATTAGACCTTGGTTGGATGAATCCTCTAGTCAAATACTTAAAATTCGATATCTTACCGGAGGAACAAAAAGAGGCCAAGAAGATCCGAAGGGAAGCACAGAATTACACCTTGGTGAAAAATATCCTTTACAGAAGGGGGATATCTACACCATTGTTGAAATGCGTCCTGACTTCTAAGACGGAAGAAGTTCTGGAAGAAGTGCATAGTGGCATTTGCGGAAACCATCTTGGAGCAAGATCTTTAGCCAGAAAGGTAATTCGAGCTGGATTCTTCTGGCTGACCTTGCAAAAAGACACTGCCGACTTTGTAAAATGGGGACTAGACCTACTCCTTGCCAGATGCATGCAAACTCCCATATTGCTCCCCTAGAAGAATTAATTAGTATAACTTCTCCTTGGCCTTTCGCAAAATAGGGACTAGACCTACTCGGACCTTTTCCTCAAGCGCCGGAACAAGTAAAATACCTTATAGTGGGGATAGATTATTTCACAAAATAGATTGAAGCAGAGCCTCTAGCCACCATTATAGCGCAGAGAAGTCAGAAGTTTCTTTACAAGAACATCATTGCTAGGTTTGGAGTCCCCCACTCATCACCACGGATAATGGTACTCAGTTTACCGACTCTTCCTTCAGAAACCTGGTGGCCAGCATGAAGATAAAAAATCAATTCACCTCGGTCGAGCATCCTCAGGCGAATGGACAAGCCGAGGCATCCAAAAAGTTATACTAGCAGAAAAGACTTCAAGAAGCAAAGGGAGCTTAGGCTGAAAAGCTTCCTCAAGTATTGTGGGCCTACTGAACTACACTTCATTCTACTACCGGAGAGACATCCTTTCGACTTGCTTATGGCATAAAAGCCATGATCCCTGTTGAAATCAACGAGCAAAGTCCTAGGGTGAGATTTTACGACGAGGTCAGAAACATTCAAGCTCACAAAGAAGAACTCAAGTTGCTCCCAGAAGTCAGAGAACAAGCCCAAATAAGGGAAGCAGCGCTGAAGTAAAGGATGACAAATAGATACAATAAAAAGGTCATTCGAAGAAGTTTCGCCCCAGACGACTTAGTTCTAATCCGAAATGACTTTGGCATAAACAAGTCGGGTGAAGGAAAACTCGCTGCAAACTGGAAGGGACCCTACAAGATAGTTGAAGTCTTAGGAAAGGGATACTATAAGGTGTCCGACCTAGGTGGATTCGAGCTTCCTAGGACGTGGCACGCTTGCAATATGAAGAGATATTACATCTATAAGTGAACCTCGCTCCCTGATGTACTCTTTTTCCCGACTTCATGGTTTTTTCCAAAAAAAAAAAGGGTTTTCCTGAAGGGGGTTTTAACGAGGCATCAAAGCGAGGGCTAAGGGTAGAAAAGCCATAAGTCGCTCCCCTAGTAGCAAAAGCACCCTTAGGAAACACATTTCATTAGTAATAATATCTCGTTTCTCTATCTCTTTACTTTTCTCTTTAAAAATTCCATTTATCATTACTATGATACGCACTGACTTAAGCTCGAAAAAGCGCAAACATCCGATTGACCGACCTACGTGGCCGGAAAGATAAAGCGACGAGATATAAGCCAGTGTAAAGAGGTTATAAAAGTCGATCATGACAGCTCGGATATAAGATAGCTAGCGACTTATAAGTCGGAAAGCCCTAGCAGATCAAAATGCATCGCGAAAATAACCTAGGTTCTAAAAACGATTCAATTGGTAAAACAAAATTGAGCGTACGAGGTCAAAGTAATGGAAAACAAAGAGATGCGAAAATTCCTTAGGGAATCAATGATAATTTTTTTTTTCTCGGAACATAAAAGCTTAAAAAGCTTCGCATAGTTAAAATCTTTCGTCCAAGGAACGAAACAAAGATTTTTACAAAGCCTTGTAACGGCCTTGAACCATTCAACAAAAGTTTTTCAAAATAAACACAACGTTATCGCATAAACAATAAAATGTTTACTTTGTTAAAGGTCCTATCCAAAAAGGACCAGAAACAAAAATCGTTGTTAAAGTCCCTATAAAAAGGACCAAATGTCAAGGAACCAGGAGAAAAATATACAAACAAATATAAAAAAGACCCACAAGCTGGGCCTTAAGAAAGCTTAAATCATTGGGGACCAAGAAGAGGATTAAGGTCATCGGTGGGAGAGGAAGTCGGTTTGGCCGCAGGAGTCGTAGGGGTTGGAGGGATCTCTTCGGCATCACGAGCTGAAACCACCTCGGGAGCAGCAGAAGAACTCAGCATATCAACCTCCCGAGGAGGGGATTCAATAATACGCTGCCCCGCCGTCTTCAACTCGGAGTCAGTCTCAGGACAAGGAGGAGAGACTATCTCTCCATTGACGACGACCTTGTCAGGATGAAGAGGTGACAGGTCCAAGTCGGGAGCCAGAAATCCGACCTGTTCCTTCAGAACCATAAACACTTCCTCAGTACCCTCGACAATGGAGTCCTCCAAGTCCTGATAACCCTCCCGAAGTTGCTCCAACTCTTTTTTCAAATCAAGATTCGCCGAAAAGATCTTCACATAATTTTGTTCAGCTTTATCCTTCAGATCCTCAGCCATAACATACTGGCCCATCAATTTTTTCTCCCTCTCTCGGGTCTGAGCAAGCTCTTCCTTCAGCCTATCATTCTCCTTCTGCAACCTTTTCTCATCCTCCTGATACATGACAATCCTCCCTTGGAGATCCTACAAAGATTTTTGAGTAGCTCTCAACGGAGTCTTGTCAAAGATATCAAGAAGAGAGGTACAGACCCCAGCAGTTCGAATTCCCCCTCGAATTAAGATTTGAAGATGATTTCGGATAGCAGCATCATTCATAGTAATTTGACTATAAGGAAGGATGTGCTTCCTAGTAAACTTAGGCCCATCAAAGCCGGTATCCCCAACACTAGAGGAACCGGCTTCCATGGTCTTACATTTTTTATTCTCAGGTTTCGAGGTGGATTGAATTAGGGGAGCAGCAGGAGGAGGAGGAGGAGGAGGAGGAGCAGGAATAGGGTTTACCAAAATGTGCTGAGAAGAAGTCCCCAAACCTGAGACTTGACGAGGAGGAGGAGTGACGAAAGCCCCGGCCTCCTGAGCAGCAGCCCGGGCACGAGCATTCTTCTTAGCCTCCTGCACCTTCTGGTAAGCTGCCTTCGACCCACCTTTCATTTTTTCTAAAAAAGGGAATTAAGAACGATCAGCACACAAGTCGAACGCAAGTAGACTAGCACAAGTCAGAAGAACTAGGAAACAACTACAAAATCAAAAATAAAGGCTACCTAGCTCGGTCCGAACATAACTCGGAGAACCGAGAAGAAATTTCTTGGTATCGAGGTTGGGAGCCCGTCCCCAAGCCTCTTGGAAAAACTCAACCACCGCCTCCTCCACCTCGTCCAAATCAACCATATTGTACTTTTCTATGGGGGCTGCCTCTGCCCAGTATAATTGAAAGCGGGGCTCATAGTTGTCATTCAAAAAAAAATGGGTGATAAGTGATAACCCTCGACAGCTTGAATTTTGAAAAAGAAATTTTTAAAATCATGGAAGGACTCATCAAAAATAGAAAAAACCTTCCGACCTTGTATAGCTCGGAAAGAAACCCATTGCTGCTTATTCTGCTTACTAAAAGGCTTGGTAAGGTGGAAAAGGTAGAAAAAGATTCTTAAAGAAGTCGAGAAGTCAAGCTCTCGGCTGACAAGCAGGTATATTTTTAAGAAACCCCAAGAATTGGGGTGGAGTTGGGTAGGAGCTACTCGGCAGTGGGACAAAATCTCCATCTCAAAATCAGAAAAAGGGAAGGTAACCCTCAAACGGGTAAAAAGGCAATCATACATAAAAATGAAGTGGGGATCAAAGTCATTAAGCCTCCCACAACAAATTCGGTCTTCAAAGCCTTGGGCCGCTAGTTCATACTTGGGCTCATCAGCATCTAGGCTACAAATCCTATGGTGCTTTTAGAGTTCAATTATAAAAACGTCATCCACTAAAGAGTTTTTAGAGAGGACGGAAGTATTTATCCATCTCAAAAGGGCTTCAGAGATTTGGGAAGACATTTTCAGAAAGGTAATATATAAGAAAATATACCTACATTACACAGAAAAAGGGACATCATCAAAAGCCAGGCCAAAGATAATTCTTTTCAAACAAAAGAACAAGGAAAACGGTAGCCAAAAAGACTTTCACAAAAGGAGAGCACAAAAATCTCAAAAAATCTTCCTACTACGAACAGTAAAGATATCACAAAGGAATTTCACTCTCAAAGTATGCCGCATGTTAAGTACAAAAAAAATACTGTAAAAAGCGAAAGGGAGATGCGAAAATTAACCTTTGGGAAGAAGAAGATAGAGAGACGAACATGGCAACAGAAGAGAGCCTGAGAATTTTTGGAAGCGAGAAAAAAAGAGCGAAGGAGCGAAACAGTTCTCAGAAAGCAAACGAAAGAAAAGAAGAGGAAAAGGTATTTATAACACACCAGGGGCATAATAGTAAAACAACACAATCATTAAAAGAGCGTGCCGTTACCAATGTAACTGCCCCCGCGTGTAAGTGCAAAACCCAAACGGACGCGACGGTTGACAAGACGCAACGATTGATAATTCAAAATCACATCGGTTTCCGACTTAGCCAGAAAATATCAACCCTGGTGTCTCCGAGCTCCATCAATACTCGAATCCTACTCGTAACTAAGAGATCGGACTCGAGTAGGGACACTGTTCATACCCTGACCCAATACAATGGTCAGGCCCAAATAAGCCAAAAAGGCTCAATCCAAAGGGTTGGCCTTCACTAATCCATCCGACCTTTTCATGAGGTCGGATTCGACATGAGTTGGCAAGTGACACTTATTCAAATAAGTAACTGCCTCCTAAAATCTCTCACGCACTTCTAGAAGAGAGATCCCAACAACCCTAAGATAAAGGGACGGTTATCGACCATCAGAAGTGGAACTATTTCAGCGGTGATTATTGGTCCATCCCTTATAAATACCCTGAAACACTCAGGTAAAACTAAGTTCCAATACATTTAAACCTGCTTTATCCTTTGCTGACTTAAGCATCGGAGAGTCTTGCAGGTACCACCCCCTATCTCCTCAAACACACAACCCGGATGGCGGCTCCCTGACGCAGGACAAATCGGAAACCACCTTCTTTGAACACTTGGGCCTCACAAACAAGCCCAATCATCCGGTTCTTGGTAAGCCCCGGAACAAAAATATATAATATTAATGTTTGGTGCAATTTTTAATACCAAATTCTAGCTTTTTTAAAAAGCTATTTAAATGCTTATGAGAAAATTAAAAAAAATGACTTCTCTCATAACAAAAAAATTTTTATTACTTTTTTCTTAAAATAAGTACTTTTAGAACTAAAAAAATCAAATACAAAATAACTTATTTATAAGCTACTTTTAATATAAGCATTTATTGTTTAAGCTATTTCTTCAAAAGTAACTTAATTAAATTGTTTATCCAAACTGGGCCTAGCCTAAAATAATTTATTTATAAACTACTTTTAATATAAATATTTATTTTTTAAACTATTTTTTCAAAAAGAATTTAATTAAACTGTTTATCCGATCAAAATCCACATTTTTCTACTAATAAAACTTGTTCACTCACACTCAGTACATTCAATATCAACGAGCATTAATATCAGTTAATCTTAGCTTCTGATGTGCCAAATTATTCAGGTCTTTTGAGTATTAATTACATACAACAAACAAGTTTGATACCAAAATCTAAAGGTGCAAATATTACTATTACTATTTTTTAGGTTAACTTTTGGTGCTTGCCTAACATAGTGAAAGTTGGATCCATTATGCATACATGTGCTGGTAGAGAATTTTAAATGTCAAAGCAGGCACACTTGCATTTGTATGTATCTTTTGACCCGACTTAAACCGAATTAGTCAAAGAATAAGAGACTGTGAATATACAAAAGAAAAAGGTTGAGGGCAATCCATGCTTTAAAATAAAATTCTTAATTTTAGGAATAAAACATTGATTTAACCCCTTAAGACAAAAGAAAAGACAAATCCTTAATGTCCTAAAACAAGTAGATTCTATCTCTGTGTATATACATGATGATCACTGGTATTTTATTTTTTTTTTATCTTTTCTGAATCTATAATGAAAGCTGAGACGAAAACCAAATTCCAATGGACACAATACCAATGGTAGCAAGGGCTTGAACCAGCTCCAATACCATATTTTGTTGCTGCACTGCCACATTCTCCCAATCTGTCTTCCTGCAATCATGCTCAACTTTTATTTTCACAAACACCAATCATCACAACTTTGTTACCAAATAATAATCAAATACGTACCCTAAATCAGCAATTATAATGCTCACATTATCCTGTGTTCTACGGTCCTGCAGTGTATATATACTCGCATTACAAAAACTAAAAATTTCCATCAAAAGTATATTTTTCCGATGCATTCAATTTTGTTCCTAGCATTTTAAATGGAGTTAATATTTAGGTATAATTTTGATGCAAATAAAAAATATTAGGGACAAAATCAAATACAATTAAAAGTTAGGGGTGTATTTGAAGAAATTCACAGACGTCGAGAACAGAAACATACTTTACTCTCGTAAACACTTACCATAGCTGCTTGTGCAAGTGCTTCACAGGCTACCTGAAACAAGAAAGGAAATAAATATTAGAGAAAAACTCTAAACGACCTCTGACAATTATCTCGAAAGACAACGAGATCCTTAACAGAAAAAATATTCAACCTGGCCCCTGAAATTTATTTTTATGGGACTAATTAGCCCATGTAGCAATGTTTTTTTGGTGTTTTTTTTTTAGCACAGGAGCTGATCAGTCCCATAAAAATAAAGTTTTGGGGTCAAATTAGGTGTTTTTTTTGTTAGGAGCCTCGTAGTCCTTTCGAAGTAATTGTCAACGGCCGGATTAGGTATTCACTCTAAATATTATGGCTGCAACCATAAGCAGTTAAGCACACAGAAGCACGGACCCTTTGCCGAGTTACTGTATTGATATGAAATACCTGAATGTTTCCATGCTTTTGTAACTGTTCCCTCACAAAGGAAACTGCATCTGAGCTGCAATGTAGCAAGAATGTGAAGGTAAATTTTGTGATCTAGCAAGAAAGGAAAAATGGTAGAGAAATGAGTCTAGGTATCATGCAATGGACCTGCTCATATAATCCCATAAGCCATCTGACGCTAATACTATAAACTCAGCATCTGAGCCAAGATCTACTTGATAAATATCAGGGTATGCAACAACTAAATCATTGTTGAGCCGTACCCTGGATCATAAAAACATATCATATGTTAGAACCATTCTTACTTAAGCAATAAGGAATTGGAAGAACTTTGTAGCAACATACCGAGAGATAAACTTTTCTGACCATCGTCCTTCTTGAACTCCTTTTTGTAGCATCCTTTTTCACAGCAAAAGGTAGATGAACCTTAGGAAAAAATAAATAGCATTGAGCTGTTTGTACTAGTAGCAATAATGAAGAGATTAGGAGTGTACTCATTCTTCTTTGTTTTGTATCGTAAGTCCCCGAATGCACGAGATACAGCAATGTCTCCACAAATTCTACCATTCACAATCTATAGATAACATACTTTTGAGTTATCAAACCATGAATTGGAATTCAAAGTTGTCACAATTCATCTAAAGTTGTAAATTGAGGAATAAGGAAAACACACCCATCCACCTGCTTCTCTGATTCTTTTGATTTCTTGAAGAGAAGCCTTGTTCCTCCCATATGGTCTGTGAGGACTAGTAAGCATTTCTGCTTTTCCAGCTCTAGATAGAACCTATAAAACCAATATGGGACACTTCAAATTAACAGAATACTCTGCATCCAAAACTTATTATTGTAAGATTGATAATACATACCACAGATGAGTCGCCAATGTGCGAAACGAGCAGCGTATCATCCCCTACGAACACTGCAGTTGCTGTTGCGCCTGATTCGTCCTCCTCTCCCTTCATTTCAAGCCTTTAAAAAATGAAATACTGTCTAAACCTTCAATTGAATCATACCAATATGGAAACCAATTCAATTAGATTCCCTACTCTGTAGACTAGTTTATTGGGTTTACCATTTTAACAACTTGGCATCAGCTTTGGCAAATGCTTGCTCTAATGCTTCTTTAGTGGCTTTGAAATCTTTCTCAACCAATACTAACCCACCTTGTAAGGCTTCAAGACACTCCTTGTAGAGCTCATCCCTATAGTTTGCACTTGCCACATCAAATCAACAAATCAGATTATGCAAAGAAACCAATCACATATCCTTAAATGAATCAACATTGAAGGTGCAATAGACCTGAGGAACTCAACAGAAGAGAAGCCTCCATGGCCATCAAAAACAGCAGCAAAAGAGAATCCATGAAGGCCATCAGGGCGAACAATGATATCATCCTCCATCTCTTCCCTTAAACCCTGCAAAGCTATGGATCCCCATCTTACACCAGGAGCCTCAGCTAAAGATGAAGGTGCATCAATGGCAATGGCAGAGTAGCACCTGCTTGTGCATGTAACAGCAGCAAAGGGGTTTCTGTGGTTGGAGGAGAAGCGGCTATGGAGCTTGCCCAAGAGGAACCTTTGTATATGTGAGCTTGTTAAGGCCATCACCTACCACAGTGCACAAGGGTTCAGAGAATCTTCAAACTGAAACTGAAACCAAGGGTGGATAAGTGAGTTAATAGGAGCCTCTAACTGCTTTAACGGATTGGATTCTCTTCTTCTATGAGATGATATTCTCCACAAGGATTTTGGACCATTAAATAACCTACAAACTGACGTCATGTGCCAAGTTTGATTGGTCAAACTTGATACTTAACACTATTTGTCTACACAATGCATGGTTGTGCCTCACTTCATATCAGATAAGGTTTGCTTTCTACTAATTACTCAAGCTATCAACATGCTGCTGCTTCTTTCATCTTTCACAAATTAGTATATTTTGTATAAATACAAACTACAATTGCTAATAATCTATTGATGAGTGCCAAAATACCTTCTCAACATAGACTAACATCAACTCTGTCAACAGTCAAGTTAATTACAGATTTAATTTATCAACTACTGCCCAATCTGCAACACTTCATAACATAACCATTTGTGCTTAACATTAGTCCAAAAATCAGCATTACATCTTTGCTAAAATTAAATGCATTTTTACACCCTAAACATGACCTGATAATCCCACCATACTTTGCAAAATGGGTAACAACAAAACAAACACTTACGTTTCTGATGGCGTGTCGTGTCATTTTTGCTAATCCACAAATATATGGAAAAGTTCCAAGGAACTCTTGGTTTTGTTAAGGAATCAAATTTCAACTATTTGTATTAAAAGTAATTCTTATTCTTAAATAGCTATATATATTATTTCAATTAACCTTAAAATATAAACAGAATTAATCACCCTAAATTCTAAGCACAACTACAATATAACTAGCATTAACAGCCCGTTTGGGATTTTCTTCTTGAACTGACCCTTCGCCACCATTTTCACGCAAGATCTGCTAGAAGCACTGGCCTTCCACCATCATTCTCACGCAATCATAGTTATCAGAACCGGACCGAACCAGCCGGTTCGACCGAAAAACCGGTGAACCAATAGTCTGGCCGGTTCGGTTGATAGATTGAACCGTATAAGCATTCGAACTGGTCAACGGTGGTCAAATCCGTTGAAAACCGACCGGTTCGCGCGTCAGATCAAGCTAAACCCGCCGCGGGTCTACGGTGCACCTGCGGAGCGCCGACCCATCGTAGGAGCTCCCACTTGTACCCAAAAATGTTGTATATGAGTTTCGAACACGGAGATGCGTGAAAACAAAACCCCCCCTTGCCACTGTGGCAAATTTGATTTTTAATATTAAATATAACAAAAATTATATATATAACAAAACGTAATGATTTTTTATTTTTTTTTATTTTTTAAAGTATGGATTTACATGGATAATAGTATTTTTGAATAAATTATATTTTTATTTTTATTTTTATCTTTTTAAACATGCATTCACATAAATACCAAATTTGATATATTGATTGTATTGTGTTTTTCTCTTTTCTTGTTCATTTAAATTGAGAAAGTATTTTATACTACTGACTGTAACTAATTTCTTTTTGCATTATAAATTATATCTAAGAATTAATATTTAATTGTTATTAATATATTTTTGAAAATATGTATTTAACTTTTAATTTTAATTTTATTTTTATAATTTTATATTTTTATTTAATTATGACCGGATCAACCGGGTAAATTAGTGACCCACCGGTTGAACCAGTAACCCAGTGACCCAGTCGTATGACCGGGTCAATTACCGGTTCGGTTCTGATAACTATGCACGCAATGTTCCAAACCTCACCATTTTCACGTAATGATTCATGTGATGGAAGTATTGATCCTCCACCACCATTTTCATTTTCAGACAATATTGCATCTGAACAACCTACTGCATATATTCCTTCTAAGTATTTTTTTTATCATTTTATCACTCTATTTTTTATTATTAAATTTGTATTTAAGTGTGGTATGAAATTTCAGTTTTAATTTTATTTTTTTCACATGTGATTTTATAACTTGCTATTATTTTCATAGTTAATTATAACAAGTTATTGACCTCAATAAAGGAGAAGGGAGTTCTAATAGGAGTAAAAAAAATAAAAAACAGCAACAAAATATACATTGACACACATTTTATATTTATTTTTTATTTTCACCTACCATATTATACACAATATTAGTGATTAGGTTATGTAAAATAAACATTCAATATTGAAAAGTATTTGTTATTATTGTTATTTTAATATTCATTCTCTTCTGTAAAAAAATTTTATTTTTTGAGTTATTTATCCAAACACTACAACTTTAAAATAAGTACTTTTATAACTAAAAAATTTAAACACAAAATAACTTATTTATAAGCTAAAATTAATAAAAATCCTTATGCTTTAGACTTTTTTTTCAAAAAAAACTTATTTAAGTTATTTATCCAAACTAAACCTAATTGTCCTACAAATTGCATTTTCATAATGATATATTTACTTCAAACTTTTAACTAGTAACTAATCCTTTAAAAATTAGGAGAATGAGTTAAAAAAAAAATTTTTTTATAATATATACCAGATTTTGTATTGACGTTCAATGGCTCTCAATTTTCATGAAACAAGAATAATCAAAGTTATTGTAATATGTTAGGGACTAAAAATATAAAAATGCTACTAGCAAATAAAAAATCAATAAGTTTTTGTATATAAATACATTGAAGTTTTTGCGTAAATGGTCTCTATTATCGTTAAGTTCTACTAGCAATATGACTTATATTCGTTCTCTATTATAATAATAGTAGAATTTTCATTATAATAATCAATATGAATTACAAATTCTAATTTCAACAGACTTACACTTTTGTAAATCATTTAGATTATTTCAAGATTAATAACTCATTTAAGTACTAATCCAACTTAATTAAAAAAAATAAGTGCACTCTAATCCAACATATTTTCAAAATCAAAACACTCGATCAAAAGTTAAATAGTTTTTGTATGCACGAAAATGATTGCCTCTATTTTAAATAAAATCTTTTATAGAGCTTGATATTTTCTCTTTAATGTTAAAATGATTCCTTAATTCATCAACTAGCCCTTGCATCATTTATGAGTTGATTCTGTTAACATTGAAATAGAATCTTTATCTTGATAATGTGCAACAACTATCCAAACATTCATAATAATATATTTTCAGGTTTGGTTTAATATCTTCAATGATATTCCTCTTGATAATGCTGATTTGTATAGTCCCATCTTACTAGTTGGGTCATCCCGGATTGATTCTTATATTACTTATCATAATAGTTAGTTAATTATGTTTGTTATTATAAGATATCAAATTAAATATTAACTCAATTTATATAAATTAGAATTTAATTTTGATAAATTATTTGTGTAAAATAGTTTTACACATGTATCCAATTACGCGATGTCACATCAATAAAAATAATTACATTTCACATTGATCGCGTAAATAATCATCCAAAAGAACAAATATAATTACACGACTATATAATTTATACTATCAATACATCAAAATTAAATTCATATAAATTATTTACAAAAGTAATAATATTACTCTTATTTTCAATAATATTGTTTCTAACATAAAAGAATTGTATTTTATATGAATTTATAAAAAAATAGTGAGATTATTAATTCAAAAAAAAACATTATTATCATTTATTATTTAACTCATCTTTAATATATATTTTATTTTCAGATCTACTACACATCCAAGTAATATTGCTATCCAAGTCCAACTAAGTAGACCCAACACCAACAAAAATCACTCTCATTAAAGAGAACGGGATTATAAGCGGCACATTATTCTTCCAACCAAGTCATTTACGTTCCCGCGCGGGGCTTTATGTTATCGTCGTCGTTGTCATCTTCTTCGCATTTATCCTCCGCCTTCTCCTCCTTCTCCTTCTCTTTCTTCTTCTCTTTTTTTTTCGCGTGTTTTCTCCTCATCGTCATTCTTTTGTTACTGCTGTTATTACAGTAGAAGGTGAGGAGAAAGTTTTGAATTGTGCAGGACAACAATTCCAAATGCACCTTAATTCACTGAGAAATGAACCGAAATTACATAATGGATTGTGAATTTGTGACACAATTAACTCAGAAATGAACCGAAATTATATAGCAATTGCGACACAATTAATTGAGAAATGAACTGAAATTTACCATAATGATTGCGACACATAAACTTAGTTTAAAAATAAGCACACAAACAAGACTGAATCATAAACAAAAACACATCTAAAATCAATTTTGGATCAGACAACGTCATTAATATGTTTCTTCTTCTTTTTTGTTTGATATTTTCTTCTCTTTTTCTTGATTTTATTCCTCTCAGTGAATAAATAAAAGAAATTGAGAAAATAAAATAAGAAAGTAAAAATGAAGAAGAAAAAGATGAAAAAGAAGAAGATAGAAGAAGCACTAGAAGATGAGGGAAAAGAGGAGAAAGAGTTTTGAATGTGCAGGATAATGAGTCCAAATGCACCTTAATTCACTCAGAAATGAATCGAAATTACATAACAATTGTGACACAATTTTTTTTTTTACCAAAAATAGGAGATTCGAACCCGCAACCTCTTAATTGAGTATGGGGAGACTATGCCATTTGAGTTATTACTCATTGGCAACAATTGTGACACAATTAACTTAGAAATAAACCGAAATTACATCATGATTGCGACACATAAACTCAATTCGAAAATAAGCACACAAACAAGACTGAATCATGAACAAAAACATATTCAAAATTAATTTTGGATCAGACAACATCATTAATATGTTTCTTCTTCTTATTTGTTTGATTTTTTTTTCTCTTTTTCAGTTTTTCTTGATTTTATTCCTCTTAAGAGAATGAAACAAGAAGAACTATAAGAAAATGAAAAAAAATGAGAAATTGAAGAAGAAAAAGATGAAAATGAAGAAGAAGAAGCAGAAGATGAGAAGGAATAAGAGAAAGAGTTTTGAATTGTGCAGGATAACGAGTTTAAATGCACCTTAATTCACTCAGAAATGGACCGAAAAGTGAAATTACATAACAATTGCGATATAATTAACTCAGAAATGAACCGAAATTATATAATAATTGCAACACATAAACTCATTTCGAAAATAAGCACACAAGCAAGACTGAATCGTGAAAAAAAACACATCCAAAATCAATTTTGGATTAGACAACATCATCAACATGACAAAAATTCAACAATAACAATAACAATAATGCGACGATAACAAGAACGACGAAAATAACGAAGAAAAAGAACATGCATGCGCAAATTTAAAAGAAGAGTAAGAAAAAGAAGAAAAAATTTGCCGTTAAAAGTAAAAAGTTGTTTACATTTAAAAGTCAGTTAGGTATAAGTGGTGCGTGGATGGAGAGGAGGTTATAATAACTTAGTTGGCACCGGATTCGATGGTCCCAGAACGTTTGGACCATTAAATGGTCCCATAACAAAACATGTTTTTTAAGTTTTTTAATAACTGTTAAATAGTCTTTTTATAATTTTAATTACAAATTAACCCCATATATTTTATTTAATTATAAAAACTATTTTTATTTTATTAATTATTATTTTATCATTCATCTGTTATATTTATTAACAATTAAAAACAAAAACAATAACGAATTAGATCTTCTATTGATCGTAATAACTTTTTGGCAATCTGACAAACCCCATTTGTAGGGTTTATCTTGTATTGATTTTTGGGGATTTTATCACCTTTTACCCATATTTATTCAAGAAATAGCATGGTTTTGTATATTCTCGGGGTGCGCACGCGCACGGTACGCGGACGCACCGATGGTGGCACATGACCCACTTAATGCAAACGTGGCCAGCGATTTTAGAAGCCTTGTGGGCCCAATCCAACTCATCTCTGATGCTATTTAAGCCAAGGATTGAAAGGGAATCAACATACTTTTAGATACTTTTCATACTTTAGAAGTTAGTTACCATTAGTTTAGTTTTAGCTTAGTTTAGTAGTGAGAGTTAGTTTCTAGAGAGAGAAGCTCTCTCTTCTCTCTAGAATTAGGATTAAGATTAGTCTTTCCTTGGGAGTTGGCTAGGACTTGTGGCTCAAGTCAATTCATCCACTTGACTTTCCTTTAATTAGTAAGGGTTAACTAAGTGGTAGCAATGAATAATTCTCATCACAATTGAGAAGGATAACTAGGATAGGACTTCTATCTCACAACCCTTGCCAAGAGCCTTTTATAGTTGTTAGTTTATTTTCATTGCCATTTACTTTTCATGCTTCTTATCCAAAACCCCAAAATAACTCATAACCAATAACAAGACATTTCATTGTAATTCCTAGGGAGAACGACCCGAGGTTTAAATACTTCGGTTTATAGAATTTAGGAGTTTGTTACTTGTGACAAACAAATTTTTGTATGAAAGGATTATTGTTGGTTTAGAAGCTATACTTTACAACGAGATTTTATTAGTGAATTTCTAAACCGTCAAAAATCCAATCGTCACAATCCCAATCAATTAAAAGTTTATCTTTGATCCGTTACATCCGTCGAGGGTTGTGAAATCGTATTTCTTAGAAAATTAATCGATTGGATTAACAAAACAATCGATTGAATTTCAGGTTTCTCATAACTCAATCGATTGGATTTTAGCTTATCACAAAACAATCTATTGAAAGTTGCAAAGCAGTATGGTTTGCCCAAAAATCAATCGATTGGTCATATTACCCAATCGATTGAACTCATCAAAGCAATCCGAGTTTAATTAATTCAATCAATTGGTTATGAGAATTCAGTCGATTGGTTATGTTTTGAAGTTTGTACATGACTAATGGCATATTCCAATTCAATCGATTGGTATGAGAATTCAATCGATTGAAATGTGACGTAAATAAATTTTTATCTGTATCCAATCGATTGGTATGATAATCCAATCGATTGAAATTTGAAACGCGCTATGTATTAATCTTGGTAACCATGCGTATTCAGCCTCCCTCTCCTTTTTAAACATAAGAACATCATTTCTGCTAACCTCTCTTCTCTTTCTAAATCCAAAAAACTTCTCTCTTCTTCTTCTCCAATCTCACCAACATCCAATCTAAACTACATATATATTATTAATGATAAAGTTGAGCAAGAACGGCTTTCTGAAGCTAAGACTACATGGACACAGATGAAACTCTTTCTAAAACCACGTGTCTCTATGGCTACAGATGGAACTTTTGTTCGGGTAATGTACATACTTTTTTATTTAATAATTCAATAAATGATATCTATTGATCATTTTACGCCATGCAAATTTCATCTTCCGTAGGTCACTACCGCAAGAAGTATTTCCTTTTTTTTATTTTAAAGAGCCATACGATGATATTTTTTATTAACTGAACAACAGATTTATTTAGTATTAATAATTTTGTTTTGTATTTTTAATGATAAATTCATGTTTTAGAATTGAAAATATAACGTTATAATTGTTGTTGTGTGGCCTAATTTTTTTTATCAGTTGAATGAGCCAAGAACTAATTATTAATAGATGATCTTTGTGATGTGAAGAAATGTACAATTCAATCTTAGAAAAGGAATTTGACTACTGTCATTATCTATTTCGTTTATTGATATTTTGTGTCTTTAAACTTTATGCAGGTAGTTTCATTGGAGAAATTGTACAAGATTTTTGAAAGATGCTAGGCAACCATATAGATTGTTGCTCTCTGTGATATCATCTTTAATATTGTGCTCTTGTGAATATGTAACTATAGTATTCAGGGAGCTCGTCTCAAAGATTTCCTTGGTCGTAATTCTGAATCATGTTTCTTGTAAAGTACTTTCGAATGTAAAAAGCATTTTGAGAATAATTGAATTGGATGTGTTCTTCTGTATTACTTTCATGTCATTGCAGCCAGCCAGCCAAAAATGAATGATTATGATATCCTGCTTTGTGGTCATTCTTCGAGCAGCCAATCCTAATGTTGGATAAATACTTCCGGTTTTGTTATGCAGCTAACGTTTACCATTGAATTTTGTTGATAGATATAAGGATTGGCCAAGGATTCCTTTGTTTGAAGTAAGGAACTTTCTTAGAATATAAAATGTAAATATAATATTCCATCACACACCGTGTAATGTATAAAAATTGATTGCCTTTGCTGAATGTGTCTCATATTAATATATTCATATTTTTAGATTATTCCCAAATTCTGATCAGTAACTTACTTCTATCAAGTATCGTGGATCAACAACATAATAGGTTGTAACCTGAAAGTAATAAGACCAATCGATTGGGTAATAAGACCAATCGATTAATTTTTGGACAAACCATACTGCCTTGCAACTTTCAAT
Organism: Arachis ipaensis; assembly: GCF_000816755.2. Taxonomy (NCBI): domain Eukaryota; kingdom Viridiplantae; phylum Streptophyta; class Magnoliopsida; order Fabales; family Fabaceae; genus Arachis; species Arachis ipaensis. The sequence continues at coordinate 113,328,165 of NC_029791.2, forward strand.
CGATTGTTTTGTGATAACCTGAAGTCCAATCGATTGAGTTTTGGGAACTTGAAATTCAATCGATTGTTTTGTTAATCCAATCGATTGATTTTCTAATAAACACGATTTCACAACCCTCGACGAATGTAACGGATCAAAGATAAACTTTTAATCGATTGGGGTTGCCGAAAAGTTATTACGATCAATGAAAGATCTAATTCGTTATTATTTTTATTTTTTATTGTTAATAAACATAATAGATAAATGATAAAATAATAATTTATAAAATAAAAAATAATTTTTATAATTAAATAAAATATATGGGATTAATTTGTAATTAAAATTAAAAAAAAAACTATTTAACAGTTATTAAAAAATTTAAAAAATATATTTTGTTATGAGACCATTTAATGGTCTAAATATTCTGAAATCATCTAATTCTTTGCCAATTTAGTTGAATTTGGTTAGTGAAATCACTTAGATGCATAATGTTATTATTTTATTTTAATAATAAATTTAAAAGCTAATTTTTAGGGTGTGTTTAACAAACGTTAAAAAGGATAAAAGTGGGTTTAAGTTCTTGGGATGGGATTAAGTGTGTGTTTGGATTCCAGTTTGCAAACCAAAGTTTGCATAAAATTGATTTTGTAAAATTGATTTTGATGATAAGTTAGTTTGGGTTAACGTGATTTATGTTTGGTAATCTTTATATCAAAATTGATTATAGTAAAATAAATGTTGTTTGGATTATACTACTCAAAATCACTTTTAGATGAAAAATTACTAAAATAGACATCAATTTATATACATGCAAAATCAGAATACTATAAAAAATAATATAAAAAATATTTATCATATAAATAAAATAAATACAATAAAAAATAAAAATATAAAAGAGAGTACTATAAATTTTATAATGTCACACAAAAAGAAAATATTCTATAATTTTTTTTAGTATCGTCAGTACTCTTTAATTTAGTATTATTTTAGACTATAAATTTTTATTATTTATGACTCTATTGTTACTTATAATTAATTTTTTTTTATTTTGTCCTTTTTTTATAGGATCATAATTTATATTATTCAAAATTTTGATAATAAACATAGTATATAATAATTACAATTACAAATTTTACAAATTCAGAATAAAAAATAAAAAAATTAATACAAAACAAAAATAGAGTACATCAAAGAATAGAAAAAAATTATACAGATAAGAAATAATAAAAATTCCATAAAACCAATAACATATATCATATGAACAAAAAAAATACCATAAAACGTAAATAAAATTCATATGAATAAAATCAAATAAAAATAAAAAAATTTCAATTTGTCAGTGATTGAAATAAATCTGAACGATTTTGATGAAAAAAAATGGAACTAAAAAATTATGGCACAAAATTCGGTGGTCCAGGAACCTTTGGACCACTTAGTGGTCTAAGTAAAAAACATGTTTTTGGAGTTTTTTTATCAATTGCTACGTAGTTCTTGATCTAATTTTAATTACAAATCAACCCCATATATTTTATTTAATTATAAAAATAATTTTTTATTTTATAAATTATTATTTTATCAATTATCTATTATATTTATTAACAATCAAATACAAAAATAACAACCAATTATATCCTCCATTCATCCTAATAATTCCAATTGATTAAAAAATTAACTTTGATCTCGTTACGTTCATTCATGGCTTCCAAATCGTGTTTTCTTGAAATTCAATCGATTGGTTTTTCAAAACAATCGATTGAATGATAACTCAATCGACTGGTTTACACTATATCACAAAACAATCGATTGAAAGTTGTAAGGTAGAATGGTAAAAAGCTTAAACCAATCGATTGTTTATACTTTCCAATGTTACTCAATCGATTGAATTCACGAAAACAACCTGGATTTGCCAAATACAATCGATTGGAAAGTGATGACATTGAAGTTTTAGCCAAATTCAATCGATTGGTAATGTAATCCAATCGATTGGAAAATGATGAAGTTGAATGTTTTGCCAATTTCAATCGATTGGTAATGGTACCCAATCGATTGAAATGTGATATGCGGCTATTTCAATCTTGTTATCTTTTTAGAAATTATCTTATTATTCATCTATCTTATCTTTAAAATTCTATCTTCAATTTTTTCTGTTTTATTTTTATGTAGATAAACTAATCTTATCTTTTTCTTAATATTAACATTATAAATTGGTGAATAATCCATCACTAATTATTCAATCCCACCATTGAAATCGTGTATCATTTTCTTTGATTATAAAAAATTTAATTATTTTTCTTTGGAACATCCATCTACTCAATATCCAATTTTTTTTAATTTTCATCCGTCTATTTAAATTATTAGGATGAATGGAGGATATAATTGGTTGTTATTTTTGTATTTGATTGTTAATAAATATAATAGATAATTGATAAAATAATAATTTATAAAATAAAAAACTATTTTTATAATTAAATAAAATATATGGGGTTGATTTGTAATTAAAATTAGATCAAAGACTACGTAACAATTGATAAAAAAATTCCAAAAACATGTTTTCTACTTGGACCACTAAGTGATCCAAAGATTCTTGGACCACTGAATCATGTACCAAAAATTATGAAGAAGTAGGAAGAACTACAAAGAATGACTGTGAAGATAATAGTTACTAGTATCATTCTTATAAAAGAAAATGAAGGGTAGGGTTGGTAAAAAAGAAATATTTTAGCTTCTCCTAAACGTGAAACGTGAAATGTGAAATGCAGAAGTTACAAATTTGAGCTTCTCCTAAACGTGGGTTTAGAGGCAGAATCAATTCTGCGTTCACAAGGATAAAAATTGCCAAACATCAAAGTGAAACTTTCAAGAAACTCAAACGGGCTTCTCTCCTCCCCAACGTGTTTGCCAAATACACCCTAAGTACTCCGTAGATAAATGGAGTTTTAAAACTCCATCAATAAAAGAAAGAATAAAGTTAGCATTTAAAATTTTAAAGCTCTTAAATGTAAAGAGAGAGAAAAACATCTTTTATTGGTTTTTGTTTTATTTTGGGATAAATTCAGTAATGTTTTAATATTGGATTATTAAAATTTATTTTGCATTTTTTTTGTCTCAAATTCATTTTAAGTTAGAATTAATTTTTTTTATTTAAAATTGTAGTGAGTTAAAATTAAAAACTGTAGCAATAAAAAAATAATTTTATAATTTTTTATTTAAAATTTGTTTGGATTAATAATTTTTTGTTTTATTATTTTTGTTTTGGGATAATATTTTTTTATTTTTATTTCAGTAAAAAATTCAACACTAATAAGACACTAAAATTAAAAAACGTTGTTTAATAAATAATAAATAAATAAAGATTAGAGAGAAAGAAAGAGAGGGAGTGAAGAGGCAGATTTTGGTATTAGAGAAGGAAAGAGAAATTACGTTGAAGATAAAGAGTTTTTTGCATTAAATTTAATATAATTTTTTTTTTGTAAACTTTAATGGGATTTTAAAATTCCAAACAATGAGGGAGTATTGTAACATTCATCTAAGTTTTTTTAACAGCAGAAATGATTTTGCATCCTAAAAGACTGTTCACTTGAAGTAAGTGTGTTTGGATTTGTGTTAGAGAAGAGAGAAGCTCGTTTGAGTTTCTTGAACGCTTCATCTTCATGTTTAGCAATATTTGTACGCTGTAAATTCTTCAATCCACGTTTACTTTTTCACGTTGGATTGAACTTTATGTTTTATGTACCAATTATATCCTTCATTATTCATATGTTTATTGTTTTTTTTATAATACTTTTTTTTTAATACTCTCATATATATATTATTATTTTTTATAAAATTTCTGTTTTTTTATATGAGTTCTTTTACTGTTATTGTTATTTTTTTTGTATGGAATATGTTTTTTTACTTTGTATTATGATTCTATTAATCCTACTAGAGTACTAAAGAATATTGAGAGTACTAAAAAAATATTAAAATTAAATTAATTCTATAAAATTATTTTCATTCAAACTCTAATTTGAGAAACCTCAATCAAGCGTAATTAGTATTTACTTATAAAGGTTGAATGGAAGGATACGTAGGAACTAGGAAGTATTGAGTGTATAGTGTAGTTGGCAGCAAAAGCATACGGCACATAATTATAAGCGTATAAATATAGAGAGAGACACACACACAACACAAGAGTACATTTAATACATACATAGACCCAACCCCACTCTTCTTTCTTCGTTCCTCAACTCTGCTATCTGCAATTTCAATTAAACTAAACATACTTACTTGCAACTTCCCTGTCACTGCGACACACCCTTTTCTCTTCCTTTCTAGGGTTTCACACATCACTTCAAAATCGAATCGGAACTCATACATAACAAAAACAACTCGTTAATTTCAATTCTATGTTTCAACATCCAAACGCACGCAACATAATGCTTGGATTGAAAGGAAACCCAGCGTTATAACTTCAAAAATCCCCAAACGAACGGATTTTCACTCGGAACTCGAATCCAGGTTCTAAAACTTTCATGGATAGGTCTAGATCTAAGAGGAACTACTACTATGACCAGGACTATGATTCTGACACCCTCGCTAGGACCAGGCCCCGCTATAACCACCACTATAACAACGTTCCAGTTCACCGCCACCGCGGAGGAGGTGGTGGTGGTGGCGGCGGCGGCGGAGGACGCCAGTTTAAGACTCAGGACTCGCCGTTGACGGTTACCACCAGCTACCGCATTCTGTGCCACGATTTGAAGGCCGGCGGCGTCATCGGGAAGTCTGGCAGCATAATAAAGTCCATACGGCAGCACACCGGCGCATGGATCAACGTCCACGAGCTGATCCCCGGCGATGAGGAGCGGATCATCGAGATTTCCGACACTCGCCGCCGCGACCCTGAGGGGAGAATGCCGTCGTTTTCGCCGGCGCAGGAGGCGCTCCTCATGATCCACGACAGGATCCTGGAGAGCGACGCTGCGTTCGGGGTCGGGGAGGAGGATGAGGAGTACGGCCTCCCTGGCGGAGGAGGCGGAAGAGGTGGTGGTGGTGGCGGGAACAGTCGTGTGGCGTCGAGATTGGTGGTATCGAGAATGCATGTAGGGTGTTTGTTGGGAAAAGGAGGGAAGATTATTGAACAAATGAGGATGGAAACAAAGACACAAATTAGGATACTCCCTAGAGATCACAATCTACCCCGTTGTGTTTCCATGGCAGAAGAGATTGTTCAGGTGCAAATTGCAACCAACAAAAGTAGAATTACCTTTGGCGATTGTCTGAATTGCATGCATGCTGAGAAAAAGAACACAACTACTTTTTTGTGGTGAAAGAATTCCAGCACCATTGTGGAGTATGGAGTAATGGACTATGGGGAAAAACTATGGTTTTTTTGCTCATTTACTCTTATATATACTCAGTGGTTGTTATACTTTTGGACAACCAATTAAAATTGCTGAAACTGAAGACAATGAATATGGCTTTTTCTAACGTTTCAGGATTCCTTTAACTTCTTTTTCCCTTAAATACCCGGTGTTTCATAAATTAAATGAAGTATAATTTGAGCTAACAATCATTAGTTGATTTAACTTCTGAATCAGTAGCATTTGAAGCTACTTCATTTCCTTTTCAGCTAAAGAGCTGGAAAGGTGGAACAATTTTCAGCTTCAAAAGCATTCTGACTTTGAATTGGTGGTTTGGAGTACATTTTTTTGTTTGTTTTGGATTATTGATTTGTTTTATGATGTATGCCTGAAATTTATTGCATTATATTAGTAACTGATTTTGATTTGATGGTGGATCTTGTGCTTCTTTAGTTGAACTTATTTAGATCAAATGTGACATTATTTGTCGGATTTTCCTCAAATTTAATCCACTAAGTGTGGAAGACTGCTAGCGGTTGCTTTATCATGCTCTCAATGGTTCTCTTTTTCTGGTTTTGGGGCCTCTAAACTTTGTTATTATAGTGAAGTTATGGAAATGCATGGTCATTCCAAAGATGTGGTGTGTTTCCCTGCAACTTTTACCCATTAAAGATTATTTAAACTGAAAACTAATAATTGTATGATATGCGGTGCAGGTAGTAGGCGACGTAAATGCCGTGAAGAATGCTATAGTAATTATATCGTCACGGTTAAGGGAGAGCCAGCATCGTGACCGTGGTCATTTCCATGGACGTGCACATTCACCTGAGCGATTTTTCCCTCCCGACGATGATTATGTTCCTCATATGACTGGTGGATCTCGTAGATCAGCTGTAGACGGAGCTAATTTTGGTTCACGAATGTCTAACACCAATGCCAGAAACAATAACCAACCCCAATTGGGTAATTACGGAATGGAGCCAGGGCCTGCTCCCATGGTTGATGAAGCACAGCCCCTGTATGGAGAGGAGCTTATTTTCCGTATACTTTGTCCAGTTGAGAAAGTTGATCGCATTATTGGGGAATCAGATGGAATTGTAGAGTTCCTTCAAAATGAAGTTGGGGTAGATGTAAAGGTGGCCGAACCTATTGGTGGTTCAGATGAACAGATAATAATCATTACTTCAGAGGAGGTACTTGCTTTCTCTTTTTGTCTGTGTCCCTTTTGTAGTGTATTGAGTGTAACAACTGCAATATCTCTTAGATCACTTCTTCAAGCTATAAGTGTCATAGAGGCAATTTTCTTCCTGCTTAAGTAGTTGCAACTTAAACTCTTCCAAAAGCTGTTCAACATGTTTTTCAGATGGATATAATTCTAACTGTTCTCATTATGTACTTAAGGGTCCTGATGATGAGCTGTTCCCAGCACAGGAAGCCTTGTTGCATATACAAACTCGTATTGTTGATCTTGTTCTAGATAAGGACAATACTATAACCACCAGGCTCGTCGTCCCATCTAGCGATATTGAATGCATAGATGGAAAAGAGGCCTCGCTATCAGAAATAAGGAGGTTGACCGGTGCAAACATTCAGATTCTGCCTAGAGAAGAATTACCTCTTTGTGTTGGAAGAACTGATGAGCTAGTACAGGTTATTCATTGGACCTACTACTACTTTAAATATAACTACAGTAAATTTCTTTTGCTAAATGTGGTCTTGAGTAGGAAAATGATAGATGTTGAACTTTAAAATGCCGATAGATATTATAATAGTTATTGCATTGCTTTTCTACCAAGTGCAACTGATTTTGAAAACCAATGGGTGTAGGGTTTTAATTGGCTACTTTCTATTAGGAATTTTCCAGTAAATAGTAGATAGGATTAAAAACTTTACCATCCTCAAGGCCAAAGTGAAGACCAAGCATTTAATTTCTTCTTCGTACATTTCATATTGTTTCCTTTATTGTCTCTGCAGATTGTAGGAGAGATAAAGGCAGCACGAGATGCTGTTGTTGAGGTGACATCAAGATTAAGAAGTTACTTTTATAAGGACTTCTTTCCAAGAGATACAATGCCACCGTTGACCTCCTTACCGGGCATTGAGGCATCTTCTTCTAATAATATGGCTTCAGCTACTGAAGCTCCTGCAGCCTATCAGAATGTGCTAACTGCACCAGGGCCCTTTCCATCAAAGGTATTCTTTTGATGCAATGCAAGAAATGTCATTTTACCTTAATTATGGTCCGTTTTGCTTGACATTTTATCTTAAATATTGTCTATTTTGCTAATCTGCCATTTAATGGACTGGTTTTGGGGAGAATTTTTTACCCATGTCAAGATATATTTCTTACCTACATTGAAAATCACTTTTAAGCATATAATATATTATGGAAATTTATATCTCAGTAGTTTTTCCTCCCCTTCATTATTCTTTGTCATAAAAGAAGGATTTTGCCTGTAATCGTTAAGTGATCATATGAACCTGCCACATACTATCCAATGACTAATGATCTAGTGGTTTCTTGAAAAATAAGTCAATGCTATGTTGCAATGGCTATATATATGCAGTTTCCTATCTCAAATGTTGTCTACAGCTTAGGGAACCGAGTCTTATATAATTAGTGACTGCTTGGGACAAATTATAGAGAATTTTGTTTTTTATTTGAATTAAAAATAAGTTTTTCTCTTGTTTCTTTTTGGAAGGAATCTGGAGGGTCTAGCACCGAGGCAGGAAAGCAGAAAGAGACGGACCGCCGCGAAGATGTGCCGAGTGGTTTAAATAGGTACGTGGTCCACTGGTCCCTTTCATGAAATGTTGTGTCTTACTTTTGTGAATATGTCATCCTGTTTTCTTTCTCCCCTTGTCAATATCTCATCCCATTTCCCATTTTGTATGTGTTTAGGATTGCTGTGCCTCTTGTCACAAGGAGTACACTTGAAGTTGTTCTACCAGAGTATGCAGTTCCCAAGCTTATAGCAAAATCCAAAAGCAAGCTTGTTCAAATAAGTGAGGTATATGTGATTATTAGATCTTACATCCCCTCACCTTAATATTTGAAGTGGAAAGTGCTAAAACTAACATGATTCGTAAAAATTGCCCTACTGTAATGTGAGTTCTGTTTTTGCTGTCCATGATGATCCCCCTATGAGTTCTTTCTAGACCATATTTTTGTCATGCGAATAATCTTTGGGAAAATTTTGGTACTTTATTCTATTTTTTTTTTCATGTTCGAGCTTCAAGAATGACCAATAAAATAGGAGATAATTGTTTTTTAGTATTGCATTAGATTGTGGAAATTATGATTATATGTCTGTATTTTTATTTTGGAAATTAAAGTCATGCATTTTCACTTATGTTTTCATGGGAGCAGTTGTCAGGAGCCAACGTAACGCTTGTAGAGGATAGACCAGATGCGACACAGAAGATTATTCAGATATCCGGTACTCCAGAGCAGGCAGAGAGAGCCCAGAGCTTGCTCCAGGGATTTATTTTGAGCAGTAAGTCTTATATATCTTGGTTCTTAACCACCCCCCAATTCCCAGTATATCTTAAATGCAAATTTGAACTGACATTTATCTTTTCTGGATCTTTTCACAGCACAAGAAGATGGCCCTTGAGTGATGCACATATTGAGAATTTGGCTGAAGATTATGGCAGTGCCATTACTTGTGTGCCTGGAGCATTGGCATCTTGTTCCATGCACTGATTGGTTTTCCATATAGTAAGAGTTAGGAATTTTGAATGCGAGAGAAGCATTCCAATGTAAATGTTGTACTGGGCGAGCTTATTCATTACTTGTTACTATTATTTTCAGCAAAGTGCAGGGAGCAATTGTTGGCGGCTACCCTAGATTGTGTTTTTCCTGGTTGATAACGCGAGTTTTATGAGTAAGCAATGCAATGGAAAGTTTTAACACATGAAAACATAGGCTTTCATCTATTTTATTAATTTATTTATTTATTTTCCCTCTAAAAACCACAGGGCTTCCACTAAAAGTACATTTCCATAGCAGCTTCAACATATGGCTACATCCAATGGACATTGACAAATCATTGTATGTAACTAATAAAAATTATTTCTTCAATAATTGCTATTTTATTCAAACCCCAACCAAATCTTTATTGCTTTTTGATGATGGCTTCAATTAGATTTCTTAGCATAACTAACTATCAAACTTTCAAAGTATAAATTTTTAAGAAAAAGGCCAAAATCATTTTATATTAAAACCTTTTTTCAAAGTGTGACCTATAAATATAATTTTTCTTTTTTGGTCTAACTTTAGCTTGAAATCATTCATTGTCGAATTTGTTAAATTTATTCATAACTTATCCGTTTTTTTTTTTTTACCAGGTGGATTCAGAAAACCTAATCTAAAACACTACAAGCTAAAATGACATTGCTCACAATCCATTTCACAAAAGCACACTTATTCTCGCTAATAAGCTATAGCTCAAATGACATAGTCTTCCCATATTCATCTAGAGGTTGCGGGTTCGAGTGTTAATTCTATTTTTGGTAAAAAAAAAAAAAGCACACCTATTCTCTCAACTTTTATCGATATAGTATTCCTTTCATCAAAAGAAACCTCATTGTGAGACATGCAAATTAAAGATATTTAGAAGTTAGAACCGAATTGCATTAAGAAAAATATCAAAAGAAAATACAAACATGAGCAAGTCTTCACAAACATTCACAAATTACAACTCTACACCTTCAATTTGTTCTTCATGTTTCTTTTATCACCTAAACCAGAAAATATAGTAATATCTAATATGCATTTTCTTCTCTTTTAATATACATAAGCCAAAATAATGTAAATTAATGTAGCTTGCTAATCATTCTAATAATTCTCACTTGAGATGGGCGAATAATCTGTTCACGAATAACAAGTTCATCAGAAATGATACAGAAACTAAGAAATTCTCATCCAAACTATACTTTTTTTTAAAAAAAAGAAAGCTATTAACCTCTTAACCTGGAAGGCTTCCCGTGTTTTAAAAAATTGTACCGGATCAGAGACACTCGCTCAGCATTAACCATCTACTTCAGTTAACTGATTCCTGATTTGGAATACATTGACAGTGTCCACCAAACCATGCTGCTCTTTTCTAGTTAATATTGGGCTTTAAAGTGGCCCAAATTTAGCGCCACATTATCCGTTTCGTTGTGCTGCTGAATGCCAACACCAGCTTTCACTTTCTACTCTACAATGTCAGCTTCAGCTTCGTTTCTTGCTCCGTCCCCCTCTTTCGCTCCATTCAGGTTCCCTATCTCTCTCTTTCTTTCTTTCAATTGCTACAATTTCTGAAAATCCTCGTCTAATTTCCTTTGTTATCTATTATTAGGGGTAGCAAAGAGGTTCCACGTATGTTTTCAGTGTCTGACCTGAAAAGCATAGCATGCAACAAAAAGGAGAATCGCACTTCAAAGCTTTACATTATACCCATCACCACTGTTACTCGCTTTTGTGCCTCAAGAGCTTCACTTGAGTCCTTGCACTTTGCTGACACTAATGCTAATCAAAATCACAGGTAAGAAGCGGTTTTCTTCCATCGATATATCGCTACAAGTACCTTGACTCTGCAACTTGTGTTCCGCAGAATAAACGAATTTGAGACAGAGTTGAACGAGTTCTTTGATGAAGTGAAAACAATGATTAGAATGGGAAAAAGAGATGATGCTCTTGACCTACTTAATGCAAATTATGAAGTGGTCAAAGATCGGATGAATGCCGGCTCTAAAGGCATTCAAGAAGCTGCAATTCTGGATGTCTTAGCGCTGGGTTATGTGGCTGTTGGAGACCTAAAAACTGTTGCTTTTTTGTTGAATGTGGTATGTTTTCCTATTTATCCAATTTTCCTATTTCTGAGTATTTGTTTTTACTTTCGATTTTGTCAAATTTATCATGGTTTTAGTCTTGAAGAGTATGTTTGACGTGCTGAAGTAGTGTTCTTGTAACTATATCTCTTTGTAATTGTATACTTGTAGTTGCCAATAATTGTTTGTTCCATATATCTGTTGATTGTTGAAGTCATATTTCAATGGTGAAACTGAAAGGCATACATTTGCATACTTATTTTAGTTGTAGTTCCCTGTAGAATCTTTTAGTGTTTCACTCCCTTTTCTATGTGGTGTCCGTTCTTATATTTTCATTATTGCTAGATGAGAAAAGTGATTGACAATTTGAAAGATGACACACCACATCTAGATTTGATACTTATGCATATGGGAAGTATGTATTCAACATTGAGCAAGTTTGGAAAATCACTGGACACATATCAAAGGGCTTTCAACATTATGGAAAGGACCTATGGTGAGTGGATGTTCCAGCTAGCAATGTTAGTGTTATTTTCTAATTTAGTACAGCCTGTTGAATGATTGTGTTTAGTTTGACCTGCTAATTGTCTCGTTGGTTTCACTAAAAACTAGATCTATTTTCTTGAAACTTTTATATTTGTGCATGTCCAGTTATAGTTACCTAAAAAAATTTCCATATAAGATGCAGTTGATGTTCGAAGTTTCAAAATTCTGGTTTTCTCAATTTCATCTCTTTTTTTAGGTAAGGACAGCCCTTTTCTTGTCACACCCTATTTGGCTATGGCAAAGGTTCTTGGTTCAACTGGAAAAGCAACAAAAGCCATAGAGAAATACCAGTCTGCAATAACTATTTTGGAGTCTAAGAGAGGTGCTGAAAGTAAGGATTTGGTTGTACCTTTACTTGGTCTTGGCAATCTTTTACTGAAAGAAAGAAGAGTCAACGACGCAGAAACTCATTTTACTAGGTTTAGCTGACTCCTTTTTTCTAATAAGAAAAATATCTCCCTTTCTGATTCAATGCATTAATGGCTCTGCTTTCTTGCACATTTACCTGTGTTTATGCTGTTTTCTAGGGTTCTCGACATATACACAAAGTCATATGGACAAAATGATGGAAGAATTGGATTGGCCATGAGTTCCCTAGCCCAAGTTAAGTGTGCTCAAGGTAACTTTACATTTTCACTTACACAACTTCATTTTTGTTTGCATATTCCTCTTTGCTTTATCTAGTTCTTTCTCTGCTTTGCTTTGTTGTGCTGCTGCTTTTTTTTTCGTGCTCACGCGTGTTTGTGTTCTTTTTTCATTTGATGGTTGTATCATTTAACATGAATGTTGGTTACAAGCTCTTTCATGCATGAGTTTTTTTTCTAAATAAATAAATAAATAAATGGTGTCCAAGTAGAGAATTCTCATCATCTTTCTGCTTTTCTTTTTTGGCTACAATATTTAGGCACTGATTGATATGAAATATGATTTGCAGGGAAGTCAGATGAAGCAATCAATTTGTATGAACATGCACTTCATGTCATGAAAGATTCCAATTACTTGTCGGCAGATGACAGCATCATGGAAAAGATGAGGGTAGATCTTGCTGAGTTGCTTCATGCTGTCGGGAGGTAAACTTCTCTTACAACCTTGGTAATTTGAATGGAAGATTTAAGTATTTATTTTGGCATTCAAATAACAAATTCTAATCTTTATCTCATATTAAAAAAAAGAAAACATTAAGTAAAATCAAATACTAAGAATTGATGGTAACTTGGCACTCACTGTGGTGTCTATTACTTTACTTTAAGAGCACAAGAAGGCAGAGAATTATTAGAGGAATGCTTATTAATCACAGAGAGGCACAAAGGAAAAGGTCACCCCGGCTTAGTGACACACATGATAAATCTTGCAACTTCATATTCCCGATCGAAGAATTATGCAGAGGCCGAGCACTTGTTGAGAAGAAGTTTGGAAATAATGATAAAGCAGAAAGGAAGCGATGACCAGTCCGTCAGCTTTCCAATGTTGCAACTTGCAGTTACGCTTTACCACTTGAAACAAGATGAAGAAGCTGAGAAACTGGCACTGGATGCTTTGCGCATCCGTGAGAAGGCATTTGGAGAAGATTCTCTTCCAGTTGGTATGTTTGCCCTTTCCTTTCCATAATTCCTGTTACATTTTGCCGTGAGAATATAAATCAAATTCTTATTTTAACATGATATCATGCATGCCAGGGGAGGCTTTGGACTGTTTGGTGTCTATTCAAACTCGAGTTGGTAAAGATGAGAGCGAGTTAGTTGTGCTACTTAGAAGGATTCTAGGTATACAAGAGAAAGAATTTGGATACGAGAGTGAGGAAGTTTTGGTTACAGTGAAAAAGATTGTATTCTTGTTGGATAAACTAGGGAGAAGAGATGAAATGCTTCCCTTGCAGAGGAGGTTGTCTCTGCTTAGAAAGAAGTATAAGCAGATGATTCATCACTGAAGGACTATAATATGTGCCTCCTTGGTGCTGTCTTTGTGAGCTTAAATGGCAACCTAAATGGTTTAAAAAGTAATACAAATAGAAATAGAAAGTCTAGACCAATCAGATTGGTTATGATTTAGTAAACTGTTTTTTGTTTAGGAACTGGAAATGAGTAAATGAGGAAGATTTAAGATTTAATTAGAATACAAATAATGAGAGGACCTGTGCTGTCGCTGTGGCCCATATCTCTCTAAAATTGCAAGGGATAAATGAAAATAATGCTTGACTAGCTGAATAAGATGTCTAAAAGGGATAAAAAGAATGTTTAATTTCCATATATTGTTACATAAATAACCCATATGAATTATTCTTTTCCTTTAAAATAATTATCACTTTGATTTTGTCAAGATAAAGGACAAGAAACACAGAGAAGTGGAAAATGAAAATGAAATACAATCCACATCACAAAGGTGTCACTGGACAGACAATCTTCTTCGGCATGGCACAAGGATTTTTTATTTAAATAAATTAAATAAATGTTTTATTTACCGATATAAATAATTGTAAAATTTATTATGAAAATGTATAAAATTATTTATCTCCTTTACATTGTAAAGGAGATACCTATTAAGTTAAAACGTTTACATTCTACACACACGTTTCATATCTTCTTCTTTTCTATTTTTTTTCCAAAAAATAAAAAAAAATGTCAAGTAGTAGCGGTATTTGAGTGTGAGAATCAGATACTGATGTGTACTCGGCGTCTGAATTCGTTGTTCGAGTTGAAGAGTTTGATATTGAACAACCTTGATGGTATATGGAGAAAAGAGATTGAAATGGTGGGGTATAGGTTGCTAGCACCATTGACCCAGCCTTATCTTGTTTACAGTGTCGTTTACAGTGTATACGAGATACGTTTATCTCATTTACAGTATATACGAGATACATGCACCATTGACCCAACCTTATCTTGTTTACAGTGTCGTTTACAGTGTATACGAGATACGTTTATCTCATTTACAGTATATACGAGATACATTCAAACTTATCTGTAAACGAGATAACTAATCCTAATCATTTTCGTATTAATTTTTAAAAGTATTTATTTTAGTAAATAAAAGATTTATTTAATTTATTTAAATAAAGAATCCCATGGCACAAATATGGAAAATACAAGAGAAAATAATTAGATATTTTAGTGAGTGGAGATCAAATGCAGTAGTAGTCATGGTGTACACATTCTAAGAAGGAAGAAAAGAACCAACAAGAAACCAAAACGAAAGTTGTCACTCCCAATTGTAGTGTTTGATTCATCAAGTTCAACTATTTCACTTCTCAACACTGCGCTCAACAAAGAAAAACCCTAGCCATCTACCTCAGGAGCTTCCCTCTTCGTCTCCAACCCCTGTTCGCTCTCGCCAATCAGAACAGAAATGGCTGCCACAGCAACAGCAGAAGCTGGTTCCCAATGGCCATTCAGCTGGTCTCTCTCTCTCTCTGTGAAAAATTTAATATTTTTTTAATCTTCTATTTGCATTGTTTTATATGCTATCCATGAATATTATGACTCCCAAGTTTTGATTTTTGTCTTCTTTTGTTTACCTTATTTCTAGTGTGTGGTCTTGTTTGGTATCTGATCCCTTATTTGTGAATTATAGCTGTGTGCAAGTGGCTACCGTGTTATTTGAATACGAACTCACCAACTTCTGATAAATATTTGGAGAATCAATGATGAAAACTTTGATAAGCTAATCTACCAAATTTGTCTCTTAGTAACTGTTCATGACCATTACAGTGACCTAGAAGTGGATTTTGGACATGAACAAAATGCTGCTATCGTATGCGCAGCCTTAGCTGTTGATAAGGAGGTCATTGTTTCTTCAAGCTATCAAATTTCCATTCTTTTACCCAAAAATTTCTCATTGGGTTTCTAATTTGATTTCATGTCTACTGCAGTTGCAACCAGACAAGGTGAAACGACTCATGGCAGTGTCTCATGGAAAGCTTTCAGTGTGAGTCTCTTCTCTACCCTCTATGCTATTATTATGATCTGCATGCCTTGTGCATCCTTTCCTGTTCAACTGAAACAATTCTTGTTCCGCTAATGTTCTAATAGTAAACGATTACTTCGGTTTAATTATTGTTTAGATTGAGTTGTTATTGATTAGTTAGACAGATATGTGATTAGCTAATAGTTTGTTACTTACTACTTAAGCCACACATTTCTGACCTACCTGCCATGTGATCCAACACAAATACAATGTTTCACGAACGTGGACCGAACATATCTTTGTAATCAATCTCCAGTCATCAATCATCATCAGTTATGGTGATTAAATTATCATTAGTTGATGTGATGAGAATGCCTAAAACTTGTTGGATTTTATCTTTAAGAAAGTAAACTTTTTTCTGTAATTAGTTAATTCAGCTTAAAGGGTTCTGCAGAATATCTAATGGTACTTTTTTTCCTATGTTCCATTCAGGCACTTTGAGGCAACGGAAGCAAGATTTCTTCGGGCATCTTTTAGTGCTTTTGTAGATGTCCTTACACTGGCCACAAAAACGATTGAAGAATTTGGTCAAGGAATGGAGTTGTGACATTTACTTTTCTTATTCTTAAAGAATGTATTGCTACTCCAACCATTATATATAATCCTATTAGGTTTCTCATAGTATATTTGTATTTGTGTTTGCATTTTTCACTTTCATATCCTTTTATTGGATTCTGTTCTAAGATTGTGTAACCAAGTTTTACTCATTCATGTGGCAAAATTGATATTCTTCCACCAACAAATTTATGACTTCCATCCAACTTGTAAAAAGAGGAATGTTGCTTATTGCTTTAAATGGCATTTAGGAAGAAAATGGAAGTAGCTTTTTGGATAATTGGCATGAAAAATATTATTTGATAAGGAAAAATAGATACCAAAATCAAGTAGATTAGAAAAATTTTTTGATATTACTGTAGATAAATTAAAAGTCATGTTATTTGCTCAAATTTGAGAAACATATGTAGCCTTACCCTGCAAACCGAAAAGTCGAAAAGAGAAACCAAATTTACTTGATTATATAACATGTTTAACCATTAAAAATAAAATATCAACAATGAAACTATCATGCAAGACCATTTTGGAGACTATATAATAACAATAACAACCGTATAATACTTCTTCTTAAGTGACAAAGTGAAACCTATTGGATCAAATGGACGAAATACTATAATGCAAAATTGACTTGTTTCCAAG
>NC_029791.2:113345068-113354657 GCF_000816755.2 Arachis ipaensis
GCATCAATACTCATCTAAGTATGTATATAGCATGTCATCCTTCTTAGACTTGCGCCTGCTTAACAACGCCTTCAGAAGACGTTTACTTTTACTGGGGTATTGTTCGACTTCTTTGCCATTGTCTCTTTCGGCCGGCAATCGCATTGAAGCTGATTTCCGTGGCTCAGACGGGTACTGGTAGAAACATAAATGGAGATGTGGTTGAAGAAACTATAGAATTTGTTCATATTGTACCGAGCAAACAACTAGCATTTATGTCATTAATTTAATTGAAATTTGTAAAGAAACAATGTTAAACTTACCCTTTGTCTTGCATTGGAAGGATTGGGTGTGGTTGGTCTAGCAGGGTTTGGAGTAGTTGGTCTACTGCTCTTTGGTGTTGTAGGCCTACTTGACCGCGACCCGGTGCGTAAAAGTGGGAATCTATGCGGTGAAACAGAACGCTTATCTACATTACACGTAAAACAACTATGAATTCGGGTAACTACGAAACCTAACCTATATCTTCGCCATTGTTTGGACATGAAAAAGAAATAACAATTTGAAAGACAAAAATAACATGAACTCTAGTATATTTATATTATAAGATCTGTGTGTATACCAACCTAAAACTTTTCTTGGCATGGTTGAGGTGAATGAAAAACCTCCAGGTCTCTCAGTTTGGACAGAAGGTGATGGTGAACGCCCTCTACTGCGTCAAAATGAAGAATTATGTCAAGATACTTATCCGAGTAAAAGGCCAATTTAATGTGACAACAGCATGCAGAATTTGTAGTTACCTTGCTGTAGATGTTGGTGTTTCTCTAATTGTAGCTCGAACAGCTTTTGGGACACAAATAGAGTGAAAGGAATATAAGTTTATATTTTTAAGGTTAGCCCGAAGATGATTGATATTGGAAAGCAGAAGGTACCACTCTTGAAGTGAAGCCAGTCATCTTCGTCATCTAGGTTGCACCCAACATAGGACGATTTTGTCTGGTTCGCGCCATGCATGGTCTCCCCAGCTGAACTTACAAATTAAAGGAATGTGAGAATTTAAAATCACAGGCTTACTTCCTAATAAGTGATAGAAAGAAAGTATAATGGAAGTGGAGAAAGTAACAAGTTAAGTAAGATGACAGTTTTAAGAAGAATGCAGTATATACTTGCCTGGTAGAATATACCGCTTGTGATATTTTGGAGTACTGATCACCAGCGACTGTTGGGTACGCCCCTCGTGATCCATATAATCTTGGCACGTCCTCATTCTCTAATGTACCATGTTATGCACCAAGAAGAAAATGTTAACCGTCTTCACAAAATTTCACAATAATCAATTTCAATGATATCAAGACAGAGCTCCTCAAAAACAACTTTATATGAAAAATTATGCAAATAACAACATACTGGCGAAGCAAGCTTCTAACTCGAAAGTCATTTGTAATAGACAGATAATTATCAGCCATGCAAAGATTCCCTATGAGCACCACTATCAGATTTTAGCCATTGATCACAATAACTGAATATAGCTCCACTGATTTTTATACTGCTACCATTATCTGATGCGATAAACATACATGACTCTCTAAAAGTGATACAATAAACAAAACCAAGTCTTATCCTGCTAGATACTAGACTAGAATAATGGATATGACATTATCCGGATATAAATGCTTAATGCTAATAAGATACTATACTGCTAAACATCTGAAATTCTCATAAGATTAACATCTAAATGCAAACTTCTATCTACATGTATCGATACAAACACTTAAATCAATAATGAATGATGTCAATTTAGAGTATCCAGAAGCATTAAAAGAGGACCCAACATGAATTTCTAAGTTTTTTCACTTCCTAGTAACCATACATTTTATGACTCATCCTGGATCCTATAAATAAAGGAGAAAAGAATATATGAAATGATTCTAACTATGCCTAAAAAGTAAAAACATATTTATTCTCAGCACCTCAAAGCAACAAACCCATGTTGATGCCTCCAATAATCTAAGATAAAGATAAATGAATTTTCCACTGTCACAGCAATTAGTTTGAGCTTTCCTTTAATGGACTAACTTTATCTGAAGCAAAGTGGAGATCACTAAGTATACCTGCTCAATACAAGATACACGTAGCTCTGCTCCGGAAACTTCAACAACCTTCTCTTCCAACAAGTCATTCACTTTATATGTCACAGAACCTAAATGATCCACAGTATTCACAAGAGCTTTAATCGCATAATCCTTTAATGTCTCTACCACTCTGCGACCACAACACGAAAAGAGAAAACAAAATAAAGATGGGAATAAGGGATATAATACTACCATCATGCATATATAACAGCACGCAGCAAGTAACTCACATTTGTTTTTGGTCATCATTGGTGTATGAAAGTTCAAAATACTCGGCAGCTGAGTATAACTGTGATCTGAGATTTTTCAAATCCTAGGAACAGTGATGAAAATATGAGAAATAGTTAGCAAACAAAATCATATAATAAAAGCAAGAGATACATTATGCAAACAGGCACTAGCCATGACGGAGGTATGGTCGAGGAACAAACTTCGCCACATAAAAGGGCATTACACATGACCAAAGTACCTTGAGACTATCATCAAAGATCAAGCTCTGCTGCATAAAAATCTCATCATCAGTTGAAGCTTCTTGAGACACAGGCTGTACTGCAGAAGTGGTGATCTTCCCCATGAATGAAAATAATAGAAGCAAGAACACCTTATCCATAAGAAAGAAAATGAATAACAGTTAATTCGAATTCATGGTGGCAGAGTGATGAGGATTAAAGAAAAAATGAAAATAAAGCACTGCCAAAAGAAAAAAAAGAATATCAAAACCAAGATTGGTAACCTTTTAGAAGAAGATTGTTGAGAAAACTTCAAGCCCTTGATAGATAACATACACTGACAAAAAAATAAAAAAAAAAGACAGTAATTAGAAGAGGGATAAAGTAGGAGACAAACTCATCCCTAACAACTAATAAGATACCTAAAGCTGATTATCTAACATAATGGCTGTCTGGAAAAAAGTATATACCATAATTCAAAAACAGAGCTTTAACAACAAAATCAGTAGCATATAACATAACACTATACACTATGAGAGACAATTCCAATTTCCACACTATACAAGACAACAAATTGAACTGAACAGCACAAAATTCCATCACTTTGTCTGAATCTTCACATATACTCAATTTCCACATCAAAATTCAAATTGACACTCAAAAAGCAAAGCCCACCCAAATACTTAAAAACATCAAAAGTTCAAAATTTTAACCTCATCAAGCCCACAAGTTGCTAACTTTAAGCAGAAAAATAACAAATTGAGTAAATGGTATTAAAGGAAAATGCAGAAACAAACCTGGTAACAGCTCTTTTTTCTTCAGTTTGCAGTGGTTAGAGTGTGAAACCCACATCCCATTTGAAACGAAAATGTGAAACAAAAAACAAAGACACACACTTACCAACTAAAAACCAAAACGGTTTGGTGTTTGAGTTATTGACCAAAACGCAGCAGTGTAAAAGGGACAGCTCAAAAATTTTCCAACTTAAACAGTTAGTGGGTGGAAGGAGAAGAAAGCACTCGGAATATTGGCAGCGGAATCCGGAATAATTTCTTCTCTTTTATTTTCTTTTTCATTCTGTTTAAAATTTAAATGAATTATCATCATTTTAACAAACAAACAAAACAGAGTATAAATCCCACCTTCTAAAATTAAAGTTTATAAAATTATTTATTAGAATATTTATCTATTGTATCAACCATTTTCTATTCATTTGTATATAAATTTTTAAGTGTGTAATATTATTTAGATTTAAAATCTAACTGAAATCAGGTGTCTTAATTTTATATCAACTCTATATATAGGATGGAATAAAATATTTGTTAGAGAAGAAAATAGTACTCCAAACAGCTGTGGGAAGTAGGAAGAAATTGGTCAGTGATGGTGGCCACTTCTCTCTCATCATGGCCCCATTTTTTTTTATTTTTTTTAATATGACTAATTTGGAATAGCATGTAAAGGAGTTATTAGTAAACCCAAGGATTTACTTTTTTTTTTTTTTTACCTTTATGGGTTTTCTGTCTTCTTCTATTTGTCTAAACTGTATGAGATTATTACAAGATTAATTTAAATACGTGATTAAAGTATCTTAAATGTCATTTTACATTCACTAACCAGTAGTAATAGATTCATATTCTTAATCTGAAATCTAATCCTAAACATAATTACACCTTTGTTTTCAGGAATCAGATATTGAGACAGTGACATAGAAACACAAAATCGTATTTCACATATAAGATATGAATAGAAATATTGTGTTCAAAGATATTAAATTAGTATATTTTGTATTTATCTTAATACAAAAATACTAATAAAAAACATAACTTATTTTTTATTATTTTTTTTATTAATTTTTTATAATTAAATTTTTAATTATTATATTTTTTAAAAATTTTTTGAATAAAAAAATAAAATTAATTAAATTTTTATAACTTATTTTAATTTATCATCAAATAAAATACAAAAACATAAAATTTTATATTTTTATTTTAAAGATGAATTTGAGAATCCAGAAGCATAAAATAGTTAATGACATTAACACTTGAGGGGCTTCTATACTAGTTTTGATAGAAATGGGCCCCTTGCCCACAATATTTTTGTAATTCTTTTGTCCCAAAAATGATTTTGAATGAAGGCCCAAGTCTGGAAAGTTCGGATCCAACTTGGTTTTCTCATATTGTATCTCCATCATCTCTTTTCTTGTGATACTTTTTCTAGGTACTATACTACTTACTAGCTAGCTAGGTACTATACTTTTCCTCGTCTGCAATAATTACAAACCAAATTAAGAAAGAGAAAGGTTCATTTCATGTGTATGAAACTAATAAGACACATAATTAATTAAGGACAGAGAGTTAAGGCCAGAAAATTGAAAAGATAAGAATTGTTGAAACTTGAGAAACATATATAATAAAAGGGTTATGCTATGATGCTGAAACAAAATTTTTTTAGTACCTACTGAAATGAGGTGGTAAAAAGAAAATTGAATACATATTGATGTTGTTGTTGTAAGAATAGACACAAACTGTGGAGCAGCACAGTAGTGACAGGAATTGTGTTGGAAGTATTAAGCAATCGTTAATAATTTAATGAAGATAATTTTTTTGTTGGTTTTTGTTGTCATTGGACATTAGATAACTGTCATTCTCTCCTCTAGTTAGAAAATCAAAAATTTTGATTCAAATTTTTAATACACCAAGTAAATCCATCTTTCAATACTTTTCAAGCCTTGTAAAGACTCCTCCAAATAGGAGAGTTCTTGTTCTTAGGACAACTAAAACAATCATATAGAGATGATCGGTATTTGGCATCCAACAATTGAACCCATAACTTGTTTGGCTGCTGAAAAAAAGTTTAAACTAGTTTCTCAAAAAGAGCAATATTCACACAATAAGAATCTCTAATCCCCAAACCTCTATACTTTTTTTGGAGTAACCAGCACCTTCCAACTAACATGATTCAATCCTCTTCCATCAACTTGTCCTTTTCAAAGAAAATTCATCATCATAGATTCCAATTTACTAATGATTCCTTTAGGAAAAATAGAGACATGCATCTAGTATGTGGGAATAGCGGCTGCAACAAAATTAACCAAGCAGGGTCTACCAGTTCGATTTAGTAAACTCCATTTCCAGCTTGCTAGTCTACTCCGAATCTTATCCAAGACACTATTAAAAGCTGAACGGGTCACCCTAGAATGGCTAAGGGTAACTCCAAGATACTTGCCCAAGTCCTAAACAAATTTGGTAGAGGATACCACAGTGAAAACCTCTTTTCTTGTTGCAGAGACATTCTTGGAGTAAAGCGTTTTAGACTTCTCCACATTAATCTTCATCACAGATGCTTTGCAAAAAGTCTTTAAGACCAACATCATATTTTGCACTTGTCTCTTTGTAGCTTTACAGAATAGAAGCAAGTCATCTGCAAACATTAAGTGGGATATTCTTCGTCCTCCTCGAGAAATAACAACTGGATCCCACAAACCCAAATCAACCTGATGACTAATAAAGCATGTCAATCTCTCCATACACAACACAAAAAGATAGGGTGACATAGAATCTCTTTGTCTAAGACCCCAGTTAGGAGTAAAGCCATTCAGACGATTCCCATTCCAAAGAATATATAAGGAGGAAGCAGTGACACAATTCATAATCAAATTAATTGTAGGAATAGGAAAACTAAAGCTCTTAAGGATATGAGCTAAAAACCTCCAATCAACTCTGTCATAAGCTTTCTCCAGATCAATTTTAAAGGCCAGTGTGCCCTTCTTTGATTTAGTCTTCTTTATAAAGTGGAGGATTTCTTGAGCAATAATGATGTTGTCAGGAGTTCCTCGTCCCGGAATAAATCCTCCTTGAAGCGGGCCAACAATCTCTACAAGATGAGGACGGAGCCTATTAACAAGGACCTTCGTGATGATCTTGTAAACTACATTACAGAGACTAATCGGCCTAAAATTTTTCATAGATATCAACCTTTGGAGTAAGAACCAGTAAGGTCTCCATCATTCTCGGATCAAGAGTAACACCGAAAAATGCCTGCTTAACCATCTTCCAAACATCAAGACCAATGATTTCCCAATATTCTTTGAAGAAGAAAGCTTGAAACCCATCAGGACCCAGAACTTTAAAAGAGTTCATGTGAAAAACAGCTGTTTTGACTTCCTCCATAGTAACTGGTGTCGTAAGATTATTGCAAGCTTCCTCATTCAAAGAAGGAAGAGGCACATCACCAAGGCAACCCAAATCAATATCATCTAAACGATAGAATAAGCTTTTATAGAAAGACTCTGCTTCTTGACTCAAAACCTCTGGATCAGTTTCCCACACTCCATCCTTGAGAAAAAGGCCATGAATCTTATTATGCTTTCTTTGCACAAGAGTTTGAATATGAAAGAATCTTGTATTCCTATCCTCGAACCTTACCCTCTGCTCTCTGGACTTTTGGAACCATAGGAGCTCTTCTTGCACTAGAGTATTATTATAATTATTAAGCAAATGTTGCTCTTTCTGACGTAAATAAATGCTATCTACCACTTCCAAACGCTTTTGTAAATAATTAATTTGCTACTCTAATTCACATTTCTTAACAAAAATGTTACCAAATACCTTCGAATTAAACTCTAGTGAATTCTTCTGTACTTCCGAAAGCTTGCCATGAATCCCTCTATTACCAGACTACCATGACTGATTCACAATATCCCTATACCTGGGATGAGTAGCCCAAACAGCAACAAATCGGAAAGGTCGATTTTCTTTAGGCTGAGGACGATCTTTACAACACATCAGAATAGGGCAATGATCAGACTGAAGCCTATTTAAAACTTCTGCATAAGCCTCTGTAAAGATAGATAACCAACAACTATTTATATAGACTCGGTCAAGATTTTTTGCCACATCAACATAATTTTTCACCCTCCTATACCAAGAAAACTGTCTCCCAATAGTCTTCAGATCAAACAAACCACTATCCCCTAATGAAGTAGCAAACATGTCTCTTCTTTGATGAGAAAATTGACAGCCCTTAGATTCATAAGAAAATATGACTTCATTAAAATCACCAAGAACAATCCAAGGTCCTTGAAAAACTATGGATTGTGCAACAAGATAATCCCAAAGGAGAACCCTTTTATTAAATCGAGGACTACCATAAATACCACTACACCTCCAAATTAAATTATCAGATTGAACCTCAACAGTAACACCTTGATCAAAACCATCAATGAACTTATAGCAAACACCCTTCATAGATGATAGAAACCAAATACCCCCTTATGCCCCCTCTGCTTCCACTATACCAACAGAGTGATACCCCAATCTTTCCCAAAACAATTTTAAATGCTGAAAGGGGAGTGAGTTTCAACCACAATAAAAAAAATAGGTCTAAATTTTCTAACAAGTTCTTTACAATGCACCCGGGCTAACTTATTAGAAGCACCCCTAATATTCCAAACAATCAGATTTAAACTATCCATAAATAAAGGGATAGAATAAATAAAAACATAAACTCTAAATAGAATCACCAACCTTAATAGGTGGTTTGTCCTGTGGTACTAGCACACTCTAATCCTCAATAATTATCACCTTCAGACCCCCTAACGCTGCACCTGCCATACTTTCGTCTATTAAAGTTTTCTCCGTTGTGCCACCATTTTTATCAACTGGCGAGTTCTGCAGAGAGGAAGGCCGCGGACGCTTCCGTAGAGAAATTCCACGATGTGTAGGAGTTTTGTGCGATAGAGATGGCGCAATTTCATATTTTTCTCGCTTCCCCATCCTAATGCCAATTAATTTGCCTCCATCACCATGCAAATTGGGCCTTGGAACCCTTCTCGAACCATATTTGTGTTACTTTTCATCTTGGTCCTTCAAACCTAATGGCTGATCCATTGTGAATTTTTCCTTATGTAGCACTTGTTGTCAACCCTCTCCATCATCCATACATGCCTCATTAACATGACCATCAGGCATGTGAGGAGCCAATAATTCTGTAATCGCATCCTTCCCTTTAACAACTCTTAATTTTTCACCCAAATTACGAGAATTCTCACCCAAATCGCGAGCTTTCGATTCAACCTTTTTTTAAATCTCATGATTGTTGTGTGGCACTAGTGTCAGGGTTTTATTATTTTTTCCATCACCAAAAGATTTACTATTGTTTTCTTCCAATGACTCTTAATAATAAAACTAAAAGAAGAATATATATGTATATATATATGATTTAAAAACAACTATAATTCATATTAATAAATTGATTGAAGGCTAAAATTATAAATATGTTCTGAATAAAAATTGGTTATATATCTATTTTATGTTAATGTGTATTAGTCTGTTCACATAATTTAATTTGTATAGCAAAAAAAAAATGCAACTTATAAAAATTATAGGTGTACATCTATAAATGATTTTATGACAATTAAATTGATAGAAGAAGATTTTAGGTTAACTTTAATATTATTTAATAAACCCTTTGAAACAAAATTATTCTCACATAAAAATTAAAAACTCGTTTACTCATTACAATCATTACAATATTAGATTTGACATTTTGAAATATTAGGTTTTAGTAGAAATTTTTTAATTTAAAGGATTGTATATAATAAATGTTAAAGTTTTGGTATTTTTAATTAAAAAAGTTATACAAAATATCTTTATTAATATTTTACTATGTATAATATTATTTAAGGTTTAGAGTTAAGAAATTAGTGTTTATTGTTGATAGAATAGAAAGTGTGATTTATGATTTAGGATTTATGAGTTAGCATTTATGGTTAAAGATTATTTATTTGGTATTTTTTATTTAAATTTGTAGTTTAGAATTTATGATTTAAGATTTGAGCTATAATTTAGAGATTTTGGATTGGAGGTTAATGTTTAGAGTTTGTTGTCGAGAATTTAGGGTTTAGGATTTAACAGTTAGGGTTTATAATTTTTCGAACATATTTTTTTCAATTTGTTTATTATTTTTTATTAATTTTCTTTATTTTATTTTATATTTTTATATATATACTTAAATTATGTGATTTATTTT
>NC_029791.2:113355183-113355972 GCF_000816755.2 Arachis ipaensis
ATAATAATAATAATAATAATAATAATAATAATAATTATTATTATTATTATTATTATTATTATTATTATTATTATTATTATTATTATTATTATTATTATTATTATTATTATTATTATTATTATTATTATTATTATTATTATTATTATTATTATTATTATTATTATTATTATTATTATTATTATTATTATTATTATTATTGCCCAAAATAATTTTTTATCAATGGTTCAATTGTCGAATAACTTGATCCAACTACAAAATAAAAACAGCATGTCCATATTCAATGACAACAAAAATCAACAAAAAAGTTATTTTCATTAAACTATTAACAACTATTTAATATTTTTAACACAACTCCTGCCACCATTGTTATTTCATAGTTTGTGTCTGCTCCTGCAACAACAATACCAATACGTATCTAACTCTCCTCGTTACCACCTCATTTCAGTAGATGCTGAAAGAAAATCTTATTTCAATATCATAGCACCGCCATAATAAAATGGCAATACTACTGTGAGAAAGTTTTTTTTTTTCTCACTTGCTGAAATATGTTGGAGAAAGAAAAAAGAGACAGGTCTTACTAGAAATTCAGGTAGTGCAGGTGTTGTGAATCAGCCTGATATTTACTGATGTAAGATTAGATTAGCAGTAATGATGAGATAGTGATAATTAAGTTATTAGATTTTTGGGTGTTGAATCTAATATTTTTTGTTAAGTAATGGGCTTGTGTTGTTATTGAATGAAACATAATAAAAAAATTGAGGAGATAACCAAAAACAAATGAAATGGATA
>NC_029791.2:113356078-113357347 GCF_000816755.2 Arachis ipaensis
GCTAAATTTTAATACGATCGAATTTTCGTTATTAAAACAAAATTATAATTTTATATATCAAGATAATATTAAATTTACTGTTAACATGAAAAAAATAATATGATACATGAAAATCATCATACATTGTTTTATGAAAAATTTTCACTTCCTTCTCCTACGAGATGTTAAAATGACACTTTTCTCCTTTCTATTTTATAAATGTACATTTCCCTCCCTTCTAACTTTTAAAAAACCTCATCTTTAATCCATTTTAAACTTTTTGTATTAACTAATGTTAAATTTATCCATTTTTTAAGAAAAATAAATTATTTTTTTTTAAAATATCCATTAGCAAAAATTTTATTTTTTATCATTAAATTTTACTTACCAAAATATCCTTTAATAAATTATTCTTTTATTGATTAAATTGTATTTTTTAAAAAAATTAGTAATTATATTATTTTTTTCTAAAATACCTTTCAATAATTTTTTAATTATTAAATTATAATTTTACCAAAATTTTTGTTAACAATTTTTTTATATTTTACTATTAATTTTTCGATATCTATATATATTATTTTAACATTAAATAAAAAATTTTAGTAAGATTATTTTTCAATATCAATATATATTAATTGTTATACATATTAACAAGACAGCTAGGAAATGATTGCTGCATGCTATCACAATAATCTTAAATACTGAACAAAGTAAAAGGAGGCCACCGAACCAAACAACATTCACATGGTGAATCAAAATCACAAAGGCCACTGAACCGAACAATGTTCATGTGGTGAATAAATGGTGATCAACTTTTAATCAACAAGAATAGTATTTCTCCTCCTCTTCCTCCTCCTCCTCCTTCTTCTTTTAAATTTGCGCTCGTAGGTTCTTCTTCATCTTCAGTTCAATGGATAGTGTAACTAAGGCTTTGAAATTTGCGCTCGTAGGTTCTTCTTTCAAATGGATAAAGTTAACATTAGTTAACACAAAAAATTTAAAATGGACTAAAGAGGAGGTTTTTTTAAAATTAGAAGGGAGGAAAATGTACATTTAAAATAGAAGAGAGGAGAGTGTCATTTTAGCATCTTGCAGGGAAGGAGAGTGGAATTTTCTCTTGTTTTATTATTAGCTACACCCAAAAACATAATATTAAATGTGAAAAACTAATATTTAATCTATTTTCAACATAAAAAAATTATTATACAAATAAAAATTATAAAATACTTTTAAATGGTACTCTTTAAATATTGAATGATTTAAAATTTTTAATATTTAAATCAAAACTAA
>NC_029791.2:113357425-113360568 GCF_000816755.2 Arachis ipaensis
ACATTGCAGCCATTTCTTTTTTAATGTAATAGAAAATTATTTTTTATCTTATTTTTTAACCTTATGTTAATTGATTAAGGAGTCAATAAAATATAAAATAATCCTAAGTTAAATAGATAAAAAATTAACCAATTTCTTAAAGATGATAAAGAAAAATATAATTACTTAAAAATTAGTTTAAAATAGTAAATAGTAAAAAAATTACAACTTATAATTCTTTATCAATCTACAATAATACAATTACACTAATCCTTGTTTAATATTTTTTCTAATATAAAATATTAATTTAGAAACTAATAAAACATAAAAGAATAATAAAGTACATAGATTTAAAAAATACCTAATTTCCATGAGTCCAATATGCATGTTTACTTTGAAATAGAAAAATAATGGATGGTGAAAATTGGAATAACACATGGTAATATGGTATTGTACCTAGTAGTGAGGGATTTAAACCGGTGGATTTATTTTAACACTTAACCATGATCAACTTCTGAACTTCATACACTGATTACAACCTTAATCATTACTAGCTTTTGTTAACACCTAAACCCTCAGAACTTTAAATACCCAGCAACTACTAATCACATGCACTTCCACTCAATCAACTCCTATTTAACACATTTCCGTTTAAATTAGACTAAACATGCATGTGTACCTAATGTTCATGTTCTCCATACATTATCGACTTATCAGTTGTCCTACCTGAAATTCTGCAACCACTGCAGCAGAACAGCTTTTGTCGTGTACCCCCATTATCAATACGTGTAGCAACGGCCATGAGACATAGTGGATGGAAAGCAAGAGCAAAGCTTGAAGTAGCAGCGTACCGTACCGTACATAGTGGGCTAGTGGCATTGTATGCATCTCCTGTGTCCCTCCAAATGCAGAAAATTGGCTACCTCAACTCACAGCAGACAACCTCAGACGACAAAGTCTGCTACTGTGTACATACACAACATTAAACGACAAATTTCAACAATTTTGTTGTATCTTCATGTTATTCTTATTAAGTTAAATTAAACCTGCAGATATATAGCAGCAATAATAATGATTCTCATTCTTCAACTTCCAAGGTGTGTGCCGCCTGGCCTTGGGAATCAACGTAACTCCCTAATCAAGTGGATTTCATTTATTTTCCACTAACAATGTACGGCTAATTATTAATGCATTTACACACGAATTTTATTGTTGCTTCGGCAGGGACAAAAAAGGAATAAACTTGGATAAAGTGGGAAATTATATTTGGGATTAGGAATTTACTGGGGGTAAATTTGTCAGCACACAAAATTTGACTATACCCAAACTCATTCAACTATATATATTTTCCGCATATTTTCACTTACTCACTCAGTCACTCTTCTCTTTTCTTCTCTCGTTGCTTATGGAGTTCTTTAATAACGAACTCGATTCTTTCTCTAACGACATCGACAAGTAAGTCATCATTGTTTTCTGTTACAAACATGCTTCGTGCTTTCAAGAAACCGCTTTTCTACTGACCATGTTGTTGTGCTTTTAATTTGCAGAATAATGGAGATTTCACCTATGGATGATTTCGACGATTGGGCGCCATTGTTAACCTACAAAAGCACGCAGAAGCTTTTCCTGAACGACTTGCCAGAAGTGGATAACGACTTTGACGACCTTCCACCTCTGGACGATTTCAAGAAAGAGCGCGAGGAAGAGGATCAAGAACACAAGCAGTTACTACAACTTGCTCCGATTAGTACGATTAAGAACAAGAAGAGTGAGTTGGAATACGATGAGATCAAGAAGCACTTCGATTTGCCAATCACAGAAGCTGCTAGCAAGATGAACATTGGTTTGACATTGTTGAAGAGAAGGTGCAGAGAACTCAGCATCAAGCGTTGGCCTCATAGGAAAATCAAGAGCTTGCATTTACTCATACAAACTCTCAAGGTATATATGCTTGTAATTAAGTTTTGGCGCTTCATATCATTTACCAAATCTCAATGATTATTTTACTTTGAATGTA
The DNA here is from genome assembly GCF_000816755.2 of Arachis ipaensis. Lineage (NCBI taxonomy): Eukaryota > Viridiplantae > Streptophyta > Magnoliopsida > Fabales > Fabaceae > Arachis > Arachis ipaensis. The sequence continues at coordinate 113,359,422 of NC_029791.2, forward strand.
GGAGATAGGTTTGGACAATGAAGTTGAAATGTTGGAGCAAGAAATAAACATGTTGAAGCAAGTTCCAGGGACGGAAATCACACAAGAGACCAAGAAACTAAGGCAGGCTTATTTTAAAGCCAATTACAAAAGGAGGAAACTTTTGGCCTCTAACTGTTCTTCATCATCATCATCATCATCACTTAGCTAAGCTACTAATCTTTCTATGTTCATATTCCATCTGATCAAAGCAACAGTTATTAGATATTAACATAGTTTAACTGTTTAGTGCTTGCATTGTTGCAATGGTTGTATTTTGGTTAGAAGATGCGAGGATGTTTCCTCCTCTCCTTCACTAACACGTCTCCGTTGCTATGTTGATCACGTTATTACCAAATATATGTGCAGAACCTGCAAAAGCTCAGTGAGCTAAATCAAGAAAGTAGAAACAATCAACTTTACTTGGTCAATGGCGTCAATGCATAATCTGGTTGGTTCATAATAAGTAAAGTATGAAACATGCTATTTTCATCGAGCGGGAGCGAATTGGGAGAGTAAAAATTGGACCTTTAAGAAGTAAGCTTACAGATTCCGTATTAGTGGTGGAAAATGATGCTGTACCATTATTTATGGTATTTGGAAATTGGAAATTTTTCCTAAGAAATATACTGAATTAAAAACCAGAAATTATTTTTAATATGGAAAGAGAGATGGTGTTTTGGTTGAATATTGATATTTGAAGTGTATTCCAATAGTATGGAAATCATTCAACACGCTCCCCACGTGTTGGCTAAGAAGCTGCCACGTGTTCAACACGCCCCCACGTGTTGGCCAGAATGCTGCCACGTGTCCACCACGCCCCCCACGTGTTGGCTTTCCACCCAAAAAATTCACCCATTTGTAATTACACCAAATACCTCCATTTTCAACAAAAACACCAATATTTTTTCCATACCAAAAAAAATTAGCCATTAAAAACATTCAATTCAATGCCTGATTGAAAGTTTAATATAATTTTTTTTGTGACTTATTTAATAATATAATTATGAATAGAATGACTAACATGCATAGAGATATTGTAAATTAAGTTAGACAAATATATTATTATTATTATTATTATTATTATTATTATTATTATTATTGAATAAATTAAAAAAATTAATTAATA
>NC_029791.2:113360633-113372096 GCF_000816755.2 Arachis ipaensis
TTATGCAAAATTTCTGTTTATATAATTTATTTCTTATTATATCTAGATTAGATCTCATTAATAATTCTTCTTATAGATAAATTTTTTTTATTAATTGTATTTTAAATTTTCAATTATATGTCAGAACTAATTTTTTTTACCTAAAGTTAATGTAAAAAAAAAATATATTCACATCATGTTATCTAGACTCTAGAGTCATTATAATAAGATTTTTGGCCAATAACATATTATTAATAATCTCTTCTAAAAGTTTAAGTTGTATAAATATAATTAGATAATTTTAATAAGAATAATACTACATATTAAAATTTTTTTAATCAACTTTAATTAAGTTAGTTAATAAATAATAGTAAATAATGAATTAATAATTAATTTTGTTTTGAAACAAAATACTAATTATAAGAAGAAAACTAATCCTTTAAGGGCTTGTTTGGGTGAGCTTTTAAAAAAAGATATTTTTTTGAGTTATCTTTTTTTAAAAGGTCTTATAGAGAAGTAAAAGTAATTTTATGTTTGGATATCTCATGTAAAAAGGTCTTTTTATCTATTAATTATGTTTGGGTATAACAGTATAAATGTACTTTTTTGTTCATTTATTACATGAAAAACATCTTTTTTTTTTTAAGGAAAAAAGATCTTTTAAAAAAAGATGTAAATTACAGCTTCTCAAAAAAGATCTTTTTTTTATTTTACTAGTGCTTTTACTTTTACTACTAGAAATTTGCTAAACACGTTAAAAAATAAAAAAAGATTTTTTTCATTGAAAAAAGATCTTTTTTTAATAAAATAATGGCGCCCAAACATGCACTAAGAATCTTAATTAAAAGTCGCTATACCCGTTTGGATAGATTCATAAGTGACTTTAATTTTTTTAACTTTTAACTTATAAAAAAGTGTAGTATTAATATCTGGTACAATTTTCAAAACAAAATTGCAACTTTCTAAAAAGTTATTTTGATGCTTAAGGAGAAGTTAAAAAAATGACTTATCTCATAATAAAATTTTTTTTATCACTTTTCTCTTAAAATAAGTATTTTTAGAATTAAAAAATCAAACACAAAATAACATATTTATAAGCTACTTTTAATATAAATATTTATTATTTAAACTATTTCTTCAAAAGTAATTTAATTAAGTTGTTTACCCAAACTGAGCCAATATATTGGCTAAATAGATAAATATATAACAACCAAGGAATAATAATCATATTCGAATAAAATTAACAATTTTTTATTTAAAAAATTTAAATATATGCCTTTAAATTACGGCTTAAAATACAGTTTTTTATTTTAATTTTTTAGGATTATTTTTGTTAGGCCTATAATCTGCCCTAATATTATTATTATTGTTGTAACATTGACAATAAGGACAATGATAATAAGTTAATAACATTAATAATTATAATAAGAAGAATAATAGTAATAATAATTTTAATAATAATAATAATAGACAAAAAAAAAAAAAAAAGGTTGCAAGAAGGATATATCCAAATTTGTCCCATTTACTAAATTTTACTATTTGCAAACTGGCCCTTAAACTTTTGACTATTTTTATTTATTTCTTGGTCCATCAAGATCCAGATTATACTTTCTTCTCCTAAGAAAGCTCCTTCATCGTGTAGCATGTAAATTTATGTTTGATGCATCATCAAGCATAAGAATCTTAGTAAACATATGTGGCATTATAATGTTTAAGATAAAGTATAGTATATAGTTTGTATACCCTTTCATTATTTAGTATAGCACAGAAACAGTTTCCGGTATGTTATAAATTTAGTGTCAAATATATTGTTTTCACTTTTCACATCGTCAAAAATCGATACTTTAGATGGAATTAAAATAATAAATTAAATACGTAATATAATTTAAATCATGAAAACTAATGGAAATTTTAGAATTTATTCACTTCTACAATATTATGATACCAAAATTAGGTGAGGTTATATAATTCAACCAGAGATAAAGACTTGCATGCAACAATGTGTATTAGACCTTCATGTCAACAAACTTATATATACTAACTAGTGTATCTAGATTCTTTTGAATTTAAGTTTTTAATATTATAGATTTTTTTTATATATTTAATGCATTAGAAATATTTAAAAAATAATTTTTCATTAATTTTAATAAAATATTTTTTATGGTATTCTTAAAATATACTTTTAAAAAATATGCTGACAAAATCTTATATTACATTATAACAAAAAGTATTTTAGGAAAAAAATTAAATATCAGTCCTTTTTTATATTCTTATTATATATACCGAATAGATATGAGTAATGTTTGTCAAAAAATAGAGCATGTCCATGAAAATGCAAAATTTACATTATTGACACTAATGAAATACTAAATATTTTACTAAAATCACTACAAGAAAAAGCGTGTTTATCGACGGCAAAAATCGACGACTATTTCTGCCGTCGATAATTTTCGACGGCCTGCTGTTGATATTACTAAAAAAATAATTAAAAATAAAAATATTAAAATCGACGGCCTAGTCGTCGATATTTTTATAATGCATTAATTTATTTCCCTATTATTGTCGTAGCATAGGCGAACCAGCAGTCGAAAATAAAATCGACAAATATGACGTCTATTTTATTATTTTAAATATCGACAACTTTGCCGTCGATAAATTTGAACGGTCTAGATTACCTTCTAAAATGGGATGAATGGTCTAAATTTAATCTATATAATAGACGCCATATGTGTTGTTTTTTTTATATTAAAATCGACGAATGTGTCGTCTATTTTATTATTTTAAATATCGACAACCCTGCCGTCGATAAATTTGAACGATCTAGATTACTTTCTAAAATGGAATGAACGATCTAAATTTAATCTATATAATAGACGCTATGTGTATTGTTTTTTTTTATATTAAAATCGACGATTTTGTCGTCTATTTTATTATTTAAAATATCGACACCTTTGCCGTCGATAAATTTGAATAAAATCGACAAACAGGCCGTCGATTTTTATCACTAAAAACACATTTTCTCAACTCCTGCTTCCAAAGTTCAGAAACGCATGTCTTCCCCAAATTCAAGCTAGGTATTTTTATCACTAAAAACGCTTTCTCTTCAACACCGCCTCCGTCCGACACCACCACCGGCGACCAGCATCGCCTACCCTCTCTCTCTTCCTTCTTCTCTTTCTTCCCCATTTCTCCATTTCTTTGTTCCTTCGTGCGACACCCCTGTTCGTGGAGTCACCCTTTGTCCGCGTCTTCAAGCACCGACAAGCAACCACCAGTGGCGGCGACCTTCTGTGCCACCGCGACATCACCACCACCCCACTGCCTCTCCGTTCTTCTTCCTCCTTTCATCAATGCAGGTTCCCTTCCCCTGTTCCCTGTCTTTCTTTTCTTTATTTTCACTGCTTTTTAATTCTGTTTTTAGAAATTTTGGTTAGGCCTAGGTTTGTTAAAACTTGTGTTTCTAGACTGAAATTGTTGTTGGCTGTATCTTTCTGAAATTACTGGGTTGAATGTTGCTTAGATTAAACTGAAATTTACTGTTTTAAACTCTGCACACCACATGTTCGAAGAAATGCCTGAATGGAATTTTTGTAAGTAAGGCTTTATTATTATGATTATTATTAGGTTTATTTTTTCAATTTTATAACATTTTGATAGAGTAAAATAGTAAATAGTGAATTGTATCTAAAATACAAATTTACATTGATCCAAGAATGTACCAAAAAGTGACAATGACAAGTAAAAGAGAATGAATGTGAGTGAAACCAACCACATATGAAAAAGATCCCATTCCATATCCAGTTGCTAGCCTCCCTATGTCTAAAGGTATTGGACCCTGCATGGAAGTTAAAAAAAAATGTCAAATTAGTTGAAAAAAGTTGTGTCAGAAAAGTGTGTAAGAGTTTTGTAAGAAGAAAAAAGAACCTCAAAAAAGAAAATGACAAGCCAGCCTGCAACACAGAAGGCACTTGACACCCTCATTGCCTGAAAACATTCCACACATAAACAACTTGAACACCTTGAATGCCAAAAATCACAATCTCCCTTAGCTTACCCCTTTTCGACCAATCAAATCAGCAATCGGTCCGGCTGTTATGGCGCCAATCATGGCGCCGAAAGTCAAGATGGAGCCAAACAAAGAATACTGCAGTCATACCCAAAATTGGAGCAGAATTAGATCAAATCCATGGTTAGTTTAATTTGCTAGCACCAACAATAATCATGATGAATTACCTCTGCCAAAGATAGACCAAGATCAGTTCTAATAGCATCTTGATGAGTAGGAGAAGAATATCCAGCCTGCAATTTCAAACACTCATATCTATCAAACTCTTCAAACAATATATCATAAAGATGAATTTCCCTCATGATTCAGATAGACCATAGCTTATAATAAAAAATTAAGAAAAACGAATCTAGTATACGAATTGAAAGTGTAGGGCATGCTACCAATAATTGTCTTGATTCTTGAATATTCTGTTTTATTATTATTATTATTATCTTTTTGTTGCCACTTAAGTTTGAACTTTATGGAAATTATCGCAGCTAGCTAGTCACCACGACCCCAATCTAGTAGTGATGTTGGAAAACTTGATAAATATGAGATAAAATTTATAAAGCTGTAGAAAGAGAAATCTGAATCTAATTTAGATGAGGAAAGGGTTGTTCTACAAGAAAAGTATTTGCATATTTTTTATTCTTTATAATATATATAATGCATGATAAAAAAAATAACATTATCAATCATCCATTCTTTACTTTTTGTTGTTTGCTAAGGAAGAAGGCAAATTTTACTTCACGTGAAGAAAATGATGCATATAGAAGAGAGTACCCTTAGATCTAATAGATCTAATTTTTGTAGTGATATTCTATAGCTTTTTTTGCGTACTTGGACATTGATGGTGAAGAGGATGGCTTTGGAAATATGAAGGAAGACAAGGGTAGTTTGGGAAGTGAGCAGAAAAATATTAGATGCATCATTTGTTATTAGATTTATGGTACTCCTGTATATTATGGGAAAACAAATTCAATTAGCATGTACATTATTGAGAAGAAAAACTGCTATCATATCAAAATCTGTGTTATAAAACTTATTTAGTATAAATTTTATTTTTATATTTAAAAGTTTATTTGTCTTGTTATCTAATATTCTGTTTAAATTTTATTTTTATATTTAAAAGTTTATTTGTATTAACGGTTTACTATTTTTCAAATAGAAAAAAAAAACATATAACTATTAAAATCGACGATAAAGTTGTCGTTTTTAAAAGTTAAAATAGACACATCTAAATAATTAAATCGACGGCAAAAATGTCGATTTTATTCAAGCACATATCGACGGCCTTGTCGTCGATTTTATTAAACATATTATAGACAAAAGTGTTGTTGATTTTATTGAGTTAAATATCAACACAAAGGCTGTCGATTTTATTGAATCAATTATCGACAAAGAGGACGTCGATTTTAAATAATAATATCGACGGCAATGTTGTCGATTTTATTAAGAATGCAAAATTCTCACACCCATATTACAGACGGAACTGACGTCGATTTTATTAAATTATTATCGACGGCCATGAAAGCCGTCGATTTTATTAGCATTTTGAAAAATCGACAAGCTTTATAGCGACCAACTGCGCCGTCTATTTTGCCGTCGAATTTCAATATTATTGACGGCTAAGCCGTCGATTTGACCGTCGATTTTAACGACGTTTCTTGTAGTGAATATAATATAACAAAATTATAAATTTGGATAACCACTTTATTTTGACCAAATTTTTAATGAGATATAAAATAGTAATTAGTGATGCTACTTTATTTTAACTCAAATCTCTCCTAAAAAAATCTTAAATAGATAATCACTCTACTAAAATTAATTTTTAACATAGAAATATAAAATAATAATTTGTGATACTCCACCAAAACTAAATTCTAATATACATCCAAAATACAAAGACCAAATAGTGTAATTACTCAATCCAAAATACAAAGAGAGGATATCAAAAAATACAAATCAATATTCTCTAATCAAAAGAGTGACTAGTAACTTAGCATACAAAATAAATATGGAGACATAACACAAAAAAAATCTTATAATTTTCTCTTTAACATTTACTAACTACAATTCATAATTCCTGCACTACAATAAAGTAGTCAGATTTATCGATGAATTTATTAAAAAATACGTCCGTAACCTGTTTATCTTTGAATTTAGTGTCAGAATAAATCTAACAGTATAAATCTCGTTGGTAATTGTTTATTGATAAATTTTTTTGTTTGTCGTTAATTACTGACAGATTTAGCGATAGATATAAATATTTAATTGCGAAATTTTGGAGCTTGTTACCGTCAAATTTTTTTCTCGGCATAAATATTTAAATTTAATAATTTTTAAACTAACAAAATTCAAAATTTTACAATTTCTTATAATAATTTGTATATAATTTTTAGTTGAAAGTTTACAAACAAGTTTAAATACCAAAGTATATTATTTAAAAAAAAAGAATTCAATTAAGTAGAAAAATCATATTTAAAATACACCAATTAACTAACTAACAATTAACTAATTTATCGTCTACAACATCAACCATACATTGCCATAAATTAAGGCAATACAATAGCCAAATCAAATACTAATTCATCATAACCAATAAAAATGTCAACTATCGTTAATATTAATCATCTGAGATAATTCTAAAAGTTAAAAAATAAATAAGTTGTCTTAGTTACCCAAAATTCAATCTTAGTTCTTCAATTAAGTTTGATAGAACTTAATCTGTCAAGTTATTATTTTGTAAAAATCTTAAACAACTAAAGAGAGTCTAATTAAAAAAAAACAAAAAATAAAAAAGATAAAAGAATTACAGAGGTAATAAATTAATAATCAATAATAAACAGTAAATGTAAACCCCGGTTAAATTAGTTAATAAATTAATTTTTAATAAAGAAGAATAGAAATGCGAATATTATATCAAATTGGAATAGAGCTCATCGAAATAAGAATTTTGACACTAATTTCGAAAAAAACGGTCCAAATTGGATCGTATAGACCGAACCGGTTGAACCGAGCTCAAACTGGGCCATCGGTCCAACCGGACCAACCCATTAAAAAGAGCCACGGGCTCTTCTTTTTCTCATTTCCTCAACGAAGTAGCAAGCATTCCAGGAAGAGGGAGAAGAGAAACCCACGTTTACGGTGAATTCAATTTTCCGTAACTTCTCCATCCGAGCTCCGATCGCCGTACCGTTTGCGGCCACACGTTCACCGCGTCGAGCTCTACGTTTCTACCGGAACAATTTCATAGGTAACTCGTTTTTCTGTCTTTTCCCCCAATTTTGAAAAATTAAGTGGGGATATTGAATTTCTTTGTTCTTTTGATGTTTTAGGATCCAATTAGCTTGAGAAAAACGTTCACTCTTGCTTATGTGAAGCTTGGTAAGGTGAGGAAACCATAATTCTATTTTAATTTTATTGAATTTGAGCTTTGAGTATTAAATTGGGTATATATGTGTTATAAATGTGTATTAGGTTGTAAATAAATAATTGGAGCTCGAAATGATGAATACTGGAACTTGGAGGAAGCGGATTAGTTGAGGTTTTGAGGGCTGTGTTCTTTTAGAAAAATTGTCTTGGAATAATACTTGGGAATCGACTAAGGTATGGTTTAGGTTTCTTGCATTTAATATATAATGTTCTGTGAAAACTTAGGCTAGATGACCATAGGATAAGTTGGAATGCAGGTGTATATTTAATGTTTAGTAATGGGTTGATGAATATGCTTGGTTTGGTTTGGTGATTTGTTTGTAAGATGATATTAGTTGCTAGTTGGATCTTTGAAAGGATATGTGATTGAATTGTTGATTGTATGGCTATATTTTGGTTTGGTTGAATGATAATTGATGAAAAGATATGGAGCTTGTTGAGGATTATTGTTGGCAATTTGGATTGGTGGTAATAGGTTTGAAAATAATTGGAACGGAAATTTTGAATGAAAAAAGAGGTATTTTGTGTTAAAAGCCTAGGATTTGTGAACTATGATTCTTAGTTGAATTTGGTTGTTGGATTTGAATATTGTATGAGTATAATTGTTGATCTGAGGTAGATTTATTGTGGTGATTGTTATGATGATGAGGAAGCGTATGTTGAATTGAAAAGAATGCAGGTTTGGACCCGAAAAGGGTGGCAAAGTCCGAGTTTTAGAGGAGATGTTGCTGAAATTTTATAAAAATTAGGGATTTTGTTTAGATGATTATTTAAAAAGATTTAGATTCAAAGGTTATATGGTTTGATTTTGAGTTATTAAGAAAATGAGCATGTTTTAAGTTTGATTCAATTAGAAAAGAATGAATTATGTTTTGAATTGGAACTATTGATGGACGGAATGGGATGTGTGATAATGAAAGATAAGGATTGAATATGATTGATGTATGATGATGAATGAGATGCGATTGAGAATGATGTGGATGTTGATGAATTATAATTGAATTATTTATATGGCTTGAATAATTTAATGATCTGAGATACGAGGTTCCCTGAATTAAGTGCCGTGGCTTGCCACCAGGTGTACCAGGTTGAAAACTCGATATTCTGTTGACCCTACGACGTAAGTGTGACCGGGCACTATATAAATTCCCGGGAGTGTTACCCCCATTGAGTAATATTGATTATTTGAGATAAATCTATGCATAGACTCTTGGGGATGCACGTCGGGGGACAGTCTAAGGACAATTCAGACTTGTCGGGTTGGCTGGATAACCGACAGATGAGCCTCATCAGCCATAGGACAGGCATGCATCATCTGCATATTACTTGAATTACTTGCTTGTGCATTAGTTGGGTGTGCCTAACTATATTTTCCATGTTAAATGTGTAATTGTTACCTGCTGTATTTGTAACCTTCTTGTGCTTGCTTATATCTGTTTAACTGTCTGTGAAATACTGAAGGAAGTGGAGGTATAGAGGAACGGCAATATGGGGTTTAGATTTAAGGTTAAGTCAAGTCAAGTTTAGGTAATCTTAGAAAACCACCTTTTATGGCTTCTGTTTAATACTTTAAGCTCTATAATATGAGTGTCGGCGTTCTAGGATTTACTCTGGCATTCACATGACCTTATATATTATGTGTGTGGCACATTTACCATACTGAGAACCTCCGGTTCTCATTCCATACTATGTTGTTGTTTTTCAGATGCAGGTCGAGAGGCATCTCGTTAGGCGTCTGGACTCTTGAAGCAGAGTGGTTACAGGGTTATTTTGTTATGCTATAATGTATATATATGTACTTAGCTTTCTCTCCACATAACTTATTCTTTTTGATCCTCCTAAAGGTGTATGGAGAGGCAGTATTTTGTTTATGTACATTTGTGTTTTGGATATGTATATATATGTATATATATGTGTATATTCTCCGGCCAGTCTTGACTTTGCAGGCTGAGTCAGGAGCTCGTTATTTTGTATCTTTGACTCTCTGTTCCTGTTTTGGGTTACTTTACACTTGACAGCGGTAGCTTTCTTAGCACGCAAGTTAACTCGTTTCTCGAGCGTTGCGCTTTTATTTCGCGATTTTTATTCCCTCTATTCTTCAAGATTCCTAGCATATTATAGTACAATGTTAAGATGGAGTTTTCTTTTCTAAAAAACCTAACCTAAAAAGTACAATAATAGTAAAGGAAAACTACTAAAACTAAAGTTGAAATAAGAAACAGAATAAACTTACCAATGTGAATTGTCATCGCTAAAAATTTGCTGAGATCTAAAAAACAGAAGTAAATAATCACAAGTGAGAACCTAACGGTTTCTAATAGGATTTTGAAATCAAAGACAACTACATAACGAGACACTGGCTCTAAATATCTTAAGTCACAACTCAATCTCCAAACCTAGAAGCCAATTTAAACCATTAGCGTGACTTACCTTTTTATTAAATTTAACTTTCACTCATTGATCTAACTTTTTTCCTTTTTTTAAATTCGATTCTTTTTCTTTCTTGCCATAATCTAGATTGAAACTTAGGGGTATCACTAAGATTCAACATGTCCTCTGCCTCTGTTACCTCCCCACACTCGATAAACACAAGCAATTTAAACAATAACAAGCACAATAATTCATAAATAAGTCATGTAGAACAAGTAGCACATATTCAATCAAATAGACAATTCCAAAAAAAAATTCTAACCATAACACAGCAAATTACAAGGATAGTGCAAACTAACCATAACATAAAATTAACATTAAGGTCAAAATTTTAACAAATAATTTGCATCAAATATCAAGCAACAGTAACTAACAATACTAGTACTATCATTTGTATAAATTTTAGAATAATTATTATCTAAATACCCAATCGCTGAAATAGATAATCTTTTCAATTCAAAATCCTTTAACATTGTAAATGAATGATATCTAAATTACAAAGTAGTCGCAAAATGATAAAAATTGTGGAAGGAATAGTGAAGAATTTACTTGAATGGAGAAATGAAGCATCCAGAGGAAGAAGAACCAGAAGTAGAGATGGACCTGAATGGTGGTTCAAAAAAGGGGATTAGGACAAAAAAGAGGTTAGAGTTTTTATTAAAAAAATGAAAATAGAATAGAATAAGGAGAGGGATAAGGACAACCTATCTGAACGACAGAAGAGAGACATAGCTCTGGCGACAGAGGGGCGATAGTGGCAGCTCTTCTAACGGTGGTGGAGACAGATGGAGCGAGCAACTTCGTTTGAGGCAATGAAACATGATCCAGACAACTTGACACAAACTTTAGAGAAGATTGGGGGAGGGTGGCCAGAGGGGCTGCCAGAAGATGTTGTAGGGGAGACAGAAGAGAGAGGAGAATGGGGGAGAGAGAATGGTGTTCTCAAAAGTGAGGGAGATGACTGCACATTTTGAATTTAGATTAGGTTTATTGGAGGATAAATTCTACGGTTATCTCAACGCCAATTTTTCTTATTTTTCCTCTAATTATTACCGACGAATTTACTGTCAAAATATCAAATCCGACGATAATCTTTGTATCCTACGAATTTATTACCAAATCTGCTAGTAAATTTACCAGTAAACTTGTCGCTAATATTCGATGCTAGATCCAACAATAATCCAACAGTATTTAACATTTTTTTTGTAGCGTTAACAATATAATATTCATAAATTTAAGGTCAAATTACTTATTTATACTATTTTTAGACCCAAAAATACATCCAACCAAACAACTTGCAAATAAGTTGTCGTAAATGATCATAATATAAAAATTAGTTAACATTTTCGATTATAATATAATATGATACTTATAAACACTTGTAATTTGGTTCATGATGATTCTACTATGTTCTTCAATTTGATATTTGTGCAATTTATCCGCATTCATTTCTAACACATAGGTAGATCAAAATTGATTTTGACTTTTTTTATAATGTTAGGTTAGGTAATTAATTTTTTTCGATTAACATCAATCAATTTTTTAAAATTATTTAATTTAATTTAAAATTT
>NC_029791.2:113372159-113377623 GCF_000816755.2 Arachis ipaensis
CTTAAACTCTAAATTCTAAATAATAAATTTAAATATAAAATTGACTGATATTGACCTACTAAAAATTAATTTCCTATATTTTTAATTGGGTGATCTTTGAGTTCTGCAGATAGTATATACTACTAGCTTAGTAATAAAACTCTAAGTCTCTAACATCACTTCTTGATATGAAACAAAAAAGGGAAAGAAATTGAAATTCAGTTTACATGAGTGGTGTTTCAAGGACATGCCACTATGCATATATTAATAAAGGAATGTTAATGGGAATTTATTATTGAGTATATTAGCAGAGAGCCACTGTACTGTCTGTATTTGCGGCGGTTCAATCACTGGATTTTAATGCCAACAAGTTTCTTAACTACAATACACTACATAATGCTATAGCCACCACTTTATACATATCATTCTTCTTAACATGCATTCATGTAACTACTGTATCGATAATCAATTGGTCCATAAAATATCGTACCCTATAAATATGTACCCCATTATTATACTATGTGTGTATGTCGTTACATGTTAGAGACACATGTCGTTGAAAATAGCTTCTAGATCAGTACATGTCATTGTTAAGGGTCATATTAATAATTAGTTATGACTCTCTACAGTTGAATTAGTATTTGAAGCGTGCAAACTAATCCAGGCAGTGCAAGAATTTCTAAGAGAAATTAACGCTGTATTTGCGTCTTAATCTTCTACTTCACTCTGATTAAAAGTATTGGTTCCATTTTTAACTTGTACTATATGTAGCTTGCTACTCTAGGGTTGCACGCGAATCGGATCGGATCGGATATGGCCAAAATTTCGATCCGATTCACACTAAAATTATCGAATCGGATCGGATCCAATATCTGCAGTTTTTAAGGTTGGATCCGATTTGCGGATCGGATCGGATATCGGATATCGGATATATCCGCAAAACACAAAAATATTTTTAAAAGTTTATTTTTATTAAAAAAATATCAATAAAATTTATTTTTATATCAAAGAAATGAAAATTAAAATATAAAAAGTACTATTATTACCTCCCTAAATTATATATTTCTTATAAAAAAAATCTCCTCGTTTTATTGATATTGAGACTGTTTTAGAAATTTAAGATTTATTTTTGGGAATATGCATAATGAAACAAATGTATCCTAATTTAATTTTGTAATATTAAAAATAATTTCCAATGATTTGTAACACTAAATAAACAAACATTTTATAACATCGAATATAACATTTCAGAGAACAATGAAATATATATTATTAGTCTTGAAATAAAACATTCCAAGGTTATTAGCATAGGAAAAAATAATTAATTTAAAATGTTTATTTTCGACATTTAATAATTGTGTTAATAAATCATTTAAAAAAATTTGACATCATTAATTATAAAAAATATCTAAAAACACTTTTTATTACGAATTCCTAATTATTGAAAAAAAAATATATATTGACAATATTAATATTGATTTTCAGCTATTTTTGTTAGTGAAAATTAGTGTTAATAATAAGCATGACCACGTCAAAAGAAATTGATATATTAAAACAATTAAAGGATATACAGATTTCTACTGTACAAATTAAACATCACATGTTGATGCAGTAAGAAAACAACTGCACCTTATGTCTCTTTATCATTAGACAGTCAAATACATATATTTGCATTGATTTTTACATCTATAATAATTTATATTTTGCTAAGCAAAATATTTGGACTATGCATAATAAACATAAATGTAGTAATAACAATAGTAATAATTAAGAGAACCACCATGACATGTAAATGGTCAATTAAAGATAAACTCAATATTAATAAGCTCGTTTTCTTTGTTTTTCTTGCTTGCGTTTCCATGGGACCATTTGCTTAAAGCTTTCATAAATGCTTGCCTGCAGTTATAAATAAAATTAAATACTAAATAATGTTACTAGCTAATTCATAATATATATAGCATCTGTGATTAAGATATATCAAAACCTAACCTAATCAATTTTAATCAATAAAATAATTTATTACACTACTATCCAGTCGGTGCAATTTCCTCTGTAGCAATGAATTGAAAGTCCAGCTTTTGGGCACCAGAAAATGTAGATGCTTTATCAGCCTCGTGTATTTTCTTTATGCACAAATTAAAATTAAGAAAAAATGTCTCATCATAATTAAGTGTAAAGTGTATGACTATAATAATTAACCTTTTATTTTTTTATAATATTAAACTATGCTGGTTAGTTGTAGCCACCCCCCTAAACAATATGACCAAATGCAAAGACATATATTTTTGGTCAAAAGTTAACTTTATGATTTCGGCCACTGGAAATGACTAGTAACAAAAAAAAAATAGCCAAAATTAATTAAAATTTATCTTATTTAATATTTATTAATTATTATAATATTTAATAAATATTAAATAAAATAAATTTTGACTTTTTTTCTATAATATTATCGTTCTAGTCATGCCCCCCATATGTGTTTTTAATAATGCATACCTAACCTCAGTATGTTCATTGTGCATGGGACTGCTTCTATATAACTAATTGTATTCTGAATTATTTATGCCACGAAATAATTTTATAATTTACAACTAACAATTATAATATATCTAAATGATGATGATAGCTAAAACACACATGATATGAAAGTGAAAATTGAAGAGTAAGAAAATGAAATGATTAATTACCCAAAAATGTGAGTTTGTGTTGGAGTGGTTGTTAGAGAGGCTCAAGTAGCGGCGTGGAAACTTAACCTTCTTATTATTATGATGAGGGAAAAAGTCGAAAGTGCCCTCGGGATCATGGTGGGGGATGTTGGTGGAAGTGGGAAACCTTGCAGACCCAAAAGTGGAAAAAGAATTATTGTGAGTGTCCCGGGGAGTTCTGTAGGAAGTGGTGAAGGACATGGCCCGGCCCACGTAAGGCCCAGCCAAGACGGTGGTGGGAGAAGGCACGTCCATGCTCGACACTTTGTTGTTGGAGTACTCTAAAAACAACAACCTCGGAGGAAGCTCCAACGATCTAGTATCCTTTTCGTTAGTGTCCACGTGGCAAGGCTGCCTAGGCTTACCGGGTGCTTCCTCCCACTTGAAAGGCACGGACACTGGCGCCGTGTGCGGCGGAGGAGGGGGAGAGTCCGGTGGTGTGGTTGGACGGGAGGAGATGAGCATGGACAACCTTGAGTGTGGTGACTCCATCTTTCACTTTATGGCAACCAAGTCAAGTGGGTGTGTGTGCTTTTATAGAGATGCAAAATTAATGTCTACCCAAAATGCTGAGAGATAGGGACACAAGTATATTATTCTTATCTTCCTTTCTTGAGTTATGCTAAGTGACACTAAAATTAGTCACTAAAATTAGCTATTAGTATAAAATATATATTAAAATATAAATAAAAGTCTGTAAAGGTGGTGAGATAAATTCGAGTTGAGAAAGTTTTGGGGACAGCAATTTTTGTATTTTGTGGCCAGCACTTAACTATCAAAAAGAAAATTGAGTGATCTTCCACCGTTGGATATAATTTCACACCATTAAAAATATTATTGATGACCAATTAATAATTACAAAATACAAAAGTTGCTGACCCTCTAGCATTCCTCATTTGAGTTTGGTATGGTTTTATTATTATGACTTTGGTGGTTTCAATTGCGAAAAGGAAAGAAAGTGTTCACTCTCTGCCCCTATTTCAAGGTAATAGTGACTCCCTCACTTATTCATTTCTTTTAATTTTATATACTAATCTTTTCTTTTCTGGACTTGTAACAACCAATTAGTGGCAGTAACATCACCGGTAAATTTAATTAAATAATAATAATAATTTCTTATTTCCTACGGTTCTATATTGATTATTAAGATTATGATCTTGTGTAAATTTAAAATGATTGATGATAACTTGGATGTGCAAGCAAATTAAGAGTAATAATAATAAAAATTGATTGATCTTAATCCTCAACGGTTTTATTCACACATTTTCGATCGCTCTAAATAAGTTATTAATGTTCGTAAACGAAAAAGCACCTTCCTAGCACCCACTGTATTTGTATGTTTTTATTTTATTTATGGTACGCTATTGACATGTCGAATTGATGAAGAAAATGAATGGAATTTATGAATATTATTGCAACAACATGCATCTCACTTGTTTACAGTACTTTACACATGTATTCCAAATTTCCAATTACTTCTTAATAATTAGCAGCTGCGCATAATCTATTGCTCATACCAAAACATAATTACATGTACATAACGTGGGAAATTCAATTTAGTACTTTCAAAGTTCTAATTGATTTGTATTTGTGTTCATAAAGTAATATACTATAATCTTTAGCAAGAAACTAATATAGTATATATTAGTACAAAAATTTGACATTGTAAATAACTCCATCATAGTGTAACGGAATGTCATTTGATTTTTATAAATAATTGAGTCGATGGTATGCAGATCAAAATATCATAACAATGGGTTATTTCACGAAAATACTAATACAAGAGTTTGACTTATCATGAAAAATGGAATCGAATCAGTAATTTTTATAGTCGAAGTATGATAATTACACGTGATGCTATCTAGAAATACTATACTATATAGAACGTGAGACATAAAGTTTGAAATTTAAGATTTTTTATGGTCAAGACAAGGTCTTAATCTGAAAGATAAGAGAAGAGTAAAACATTCTACAAATTTATTCTTAGTCTATAAATTAAAAAAAATACAGAAATAAAAAAAAAACTTCAATTAAACACTACACTACCACACAAAATTCTGCAAAATTCATAGTCATACTAACTGCCCAAAAAATTAATAGAATACAAGTATATGTAAATGTCTAAAGTCAGCCTTTTTTTATTTATTTTATTTGTTTCTTTTATTTTTCCTTTTATGTCTAATTCATTTTGTTATTTTGATTTTCTTTTCAAGTACTTTAATTTTTTTTCTTTATTTTAAATTTCGATTCACTTGTTATTTCATTTATAGTTCTTATTCATTATATTTCATTTTTTTTTGTTATTTTTATCTTTGTATTATTTATTTTCTTCAAATATTTTATTTTTAAGTTTTTATTTTGTTAATTATCTATTTTAAGCTTTGTCTATTCTTTTGCATTGTAATTTATCATAAATATTTTGATATAAGTCGTTTCGACATCAATTTTAAGTAATTTTTAGGTTGAGTTTATTTTTTTTAAAAGAGTTGTATCTACTCTTCAAATTAAGATATTGATACAAAATTAATTCGACATCCTATTGAGATTATCAAACATGAAGCAAAACATTATATATAATGTTCATTTATTTTATTATTCCCTTGCATTGCCTCGACAATTATTTGTTAAAGAGTTGAGTTGACAATGATGATAGTAGTTAAATAAGATGTATTAGATATCATATGTTTTCATCTGTGTTTTAGAATATTTTTTTAAACTCGTTATTATTAAGAACTGAATTTAAAAGTATATATAAAAAAATTAATTTTGATGATTATTTTGGA
>NC_029791.2:113378129-113379020 GCF_000816755.2 Arachis ipaensis
TTATATAAAAAAACAAACAATTCATGAAAAAAAAATTATTTTTTCAAATTAACTAAATCTAAAAGATAATTTATAGCTTCATAATGATATAAGAAAATATAAGAAAATGAGCTCATAATATCGTAACTTCGTAAAATATGCATTATATATTTTAAATATATACACTCACGAATGACTTCTAAATTAGTATCTCTCGCGAACTATATTAACTTGAGCATTAAAATTCTTGCAGGTACAGTTTTCTATCATGTAAATGACGAATTCGGGACATTGAAAACTCAGAAATTTATTTAGGTAACTTCTACACTTGAAAAAAGTAAACACGCTATAGAACAATTTAAAAATTTAAAATTTTTAAATTAATAATTTTATGACATGAAGCCAGATTGTATAAGATAAAAATAGAAAAATATAAAATAAATAAAACATGTTCATATTCAAGTGATTTCTTGACAAGATTTAAGAGAGCTAGTGACTTCATGAATATGCATAATCAAACTCTCGATTTGTTCTTTGTATTTTTATTATTTTTACTTTTTTTTATAAATTATAAATATGATCTTAATTGTATTTTATGGTGGTGATTTGAGATTCTGGAACAAAAGAATGGAAAATTTTGTGGTGCTGGAGTGGTGGTGAATCAGTGTTACCAATGATGGTAGAGGGTATATTTTAGATAAAAACACTTAAAACTTTTTATAAGAAAAATACTTAACATTGAAGTTAACCTTTACATTTAAAAAAAAAAAAATCAAAGAGAGAACATTTTAATATTGTAAACGAAGAAAGTGCCTATTTTATAAATAGAAGAAAAGAAAGTATGTATTTTATAAATTAAAAAAAAAAGAAGAATGTTATTTTTGTGTATATAATATAAATTTTTTTTATAAA
>NC_029791.2:113379033-113392101 GCF_000816755.2 Arachis ipaensis
ACACCTTAAAGATTTTCCTTTTTAAACGTGGCTGACGCAAAAAGAAGCTACAATTAGTCGATAGAATGCTAGTGTCAACCAAAAAAGCATATGGTTTTATGATTAATTAAATAAAAAAAAAATGAGATAAATACTGAATGAACAAAGATATATAAATGATTGAAAGAAAGACTTGAAATGATTAAACACCGAATATTTGTAAAGGAATTCAGAAATACGTTATGGTTGTACTTTGATATTATTTTTGAGGTCATTTTTTCAATAATTCAAATAAAGAGAGAGAAAATACTTATTAATAAATGAACATTATTAAGACTAAGAGACTTGTCTTTATCCTAATAATATAAAGGAGAATTAGAGTCCTAGACAAAACTCCAGTCAAAAAACTAAAAAGAAAATTAAAGGTGAAGGATAATATAATGGAAATTTGGTGCACTAATACTAGGCACTTTTTTTCCCCCTTTTAATTGTTTATTAGTAGTATTATTTTTCGGCTTTTAGAACATGGTGGAAGATATTGTATAATCCTAAATAAACACGACAATGTGAGAAATTAGAAAGTAGCTAGAGAGATTCGTTAATTTTTATTGCTAGTTGCTCTCATCATGATATGCTTTTCATGAGATTATTCCAAAGTTAAACATTTATAATTTGTTAATTTTTTCCTTTTGTGTCCACTAGTATTAGCTTTTCCTAATCAAGTTACCAATCTTATTTGTTCACTGCTACTAATAATCTTCTATGAGCTCCTAATTAAAT
Source organism: Arachis ipaensis (assembly GCF_000816755.2). Taxonomy (NCBI): domain Eukaryota; kingdom Viridiplantae; phylum Streptophyta; class Magnoliopsida; order Fabales; family Fabaceae; genus Arachis; species Arachis ipaensis. Next base: position 113,379,793 of record NC_029791.2, read on the forward strand.
TAGATATTTCAATAGCTGACACTATTTATGAATAATAATTTATCAAACTCAATGAAAAAAAATTATTAGAATGATGATAAGATGATAGATAAGGGAAAAAATTTTTTCCCTTAAATAAGTCATGCATTAACCATTGCCAATTTCTTCATCATATGGTGAAAAAATAAATAAATAAATTAAAATGACTGAAAGTTTATTCACCTAACTAAAGATCGAGTAATTTATCAAAAGAAAAACGTGGGAAAAAAAAGTAAAGAAAAAAGGTAGGTTGATACAAACTGATAAAAACGTAAAAACCCACTTGTTAGTTTTAAGAATAGATGGATTTGCATTGTGTTTTTGTGGTGTTGGGTTTAGTGTCTTGTTTTGGGAATTAAAGTGGAAGGTAGGCCTAATGAGATGGTTTAGTGTCTATTTATATGCTACATTAGTTCATAATCTTATCATAACTTTAGGCCACTCACAACCAAAAAGAAAGAAGAAAATTATAGCTTAGAAAATACATGTGTGATTTAATTTATTTTCAATGTATATTTATATTTCAACATATATTTTATACTGATAGTTAACTTTAGTAACTAATTTTAGTATATATAACATAGTCGCATACCAAAATATCCATGTGATAACTAACACTATGTTTGTTTGAGAGGAAAATGGAAGAAAAGAAAAGGAAAGAAAGAAAATGTGAAGGAAAATGATTATTTTTCTTTGTTTGGTTGAGAAGGAAAATTAGAGAGAAAAGAAAATGGAGAGAAAACTAATGTTTCTCTCTCTACTTCCAATACTACTCTTTCACTTTTTCAATACATTTTATAATATAAGAATAAAATTGTCTTTTTATAACATTTTTTTTCTTCTTATTTTCCTTCCATCCAAACACATCTAAAGAAAATAAAAATCTACTCAATTTCGTTCCTTTCTTTTCTTTTCTTTCTATTTTCTTCTTCTTTATTTCTTTCTTTTCTTCCAACCAAACATAGCCTAAATGCTTTTTATTTTTTTATCAAAGAAAGAGACTGGAACTCGCAACCTCTTAATTGAGTATGGAGAGACTATGCCATTTGAGCTATTACTCATTGACTAGCCTAAATGCTTTTTTACTCTTAATTCTTAAAGTTATTGCATAAAAGCGGCATTTTCAAAGTTGTAACAGAACCACATTTTTGTTATCATGTTCCTTTGAAGATTCTTTAATATGGAAAAGAATTTGGTAATTCAATAAAAATATCAAAACTGCTACGTGTGCATTAAAAATTAGTCACCAAACATTAGAAAATACTAAGCATATTTTTGTCTTTTTATTTTAATTATTTATATTTTAATAAAACTTAATGATTATCCTAATACTTATACACAACTTAAAAAATATTTAATTTAAAATGAGAGAACTACTGTCAATATTATATAAAGTAAAAAATAACTGGAAGGAATGGTTGTAGAGCTTCTAATCCATAATGGCGGCAAAAAGAGAAAATATTAAGGAGGACAAAAGAAAAAAAAGAAGAAAAAAGTGTTTGCTAGCGAATCAAGTTTTTCTTATTAATTCACCCAATACATGAAATGGATTGGATCAACAAAAAATGATAAAGGATTCCACAATGTCTAGTCTTAGGTCACTGGTCATGGAAGCAAAAAAGGGCTTATAAGCTAAAGCAATCATATAACTACTCCAATAAAACTTATCAAATAAAGATTATACTACTTATTATTATATTCTTTACATTCCACTTTTACTTATGCTAACAGATACAGCAATATACACTTAATAATGCATTATACAATAAGATAATTCTATAATATAAATTTTGATGTATATCGTATGATGCACGGACACGGGACACGATATGATATTGAATACGTCGACATACGAATTTTAAAATCTTATAAAACACAGAGACACGCATACATATAAAATATAAAGTATTTTTTAGATAAATCGTAATGATATTTTGATATTTTATTGATATTAAAATATAAATTAAATTTTTAATTATTTTTAATGTCTTGTTTTAATTATATCAAATATTTAAAATATTTTTGGTTTTAATAAATAATAATATATACTATATCTAAATTTATTTCAAGAATATATGTTAATAATAAGACTGGACACGCTGACACATGATAATATTTAGGTGTGTCTAAGCGTGTTTAGAGAAGAATTTTTTATTTTTTATTAAGACACGGTTGGACACAGCAGACACACGTGTCGTATCTGAAATGTGTCCAACACGCGAATACGATAACTCAGCGAAGTGTCCGTGCTTCATAGTGTATATCTATTAAAATCATACCATTAAATTATTTTAAAATATCATGTATCATGTTAATATGGATGCATTAAAATCATTCCCCAATGTGGAAAAGCTTTTGCCTATAGCCATGTTACCTCACCTTACCTTGATTTATAATGGTGGGTCCATGACTTCCTTGAAATTTCAATTCCATTAGAACTGTGTGATTTGCATATATACACATACACATTGATGATGTTATTAACTGTAGTAATCACTAAACAGTATGCTAATATTTTCTTTTACTATAGCTCTGAGAAAACTTATTGGATAAATAATGTATAAAAACATGTTTAAGTTAAAAAAATGTGTTGGTGGTGAAACTTTCCAATTCTATCTCCTGAAAGATGTGATTCCATCACAAGCAAGTGTTCCTTCAAGGTCACCAATGATTCTTGATGTGCGAACTTCTAGACCCCTTTGGACTTCTTGGAACAGGTTCTTGATGCTGTCAGCAAAGCGCTTCATGTCAATGCCAGCACTCTTCTCCATCTCCTCTGCCACCCCACCATACCCAGAATCAATCTTTGATTGGATTTCCATCAGCTTTTGTCCTGTTGCAACTATGTACCTTTGTAACTGAAATGTCTCCTCTAGAAACTGTTCTAGTGTTGATCTTGCACCACCATTCATGTCTCCACGCCTTGCATATATGTCATTCTCATACTGAAAATTAAGGTGCCAATTTCAAATGGTTATCATTGCTTCATCATGGCATTGCTATATTAAGTTGGACACTAGAATATAGTTTGAATTTCATTGGGACATGTTGAGTATATTTTCATAGGACTAATGTGTCACAACTCAAAAACTAATAAAACTAACATAGAAATGGTGCTTACCATCCTTTTGCAAAGATCATCAGTCTTTTCTTGGAGGGATTGGTATCTTCCAACTTGTTTATTTAGCAAAGCAGTCAAGGACAGATATGCCTTCATACCACCTTTGCTCTCATCACTGGTTTCTGATTTTTCATCACTAGCCTGCATTCCGGCCAACCTTTCGACAAGAACAAGTTGCTGCTTCAGCCTCTTGATCTTGTAAGAAACACCAAGAGCATGGAGATCCATCTTCCATGGGGATTGTTTTGTCTTATTAGATGGCTGGCTGGTAGATGCTATCTTTTCAGCACCATCAACTTCTATTTGATTAGGATTTGGACTTTGGTTCTGCATAATGCTACTACTACCCTCCATAGAAATATCTTTTTCTACTTCAATTTCATTGTTTTGAGACTGCACTACTGAATTAGCATCATTATTGAATTGATCATGTGCCACAGGGTGCACTTCCTTTTCACAATCCACTTCAATCAAAGTTTCCACAATTTCTTGTTCTTTCTCACCTGATTTTCTCTTCACAACCTTGACTTTAGAGCAGACAGCATCTTGTTGCACTGGTTCTGAAGGCTGTGGATGCAAATTTGAGTTGTTATTTCTAATACAGTTGAATGACCTCATTTGTGAGGAAAATTTCTCTTTCAGTGAAGCAAGTTCATCTTCTCTCTCCAACACTAAGGTCTCCAATCTCATCTTGTCATGTCTCAGCTGTGTAACATCCTTCACCAGCCCCTCCAAATGTGACTGAAGCTGCTTTGTTTCTAGTTCCATTCTCAACAACTGCCAGCGAAACGCCTCTAGCTTCTCATCTTTCATTCTCATTTGTTCTGTAAAAGCATCCAGCTCCAAATGGTGCCTTTGTTCAATCAGAGGACAAAATAAACACAAACACATGTTTGGAGAATTCAATCTTACACAAGCCTTCAGTTCTTTGTGGCAAATATTTATCAGCAAAGTGTGGAAAAGAATCTGATTCCTGTGCAATCTGTGATGATCCTGTTGAACTATGCTGCCCAACTCTAGCAGCAGGGAAAACATCCATCCTTGAACTCAAGTTCACCAACATGCTCTTCAAGGAATGTCTCTCATGTTTCCCTTCTGAAACTGCTTTCCACCTTTCAGATTCTTGCTCAGCATGCTTCCTCCTAGCCTTTGACAATTTAACCTCCTTTAACAGCATTTGCTTCTCCGCTGTATCAAGCTTTGATTTCCTCAACATTGCTGACAAAATCTTGTCTTTCTGCTCCAAATCCTTATGTAGCCTTGCAATCTCAATAGACAATTTTTGGGCCAACAATTCTGACTCCTCCTTCTTCTCCAAGACTGAACCGAGCTCCTGCTTTGCAGCCTCCAACTGCTTCATGGCGCGGCCAAGCTCCGCTTCTAGCTGCCGTTGGTTTGACACCAGCTCAATGAAGGCAGTTTTGTGCTTCCTGAGATCAGAGGAGTGTTCCTGAGCTTCAAGCTTAACAGATTCTCTCAATTCTTCTGCTTCCCTTTCAGCCTTTGCAAGATTTTCCTCCAACTCCTTCCTCTTCTGCTCCCCTTCTTGAATCACTTTGTCCCTGGACTCCAGCAAATCCTCCATTTCCTTCAATTTCTGGCTCATTTCAGAGACAGCCTCATCCTTTTTCTTTTCAAACACTCTCAGCTCATTCATCAGAGCCCCAATGTGCTGCCGAAGTTTCCGCCTTTCATGCAACCAACTCTGCTCCTGTGCAGCAAAGATCCCCACAACTTTCTCATTGGCCTTTGCATCCTCATGCCTCATCTTCTTGAGATTCTCAATCTCCCTCTCAGCATTCCTGAGCTTGAAGAGAATCTTCCTATATTCTTCTCCATCCGGAACCCCTTTCTGAACCTTCCACACAATCAACCCAAGCAGCTGTGCACTCCCTTGGAGTATGCTGTCACGGATTTCACTCCATTTTTCAACCTCAACATGTGGTTTTGTGAGTGCTTGGAGTGCAAAAAACGCACAAGAAACACCAAAATACATAGGATACATAATATCAGTGTCACTCTTCTTGTCATACCCAAATCTATTATCCAAGACAGAGAATCCCTTATCCTCTGCCATTACTATAATGGGGTTTTGGTTCTCCTTTGCCTCTCTGCAACTGTGAAAAGAAAAAAACCAATAAGAAAACAACTATAATTAATGAAACTGAGTCCCACATTACATTAAAACTCACATGATTTCTGGCCATAGATAGATCCCAATTGATTCAATAATGATAGACATATTTGACAGTACAATAATTGAGTTAAAAACAGCAGATGCCTAATGAAAATGATGGGAGACATTAGTGTATGTCTAAAGCAATAGTTTCCTTAACACAGGATTCAAGAATGATCTTACTTACATATTTTCTCCCCTTCTGAAACTGCAACTAGGCCTGGAAAAAGTACTTGAATGGATCAGTTAAGTCCACAAGTCACACCAAACAGCAAAACTCATGTAACTGATGTGAAGGGAATCATATTAGATGTCCACAAAATGCAGAAAAGATTGTTATAAACACGTGTAGTCGTGCACATTCTGTAGAACAGGTGGGGTGCACTCTACCAAGAATAGAGAAGAAAAAAAGGCTATTAAGTTTTGGTTCCCTGGTTCTAAGTGATTGTACAGGCCCTATTAGCCCCACACATGATCCTTCTTTAATTCTTCTTTTTACATTTCCTTTCTTCTTCTCCTACCACCAACCTTTGTACTACTCAACACTCTTATTTTCTTTGTGGCTCAAGCATTAACCATTTAGCAAGCAAAAGCACTAGATTCCTGGGAGCTTGTCACCATTACTGACAAGAGAGAGAAGCTGATCACCAAAAAGAAGAATAATAAATATCTTTTGAGTCAATTTGGCTATACAATACCATATAATTTCAGTTGCTTACCTGTATCATCACTAGAATATACTACTCTTCATTTTTTATATATAAAATGCAAGTCATGTTTCAACGTGAAAAACCAAGTTTTAATTGGATCCTAACATAAATTATTAAGGTCACATAAAAGTTTAAAAAAGAGGTAAAAGTATGCGTCGGCATAAAATTTCCAAGGTTCAAATTTCAATAAAATGGGTTAAAAAATTGTAATATATACTATAATTTTTTTTGTTTCTCACCCTATCTCTCAACCTTAAGGCTGTGTTTATTTTTGAGAAGATGATAACACAAGACATTGAGAATAAGACACAAAGGATATTAATACAAAATTTTGTATTTTTATATTCTGTTTGATGATAAATTAAAATAAATTATGAAAATCTAATTTATTTTCATTTTTTTTATTTAAAATAATTGAGAAGAAAAATATAATAATAAAAAAATATAATTACAAAAAATTAACAAGAATAATGAAATAAAAAATAAAAAATAAGTTGTATTATTTATTAGTGTCTCTGTATCTTGTCAGATGGACACAAAATACACTAATTCAGTGTCCCTAGACACAATATCTCTGTGTTCTTGTCCCGTCCCTGAAAACAAACGCAACCTTAATAGACTAACTGACTAAGGACTAATTCATTGCAGATCAAATTTCTATCGGGTCTGCTATTGGCCAATGAATTACTACATACACAAATCACAACTCAAATTCCCCACGATTACTTAAACAAGCGAGTGAGTTGACTACTCGACTGAAGTCAAGTTGGTTGTAAAAATATACTTATAATAGACTTCAAGTTTAAACACAAGATATAATGAGAATAGATGTGAGACATTGCATGAGATCAGTTACATAAGTGTATCTTTCTGTTTTGTTAATTTTGTATTGTACGCACATAAGTTAGGGACAATAACCGGTTGCTTTGCAACTTGGTATACCCATTTAGACAAATAGGTCACTTTCATGATTCGGCAGCTTAGTATAACAAAATAAATATAAACAACCCAATTAAATAACTCCCTACTGGACCACGTTATCTTGCTCTTAGATTAATATTCACGATTACCCTAGAAAAATAATTGTATCCGTATAAATAAATACAAGAAAAAACCAAATTTAAATCTGAAACAATAATAATACTCTTGTGGTATCTAATATGCCACCGTGTTAGCTATTCTTGTAGGACAAAGCATGTCTTGCAGTTAAGAACAAACATTTCTGTATGTGTTTGCAAATTTCAAGCAATATAATGTCTTATACATTAAGGTGTAAAATACTGAATATGATACATGCCCCATCTACCAATGATTCTAGAATCTCTTACAATTTAATTTGGTGGAACCTGTTCATGAAAAGCTATACAGCATCAAACTAAATTATGGCTTGTAGCATAAAATAAATTAAGAGATACTCTCATGAGTGCAACTCACTTGATTAAGATAAATTTGAAAATCTTAAAGAGACATTATTGTCATTATTATTTGAATATACCCATTCAATATCGATGAGGGATCAAATTTTATTTTCAAATAAAATAAAATTTAAGAATATTTAAGAATTTTCAAACCTCAGGGGACATGGAACAGATTTTTCCACCTCTTGCTCTTCTTTCCCATGGTCCCACGCTAGTAGTTGAGCTTTCTTTCATTTCCATTATTCAATGATAACTTATATAACATAAAATTATTAAGGGGAAAAATATTGAAATAAAATATTATTTTTTCTTTTTGCCTAATACAACTTGGTGTATGCTATGGTGGAAAGAAAAAATTGAGAGGAAAATTATGCTTCTGTTAGATAGATAATTAGATAGCTGTCAAGTAGAATATATCATTTTATTTTATTTTTTTTTTAAGGTAAAATATACACTCATCTTCATTCTATACACACAAAGGCCTCTTCATCATAGAATTGGCCATACAACTTATACTAAACCAAACCGAGTATTTTTAATGTATTCTAAGTTCATAACGAGTTTTGGATTTATTTAAATAAAATTTATAAAAATCCTAAAATTAGTTTCTAATCATTAACAAACGAAACAAATACACACGCAACCCCCAAAAAAGGGAGAAAAACTTCCAAAGAATATGAATATATAAATATACGAAGGACTATCGTAATACCATAGCAGCAGTATGTAAAAATTTATATTACCAAATACCAATATAGATGTGTGACGTGTCTATAGTGTAATGTACGTAAAGATTTTCGTAATTTCCAAAATCGAAGATCTATACTTGGAAATTGGAATGCGAACTCAAAAGCAGGATTCATATTCTTTATTCTAATAGCATTCGGTGCAATTTCCCATATATAATTTGTTCTTTTTATGTTGTCCTTAAGCACACCAATTAATTTTTTAATATATGATCATAAGAAAAATCCCTTTGTTGCTTTTCCTTTGAGCAGTAACCTTTTAAACCTTAATATTTCAATATCAAAATTCAAAGGATAATATCGAGTGCATAGTGGTTTCCAACTGTTCAATAGCCATAGATATTTATTATCCACCTGATTTTGAGAATCTGACAACCAAGTGTTGGAATTTTATGACCTGAAACGAAGAAAGTCATACCTATTTGTTGCCATCACGAATCTTGAATTTTGGATCCATGTATATTGACTATCACGGGATCCAACTGCCTTTGTATCAGTGTTAATGGTATACAAGTACAAAATTGTATCCAAAAATAATCACATAACATTCACTATGTCGTCGTCTATTGAATCTGAACAGTGAAAACTACACAAAATATATGTCCAGAGAACCTGGTATACATAGAATCTTAATACATAATACAGGGTACGAATAAATCTACTACTCACATCCATTCCGACACCAAAAAAAGAGAGGGGTGAGGGGGTATTAAGGGAACAGAGAATAAAATTTATGGGATTTCATATTTTCATTACAATAAAAGATTGTGATTGTCCTACAATTCCTCATTTAGCCGCATGGAGTGAGTTTCTTGTTTCCGGCACCCCTGGGATTATCATCCTTCCAATCATCCCATGCCCGCGCTTTCTCCTGGGCAGCATCGTCATCTTCATCTTCGTCTTCTCCTGGCCTTGTTGGCCTGTTATCTTTGTACCAAGATGAGTTGGCTTCTTCCATGAGTCTGGCATTTCGCTCTTGCCATTTATTCATTATTTCCATTTCCTTAAGACCTGCTTCCTCAATGCTCATGGTTGGCATCCTTTCACAAAATATATTCAACTTAGCATCTCAAAATAAATATGAAAAAAAAAAGGTTTAGTCTAAATCGCGTTCTAATAAATTCGTTTATGAGCAAAAACCCAATAAGCCACTTCTCGGTGAAGGATGGTATCCTAGTCCTACTAATCCTGTATCCTTTCCAGGCAAAAAACAAAACTGCAAGGAAATGCAACTCTATTTCCTTTCATTCAGCCATAATCTGTTTATTTTATTTTATTTATATTTCCTTATTCACAATCTCTTCAGTCATTAGCTTAGTCAGGTCAAATGTACAATTTATGCTAAAAAGGGGTGAAAAATGTATGTACCTATGACTAGGTTGGAAGACCTGAGCAGCCATTCTTTCCCTCTCGGTTGTTACGCTTCCGTTCAAAAGACTGGCTGGTCCAAATATTAGCGGTTGATGTTTGTGTTCATGTGCCTGTGAAGCCTTAGCTCTTCCTTCCAGAACATCCTGAGCAAAAGTGGCACATGTGATTGGCTGTGCCGGTTTAGTGTACTGTACACGAACTGCAGCATCCCGATGCCAAGCTTCTGCTTTCTTGGCACGTTCATCGAGAGCTTCCCTAGAGAACTCCGTATCTCCATCCTAAAAATGGAGAAACAAAAATAGAAAGGCAAACAAGATCACAATTTTGAAATACAGCATGCCAGTAGACTTAATTATGTACATTATACAACCCTAAGTTTCAAATTAGCTTGTGAATGTGCTATCATGTCTAAACATGGTTAAGTATTGATTTCTACTACCATAGAACAGTTTGTCAAGTTTCATTTTTGAAGCCAACAACATTTCATAAAGGAATAAAGTTTTCTAGCATAATATTATATTATAAAATAGTGATAGCAGCTAACAAGCTAAAGCTTTTCATCAATTGCACACATGCCAGCCAGTTTACTACCTTGGATTGTTTATCCTTTACAGCAACCAGCATATCTTCCTCTTTCTTCAACATTTCCAGCAGATCCATTGCCTGAAGTGTAAAGATAAACATTAGCACAATAAGGTAGAAAAGCTTGAGCAATTAAAACTGTATAAATAAGAAGCAAACCTTGCAAATCGCCAATGATATGGTAGTATTCCAAGCCTGCCAAAGAAAAAAAAAATCAATAATAAGCAAATATTCTCCATAATTCAAAGCTATCAGGACTCCGCTCTATATATAGTGATACTATAGTCTATACATGTAATAGTGCCATTTTAAATGGATATGAGATGCTTTCTGCATTTAAAATGGCCAAAATCCATTTTATGTATTTCCAGTGAGTACTAAACACTAATGCTTAGCAGAAGCAGATTGAATTTAAAGCCTATCTAAACCAACTTAAATCAATCAGGTAAAAATCAGTGTTCACACAAGCATGCCCCATAGTATTTCCAAAATATAAGTACTAGATCAGAAACATACCTCCCTTTCTTCTTCCCCATCATCATCCAATACTTCTTCCTCTCCTGCCTCAACAGGGGTCGAAAGTGCAGCTGCTCTAGTAGAACGCCCCCGCCGTTCTTTTCGCTCTTTTATTTCCAGCAACTTTGACTCTGCAGCTCTCTGGCGCTTAAATCTAGCAATCTTCACAAAAGGAAACAAATTATTTACAAAATTAGTTGCAAACCCATATGATGCTCTTAACTCAAATTTGCATGTCCAATGTCCACTTCCCCTTAAAAGAAAATATCGAAAGAAAACCACACCTTCCTGGCCCTCTGATCAGCAACAGATTTTGGCACCCCTTGCGAATAAAATTCTAGCTCCTCTTTTGGAACCAGCTCCATTGCCTCACAAAAGGAAATGAATTCCTACAGAATGAAACAGAAAGCTTCAATTAAATTAAACATTACCAAAGGTTTAGCAAGAGTTATGCAAAATAAAGTGAAATTGGCTATTAATTTATATTTTCTGTACTTTTGGACAAGGTTATCAAACTCCATAGTTCACCAAACACATGGAGCATAAGTAAAATCGAATCAAATCTCAAATGGCTCTTACCTTAAGCTTTGCCTGTGAAGCCTTTATAACCTGTAACCTATCATCCTGCGTTATTCTTTCAGTCAGCTCAGCAAGATAAAATGGCACCTGAGGAAGCATCACGTCATGTGAATCATTCACAGGAAATTAATTTAAAAAAACAAAAACTGCCCTAAATATGAATTATTACATAACACACTAAAAAAGATCACGTACAAAAACTAAAACAACGACTCTCTCTCTCTCTCTCTCTATTTTTGATACTTTGAGTGGCATTCATCATCATCCATGAAATGAAACAGGAACAATTAACTAATGAATGAATTAATAAAATTAATTAAGAATAAGAGGAGAAAATGAGGGTTAGAACTTACGAGAAGATACTTGAGATTGTTTGTGGAGATATCGTCTTTGGTCTCGTTTGGGGAGAACAATCCCAGCTTGCTAACCATCTCCTCGCACTTCTCGAGTGCCTCGCAACCCTTCCTCACCGTCTCATCGTCGGCGCCACCGGACTCCGTCACGGTGGCGTGGATCTTGCGAGCTTTCTCGAACAACCCTGGCAGCGTCATCTCCTCCATTCTACTCTCACCCATCCTCAATCACTTTGCAACACTTTCGAACGCAGAGATCAAAATCATAATCTTAACGTAAGGTTCCAGAGAGATCCAGAATTGTTTTGCTTTCGATTTCTAATTTGATTTTAGTCGTAGAAAGTTAATTTTTTTTAGTTTTTCCCCTTGAAGAATGAAATGGGCTGATTGGTTGGGCCTTTCTAAGACCAAAAAATAAGTAGTATTCGTTTTTGGCTTCTAAGCAAGTATTCTCCTAACAAAAATGCCCAACAAAAGGACTCATAATGTTTGACCAAAAATCTATTTTCCATAATGTCAACTAGTTCATCCAGAAAAAAAAAGGGTCATCAATGAAGAAAAGTCAAAAGTACATAAAAGAAATCATGTCCCATTACCAAAAAAAAAAAAAGAGAAAATTTAACTCTCCTCGCGAGATGTTAAAATGACACTCCTTCTCCTCTATTTTATAAATGTACATTCTCCTCCCTTCTAATTTTTAAAAAATCTCCTCTTTAATC
>NC_029791.2:113392326-113408761 GCF_000816755.2 Arachis ipaensis
TAGATATTATATATAAAATATAGATAAAAATTTAAAATAGCCCCTGACAATTACCTCAAAAAACAACGAGGCCCTTGACAAAAAAAAATCTAACTCGACCCTTGACAATTACCTCGAAAGGATAACGAGGCCCCTGTGCCAAAAAAAAGTCAATGTTATTTTTTTTGGCACAGGGCTAATCAATCCAAAAAAAATATCAGAGGCCGAATTTAGTGTTTTTTTTCTTGGGAGCCTCATTGTCCTTTCGAAGTAATTGTTAGGAGTCGGGTAGGGTATTCACTCTATAATATAATATGATATTTAGTTATATGATTTTATGTTTATTTAGTTTGATAATAAGTTAACTTTGTTATTAGAACTAAATAATATTCTTAGCTGGTAAATAGACGTTCTTTAATCTTTATTTATATTTTTACGAGATTTTAATACTGATTGAATTCTAACTTGTTATCAATATCTTTATTAAACTACTCTTTCACCTTAGCTCATGACAACAATAAAGAAGTTTCATGGCGCGCAGTAAACAGGGGCCACGCGTACGCGTGAGTCATGCGTACGCGTGATCATGCGCATTAGCTTTTCACGCGCACGCATGGCTACTCGCGCATGCGTCGTCAAAGTGTCATGCCATGCGTACGCGTGGATGAGCGTTTTTCTAAAACGGCCAGAATGCCCAGAAAAGCTGCTGCAACCCTGTTTTTGGTACCTTGTAACACATATTCACATGCCAAACTTCCGTCGTCCATAACTTTCTCTACAAAATTCTATTTTTCACAAAACTGGTATCGTTTAAAGGCTTGTAAGATTATATTTCATTTGAAACAAACCACAATTCCATCCAAAATTTGGAGAGCAAGTTATGGACCTCCAAAGTTCACCAAAATCCACTTTTTTATCAATTGGCTTCCAAACCTCATTTTCATCAATCTCATGTTCCTTACCATCAAAACTTGCATGTCATTAACATATCATCCCATTTCATTAACAACCATTACCAAAATTGCCTTTAACCAATTCAACAATCCTTAACCCCCAATACATAAATTCAATTACAATTTTATTCTTTATTATCTTATCTTATCTTATATTTACTTTTATCTTTCGTAGGCAACACACTATATATATTTAGTTTTACCTTCATAATTTACAATTCAATTCACTCAATCAACAATCAATAAAAATTTCATCATCTTTTCTTTTCTTTTCTTATTCTTTCACAATTTTATCATGGTATTAGAGTCATGATATCCTCCTCGAATAGGATATATATGTTATCATCTTTTCGGTAAGAAATCACCATGCTCCTTTTTCAACTTCCTCCCATAATGAATAACCAATGTTCCAATTTAGTTCAAGATCCAACCAATCCTTATTACATGCATCTAAGTGAAAATTCTACCTCAGTTTTGGTTACCCCAGTTCTTTACCAGTAATTCTGTCTGCGCCTCTTTTTTTCAGGCTCTGCGCTTACTTCTGACAGTTTCGTCTGTATTCTGTTTCAGCAGTCATGTCTGCATTCTGTTTCAGCAGTTTAATCTGCACTATGTTTTAGCAGTTCTATCTGTACTTTTATTGCGCTCCACGCGCCCTTTTTTTATCGCGCTCTACGCGCTCTCTTTCATTGCATTCTACGCACCCTCTGAAGATCACTTTTATTACGCCATACGCGCCTTCTAAAGATCAATCTTATCGCGCTCTACGCGCTTTTTTTTTAAGATCGCTGCTTGCTCTCTCTCCCTCAAGCACATCATCTCCTTTTATATTTTTGCCGTCGGCAGCTCTAGCTCCGCCGCACGCATCTCCCTCTGTGTCACCGTGTCTTCCTCAACAATTTCATCAAAACTTATCCAAGCTGTGGATTATTGACATCTTCCATCCACCAGCTTTCGGGGGCGTATTAAACTACTCTTCCACCTTAGCCCATAACAACAATAAAGAAGTCCAAATTCAGCCTAACAGAATACATAAATTCAATTACAATTTATCTTTATTATCTTATCTTATCTTTTCTTTATTTTATCTTTAGTTGTTCTTATCTTATCTTTATTTGCTTTTATCTTTCATAGGACAATACTCTATATATATTTAGTTTTACCCTCATAGTTTACCATATACAATTCAATTCAATTCAATTCAATTCAATCAATCAAAAAATATAAAGTATAATATTCTTCCTGTTTTACTCAAATTTTTGTTCCATTGTTAACAACAAATAAATCAACAATTTTCGAGTTTTGTTTCACAATCTTAATTCAAAGAGCGGAAACGACTCCTTTTATGGGTGTCTCAAAGTCTCAATTGTAGTTCCAAAGTAAAATTAAAGATAAAAAGGAAAACATACAAGGTGCCGGAGGCAAAGTAAAATGCAGAAATTAAAACAAACAGGAAATTAAAAAGAAGATGAAAGAAGAAACATAAACGTAAAAGAGAAAAAGACATAAAAGTAAAGAAATTTTATTAATAAAAAACTGGAAAAAAGCAAAGTACAAGTGTTTGAGTTCAGAGGAATTACTTAAGATTCCCAATTTTACTCTGTGATGCCAAGGGGCTGAGAGCGTTTTGGGTCTCTAAGTGTTTTCCAAGAAGAACTGAACTGATTACAACGTGTTCCTAAAGCTCTATTTATAGACTAGCCTAATCTCAATGGGCAGTTACTCTTTGTACACCACTTGCAAGAAATTTGAATTTCTTGTAGCTGTTCCCGCACTTCTTGCTTGCTGTTAATTTCAAAATTTAAATAAATAACCAACTATCAAATGATCTAATTTAATTTAAAATAGATATAAATATTATATATAGGAACATTACCAAATAACTAATTATTTCTTTTTATAATTTTCTTATAAAAATTATATTTTGTCTAACAAGATGCCCCCAAGATTTCTCACTTGAAGATATGCAATGATTGAAAGTGAGAAAACTTAGTTGTTTGTTGACATTTTTTTTTATTTTTGATATTGAGAGTCAATTGATATTTTAGACACATTCGCTTGACAGATTAAATGCCTACTAGTAATAGACTTAACAGAATTTCTAAGTCTATAAAATTTTTACATTAATAGTTGAACTGTCAATGGGGTCTATTCTTTTGTATGAAATTTTTAAGTGTGTCAAATGATATCTGTTCTAATTTCGACACATTAAATGTGTATTAATTGACCCTTATTTTGAACTTTAATATTTCAATTAAGAGTTTTTTTTTTTTTACACACACTTTCATTGTTTTAATTGACATAATTTTCCTAACTTCAGAAGTAACAAAATCTTAACTTCGTGAAGTCATTTCTTTCATATATTAAACTCCAGGTGTCAATTAAATTTGATAAAATTTCTAATCCTATAAAATCTCCACACTAACATTCTAATAGTTTTGACTCCAAGTGCTAAGAGGCTCAACAGAATTTCTAAGTCAATTAGGCTTTTGTATTTATGAAGTACATACCCAAATGTCAATGAGATTATTTTTGTCCAAGATCTTAAACTTGATGCTTTTTTTTTTTAAATAAAACCATTCATATCTATTTTACACATCTCAATACTTTCAGGATTAAATGCCTTGGTGTCAACTGTCAATGGCTTGACTCCAAGATTATACATCCTGAACTCCACATGCATCTCATCATAGTAACATGTACTATTATTAGCAGGAACTTCTTCCACTCCTCCATCTTCGTTCCAAAAAATCAACTTTTGATGTAGAGTGGATGGGATAGCACCCATTCTATAAATCCAATCACGGCCCAAAAGCAAGTTAAAACCAGCCTTAGAAGGAACAACAACAAATAGAGTTGGCCCATTGACAGAATCAACCTCAATTGACAGCAGAACCACACCTCTAACAGAAGAAGTCCTTCCATTGAAATCAGTTACCCCAATGCTACTTTTAATCAGATCTTTTTTAGTCTTTCCAAGCCTTCCCATCATTCTTTCAGGCATGAGATTGACAGCTGCTCCCCCGTCAACTAAAATCCTATTAACTATCCTTCCATCTACACGAGCCTTGATATGCAATGGACGCAAATGTTCCTTGTCATTTTTAGTAGGTTTCTCAAACAATCCTCCACCACACATATTGTCATCTAGCAATAAGCATTCGCTTCCAGGGAAGACATCATAACAATCATCTTCTAATGACTCTACTTCCTGGACTTGACTATACTCCTCAGGCAGTATTGACACCACAGCTATAGGTTGCTTAACACCAAATATTGCTTCTAAGATGTCATCAAAACTAGTGTCAAAATTATCAGTAATTAAATCTTCATCCTTTTCTCCCTTGTTTTCAACCATTACCCTCTTCCCAGCAAGATTCTTCTTGACATTTTTATTGCATTTAGGGTGATTAGAAGAATTGCCTATTTTTGCAGACTTGGCCATGGTTGGCAAATGAGGAAAATCTACTCCGTGTCCCTTGTATGAATCCAAAGGAACATACTCAAGTATATTCTCTTTCTGCTCAAAAGTTGTAAAAGGAGAATATTTTAGAATATTTTGACAATTTGGCCAAGGAGAATAATTAGGAACCTGCTGCATGTTAGGATTATAACAAGCATAATTTGGCTTTGAGGGAACGGGCACATTTTTTGGAATATATATACTACCTCCGTCTTGTGCATGATTCATGTTCCATAACTGAGACTCATAGTACCTGGGCTTAAAAGGTCTAGGCTTCACCCATTTGTTTTTTCCTCTTGCAAAAGCAGTAGGTTGATTCTGCACATTTCTCACATTCTGGACCCATTTATTGTTTGAAATTTTGGTGGGAGGTACTCTTGTCTTTTGAGAAAATCCATCAGGTTTTCCACCAATCATGACCACAGTCTTCATCTTCTGGTTGACGGGTTGTACCCAGTGTTGTTGACACACTTGTTCAAAGGAGTTTGATTGCCCAACTTTTGTTTTCCCTCGGCTATCTTCCGCTTTAGCTCGTTAGTTTCATTTTCTTTTTCAGCAATCTTCTTTCTCAACTCAGTCTTTTCTTTCTCTTCAACTTTGTACTTTTCAAACTCTTTTGCAGCTTCCTTGTCAAAAACAACATTGCACTTTGGACACATGGCGATGGTGCTGTCAGATTCTTTAATTCTCAACAAAAAATCTAACAGATCCTCACCAGAATGAGGATAAACTGGCTTCTTATCTTGCTCAAAGATCCTCAGGTCTTTATTTTCATCTTTATCATTAACCATTGTGGCATCAACTTCTACCATGTTGACTGACAATTTGAATGGCTCAACATAATTTGAGTCAGCAGTAAAATGTTCAGTGTCCACCTTCATAGTAGTTTTATCTTCAAACTTCAACATTCCCTCCTCAATTATTTTTTGTATTAAATCCCTGAAACGGACGCAATTATTAGTGGTATGTGAGAACACCTGATGAAACTTACAATTTTTTTATTCTTTATTTCATCAGCTGAAGGTATCTTTTTTCCTTCTGGTAAAATAAGCTGCTTATCTTTTAATAAAACTTCAAATATTTAATCTGCCTTAGAAATATCAAAAGAATAAGTCTTATTTTCAGTTTTGGAATAGGAAGAAACCTTTTCTTTTTCTTTAACAGGCTTCAAAGATTTGCATACATAAGGAGGACCTCCACACAATTCAGCAATATAAACCTCTTTCTCATCTGAATCACTACTATTGGAAAAACAATCCACATATGCAACTTTTTTAGAACCTTTTTTGAAATTTTTTTTTTCTTTTTTAATTTGTTCTATTTGTCTTACTCTTTCAGCTAACTGGGAAAGATCTAAAGTATGTTGATTGACAAGTTTCTCCCTAACTCCAAATTCTAACCCATTAGTAGCCATTTTGACAACTTCAGTTTCCGGAATCGGAGTAAAACACTTATTTCTCATGTTTCTAAATCGCGCCAAATAAGTATCAATGGATTCTCCTTCTGCACGTTTGACAGAGAATAAATTCGTATGACTAACTTTCAATTCACCTCGAAAAAATTGATCATGAAAATTTCTTTCTAACTGTGCCCAAGAATGAATAGAATTTGGTCTCAAGTTGGAGAACCATGTAAATGCATTTTTTGTTAAAGAAGAAGGAAAGTATCTCATCTTGAGATATTCATTAGAAGCCGCTTCCCCAATTTCAACAGTATATCGAGCAATATGCTCTATTGTAGACTCATTTTCTTCTCCAGAAAATTTTGTAAGGGATTTTGGAATTTTCCAACCCCTTGGGAGCTCTGCTTGTTGGACACATTCAGGAAAAGAAGACACAAAATATGGCCTATTTAAGCAACCAACATTAAATCCCAAACGGTTTAAAACTTGTTCAACCTTTCTTGCTAGATTATAATGCCCCTCTAAGTTGTTTTGCCTAAATCTTTCTAACATATCGTCAACATTTTGACCATGTCTAGGCATGTGAACATCATAATTAGGAATTGCTCCACCGTTCTGATTGACATTATCAACTCTTAAACTCAAGTTGTCATTTTCTTCTAAATTTACCACAGTAGCAATCCTATTGACTTGCCTATTTAATTGTTCAATTCTAGTGTTTGTGTTTTCTAAAAGAGGATTTAAAACTGTCACCATTTGATGAGTTAACATGTTTACTAGATCATGGTGGCTTTCATCCATCTGTTGTCTAATATTTGCTAAAGATCCCACAGTTTGACTAGGTTGATTGACAGGCATTGCTCTTGACATGTCAGGAAATACAGGTCTGAAATTTTCTACCCTAGTGACAGTGGATGTAGTAGAATTAGATGCACTGTTATTTCCTGTATTAATAGAATGTGAAAAATTTTGTTGTGATACGTGTGAACCTGACGCCCCAGAAACAGGTACATTTGACATGCCATATGGATTTTGATAAATAGGATTTTGAAAAGTTGAGTAGAGAGGCACAGGCAATCCTTGTGACACCATGGAGGGGACATACCCCGGTGGCAAGCCATATGGCGGCCACCCCACGGTATTCATGTGAGTTGCATTTAACCCTGTATGGGCATGGCCAACGCCATCATGCCTCACTGACATCAAGGTAGGCTCTGCGTTTGAAACCACATGAGAATTTCCGGCTTCATTTCCTCTAATCTCATCACTAGAAGTAGAAGAAGATGCTGCAAAAGTATTTGACATGTCAACTGACGCTGATTTCCTTGGCTCTGGACGCACGAACTTACCACTGCGCAACCACATGCAAATTCAAAAGCTCTTACTTTTTCTTTTGACAAACTACAATCTATTGACAATGTCCCACCGGGCGTGCCAATTTGTTTTACTCAAATTTTTGTTCCATTGTTAACAACAAATAAATCAACAATTTTCGAGTTTTGTTTCACAATCTTAATTCAAGGAGCGGAAACGACTCCTTTTATGGGTGTCTCAAAGTCTCAATTGTAGTTCGAAAGTAAAATTAAAGATAAAAAGGAAAACATACAAGGTGCCGGAGGCAAAGTAAAATACAGAAATTAAAACAAACAGGAAATTAAAAAGAAGATGAAAGAAGAAACATGAACGTAAAAGAAAAAAAGACGTAAAAGTAAAGAAATTTTGTTAATAAAAAACTGGAAAAAAGCAAAGTACAAGTGTTTGAGTTCAGAGGAATTACTTAAGATTTCCAATTTTACTCTGTGATACCAAGGGGCTGAGAGCGTTTTGGGTCTCTAAGTGTTTTTCAAGAAGAACTGAACTGATTACAACGTGTTCCTAAAGCTCTATTTATAGACTAGCCTAATCTCAATGGGCAGTTACTCTTTGTACACCACTTGAAGAAAATTTGAATTTCTCGTAACTGTTCCGCACTTCTTGCTTGATGTTAATTTCAAAATTTAAATAAATAACCAACTATCAAATGATCTAATTTAATTTAAAATAGATATAAATATTATATATAGGAACATTACCAAATAACTAATTATTTCTTTTTATAATTTTCTTATAAAAATTATATTTTGTCTAACACTTCCTCTCTTCTTTTCTTATTCTTTCATAATTTTATTATGGTATCAGAGCCTTAGTATCCTCCTTGAAGATGATACACAAGCTATCATCTTTCCGGTTAAAAATCACCCAACTTCTTTTTCAACATCCTCCCATGATGAATAATCAATCTTTTAATTTAGCTCAAAATCCAACCAATCTCTATTATGTCCATCCAAGTAAAAATCTAACATCAGTCTTGGTTACACCAGTTCTAACAGGAAACAACTATCATTCATGGAATAGTTACTATGGCCTATCTATACCTTCTTCCGACCGTTTCATTTGCACCTTCTTCTGTGAGTTTTGTCTGCATTCTGTTTCAGCAGTTGAATCTGCATCTGTTTTAGCAGTTCCATCTGCACTCTTATTGCACTCCACGCGCCCTTTTTTTTATCGCGCTCTATGCGCCCTTTGAAGACCACTCTTATTGCGTCATATGCGCAGTCTAAAGATTAATCTTATTGCGCTCTACGCACTTATTTTATTTATTTTAAGATTGATCTTTAGAGAGCACGTATGACGCGATAAGAGTGGTCTTCAAAGAGCGCATAGAGCGCGATGAAAAAAGAGGGCGCATGGAGCGTAATAAGAGTGCAGATGAAACTGCTAAAACAGATGCAGATTCAACTGCTGAAACAAAATGCAGACATGACCGCTGAAACAGAATGCAGACGAAACTCGCAGAAGAATGTGCAGATGAAACTGTCGGAAGAAGAAGGTGCAGACAGGTCATAGTAACTATTCCATGAATGATAGTTGTTTCCTGTTAGAACATGTGTAACCAAGACTGATGTTGGATTTTTACTTGGATGTACGTAATAGAGATTGGTTGGATTTTGAGTTAAATTAAAAGATTGATTATTCATCGTGGAAGGAGGTTGAAAAAGAAGTCAGGTGATTTTTCACCGGAAAGATGATAGCTTATGTATCCTCTTCAAGGAGGATACCAAAGCTCTGATACCATGATAAAATTGTGAAAGAATAAGAAAAGAATGGAGGAAGAATATTATACTTTATATTTCTTAATTGATTGAATTGAATTGAATTGTATATGATAAACAGGATAAAACTAAATATATATATTATCCTATAAAAGATAAAATCAAATAAAATAAAACAAGAACAACTAAAGATAAGATAAAGAAAAGATAAGATAAGATAATAAAGACAAAAATTGTAATGGAATTTATGTATTTTGTTGGGGTGAATTTGTGAGCCACAAAACTTTTTTATTGTTGTTATGGACTAAGGTGGAAGAGTAGTTTAATAATCTTGGTATCTACTTTAAATAATTTCTTCTTTCGTTCCTCTAATAGTTCATTATAAATACAAAATTGATCATGAATTATTCCAACTCCATTGGTTCGGAGGCTGAGTTATTATGTTCCTCTATCCATGTTTTTAATTTGCTATTATTGTAAGAGGCTAAGAAAATGATAGTCCATTCACATGATGTTACTTACCATCGTATATTTTGGACATTGATCTAGAAAAGAAAGTAACAGCAGATGAGAGTGATACTGATAATGGAAGAAAAGAAAGAAGCAAGCAAACTTGCATGTGACACTGTCGGTAACGCATGCTTGTTCTGATTTGTATTATTATTCTTCAATATTAAGCCACCTAGCCCCATTATTCATGATTATTCCATTTGATTTGGGTATAATATCATATGATGTGATTTGATTTGATTTAGGCATTAATTTAGTTATATTATTAACACCTGATGGCTGTGTTACGTTCCTGCAAGGCACCCCTGAACTTGAACTTGATTTGTCCACAAATTAAACAACATATTTGCATAAAATTAAAGGCTAAGCTTCTTCATACTTCATAGTATTGGGGACATCAAATATGTGGGCAATAAAAAGCATCCATATCGCCATTCTGTGTGTCCCCACTCCCCATCTCACCCTTCTCATCAATGCTTTTTATTCTGTGTGGACATGTTTCTATTTATTATCAGCTATTAGGCTATTAGCATCAGATGGAAAAAAAATCTACTTTAGAGACATTTATTTCTTTAAGTTAATATCTGGATTCAATTTTACCTGATAAAAGGCACATGTAATTTGCCTTCTTTTTAATCTATATTCTTAATTCATAGATAGTGGCATATTCTCCTCTGTCTAACCCAACTACATATACAATGAATAGTGAAACATGATTGCAGACATTTATGAAGAACAAGTTATGAATTTTGCTCCTATGTGTTCTTATGAGATTGATTAAATAAATAAAAATTACAAAAGTTGACACTTACACTATATACAATGCATTGATTCATTGAACACTCTAAAAGGTTTTATTATTTCTATTAAAAACTTTGTATTTATAATATCCCTAGACAAATGTACAAAATACAAAATGTATACATGTCGATATGCAAGGAAATTCTGAATGGGGGCAAACTTTTTTCAAAGTTATTGATTTAGGTTTTAGTAGCTGCGAACGTGTACTTCACTAAAGCCAAAGACAAGTCATATTTGCACTGGAAATTTAATCTTCTTATGTGTGTTTTATATGGTAAAATCATTAAGCAAGAAGAAAATAAAAGTAAAGATTATATAAACAAATTCCATAAATTGGGAGACAAAATACATTGAGCAGCAATTTTTCATTCTGCATATTCTCATGATGTTACTGTATCATTCATTGATGTACGGAAAAGAAGTGCATCAAACTACTTCTTCACCTGTTCAAATACAATCTAAAAGAATAGAATCCATGAACTTAACAAGAGAAAGCTCAATTATGCTTAACAAGTAGCAGAAAAACATATCATAGTCATAGTCAACATCTTTTTGGAATCTGTAACTTTGCACAATTGAGGAACAACTTGAATCAATGGGATCTTTTCTCCATATCTCAATTCCCATGGAAAAAAAAGGTAAATTTCCAAAAAGGAAATAAAAAACAAAAGCTCAAGAATCAAATTAAATCAAATAGAACCCACCCCACCACCACCAAAATCACCATATACATACCCAAAGGTTTGTTTTTCTTTTCTCCAATATACAACAGAGCATGTTCATGTGACTGTGATCAACCCCTCTATTTCTGCGAATAGAAACAAAGAAGCTAATAATCCCTTTCCCCAAATGAAGAAGGGACAAAAACCGAAAGAAATTAAAATCCCCTTTCCATTTCCTCCAAAAAAGTTCCAATTTTTATCTGAGTTTTTTTATGATCTTCAAAATTCAATAGGTCATGCACTTAAATCCGCTGCAAACCCATAACCAAATCACGAACAAAACCATGCAAACGGACAAATCAAGAAGCAGAACCACCCAAACGTGCTTCTTCCATATATGCTTCGCTTTCTGCCGATGATGATCGTTGGCCACGCAACCACCCTTCGCCGCCACCCCTAGCGAGAAGTCCCTTGTTCCGCCGCCGCCGTTTGCTTCGTCGGAACAAACGTCCACCTTGTTCTCCGGCGAGCCACCACCGTCTTTGACTTCTCCGTTGACGGCCTCCACCACCCTCTTCTTCTTTTTCAACAACATCCCCTCCTGTGGCTTCCCGAGGAGCGGCACCGTCGACGGCGACCTCCCTATCTTGTTGGCGGCGGTGGATGGAGATTCCACGATAGGGCTTCTCGAAACGGGGGCGGCGTCGGTCCCCCCTGATTCGAAATCGAGCGTTTCGCCGAATATGGAATCGAATTGGGACTGAAAGCAGAACGCTACAAAGTCATCATCTTTGGTTGGGGGTTGGGATCGGAGGAAGGCGGAGGAGGAGTCGCGGAGGCGGTGGAGGAAGCGGAGCTGGAAGGGCTTGATTAACCGGTGGTCAAAGATGGCGAAGAAGACGAAGGGAGGGTCTATGAGGAAGGTGTAAGAGCGGCGTTTTAGGGTTTGGGTGAAGAGAGAGTGGTTCGGAGGTGCCAGAGCGATGCATTTGGAAGCGAGGCACTCGACGTCGGGATCGGCGGTGGTGGCGCGGCGGTGGGCCAGGACGGTGGTGGCCCTTGCAATGCACACGTATTTGATCAGCTCCGGATCCGTCACCATTCTGGGAATCCGAATCAAAGGAGAAATTGGAAATTGGAAATTTGTGGGGTTTTGACTTTTGAATTTGATTCGGGTAAGAGTAGAATTGGCATTGAGAATTGTTGCCCAACCGAAATAGATCAAAAAGAAGAGATTGGTTTTATTCTTGATGTTGTGAAACTGATGTTGATCGTTGTTTTAGGGTTTTTGAAATTGGGAGGAAGAATTTTAGAAGAAAGGGAATGAAGTTTGTTTGAGAGAAAAGAAAATAAAAGAAAGGGAAAATGGAAAAAGAAAAAGGAAAAAAAAAAAAAAGAGCTTTGATCTGCGGAGCTTGGAGCCAAGCCAACTGTTATTGTCGTTACCTGTTGCATTCTGTGGTGGACACGCTCTTTGCTGACTACGGTGACTATGCACTATAAAATTCAACATTTGAGAAATTATGAAATGAAATTACTCTAGTGAAAGGATAAAGATGCATCCATTCCATTACAAAGTCCAAAGGCTTCAGGACACCCCCATATGGATGCACCTCCTAAAAGCCTAAAAGTAATTTCTATATTAAAAAAATAACAAGAAGAAGATCAAGACAAGAGGTTTCAGCTCAGCAATCTCCTTTGTTAAGGGTATCAAAAACATGCAGCTTGCAAATTGTGTCGGCGGCCATCCTCACATGGCCTAGTCACACTTGTATCAAAATTTATAATTCTCATTTTCCCATGTATCTCTTAAAATATCTCATAAATTAAATTAGTCTTAAAAAGGAGTTTTTTAATTTTTGAAAAAATGACAAATAGATCCTTGATTTTTTATAAAAATACTTTCTCAGGAACCTAAAAGTATTTTTCAATGGTAAGGGACAAAAATGTCTGCGGGACAAAAGATCAGGGACCTATTTATCCTTTTCTCTTAATTTTTATATGGAGGCGTTGATAGAGTATAGCGACGATATGGGGGTTTAGGGTGTTTCACCGAGATGTGACGGCGGTGTAGAAGAAATCGGTGGCACCGATTGGGGGACGGAAATCGAATGGACCGATATCAGGACGCGGAAGGTGCACAAATCGGTGGGTCCGATTTGAGACCCCCTGTCCACGCGTCACGCATGCATCTGGCTTCTTGGTTGGCCCGTGACTCTCTATCCCAAGGACAAGTGTTTCACCCCCTCCCAGCACTATCTCTTTCACTCTCACTCTCGTATCCTTTTCTTCTTGCTCCTAACCCCACCACTTTCCTCATTTCACCATTGTTGGACCACAACAATCCTCATAAAAACATTTAAACAAAAATGCCAAGACAAAAATTTAAAGAAGTAAATCAATCAGAGTTTTATATTGTTAATTATCTTGGACATTCAAATTATGTAAGTTTTTATTTTTTAATAATCTGATTTAATGATAATAATAGTGATAATATTAGATTTTATTAGCAATATATATTATAATGGCACTAAGTAGAGATTAAGCATGTATGTATGTAAGATTTTATTATTAGGTGGTTAGAAATAGAAATTAAAATAGGAATTAACTATGTATGTATGTATGATATGGTTATGGTTAGTAAATAAATTCTACCAGTGAAGTAGGTTTTTTTTTATGCATATTAGTTAAAATAAAATGAAAAAATGAATGAATGTGATGAATGTATGTAAAGAATGAATGAATAAAAGAAGAAGGAAAATGAGATCTGTACATATTAGATTGGAGTAGGTAGATATTGATATATTGTTGTTGTTATTATTAATATTAGTAATTGAGTTTAATTAATTATTATAATTAATAATAAAAATTTAATTAATTATTTTATTTATGATCATTAATAATTGAATTTTAATTCAGTAAAATTTAGACAATAAATTAATAATAACTAAACTTAGATTAGAAAATTAGTATGCTGTGTTATGAATAATAATAATAATAATAAAATTAGTATCCTGAATTAATTTTTGTTATAAAGTAATGAATATGATTAAAGGATTTTTGTATAACAGATTTAATGTGTATGTTTGAAATGCAATTATGTTGGGAATTAGTCACCAAAAAAAAAATGTTGGAAATTAGTTATAATGGACATGTTAAGGATAATTGTGTTTTTGATAATATAGTTATATTATACTTGTCCTTATAACGGAAATGTGATATTGTAGGGTTCACGGATGTTGATGTGTGATCATTTAAAGCCGTCGGATCCATATAACCAAATTGTTGAGTCACAGTTACGCGAGACTGGATTTTATTATGTATCCCAAATTGGAGTTATCAAATGTCAGTCAGCAATGATTAATGCTCTGATTGAGAGATGGCGGCCCGAGACTCACACATTTTATTTCTGGTTGGTGAGTGTGTCGTGACCTTGGAGGATGTGGTGGTAATTCTCGGTCTACCGACAAATGGTCTTCCGGTTACAGGTCCGACCATGAGTAGCTTTGAGGCATTGGAAGCCGAGTGCTTGCACCAATTTGGAGTTGCACCGAGGAAGACGGACTGTAGAGGGAGTTTTATAAAATTAACGTGGTTTAGGGGTTTGAAAGATCCTATAGTGTGACTTCCATTGTACCTCCTTATCTCCCAACAGTACTTCTTTTGCATTTTGGTAACCCTGATCAACCAGTCACAACTATTCCCATATTCTGTACATTTGGCATAGAATGTCGTCGGTTCCGACTCATATACCCGATAGTCCACACCTCTCCGGATGGTATAATCTTTCATTGCCTTGATTACTGCCTCCCTTGAACTGAATTCCATCCCCACTGTGAACTCATCATCCGCCACAACAGGAGGCGCTGCATACATAAAAAGTAATAAATGCTTTATTATGTACTCAGTAATAAGTCTTTTATTACAACTCAATTAATAAACACACTTTACCATATAAGATCATTATAGTCTTATTTTTCACTATTCCATCTACGTAAAGAACAACTAAATATAATTCATAACAAAGAACTATTAATTAATAAAAAAATCAAACGCTATGGTCACAAATGCCTAGTCACATATCACATATATTACTCATCCGACTTATTGATCTGCTACTTCAGAGTTTCACATAGCAACCTAGGTTTACGCACTTGCATTCATATATTGCGAAAACTCCGGTGCGTGCATAGCCTCAAAATCCAACATCCGCATGAAAGAAGGCTCCTGAAACGGATGCGGGTTTGCTAGTGCATTTGCAACTTCCGCCACATCTGCGTTCATAGTGCCGCCAGCTTCATCTTCGTCTTCACCTGGACCGACGATCTCATAGTTACTTTCAAATTCATCTTCGCTTTCATTATTATAATCTTCCAATTCAATGTTACGGTTCGCTTCAGATTGCTCAAACTCAATATATAACTCGATGCACGGCATTCGGTGGCGATTTTCCATGTACATTGAAAACATTTCATGCATATTCGCTTCGTCCGTCACGTACTTGGTCTGAAATTGAACAAACCCACCAAACACAGATAAAGGATACCTGTACAAAATACACGATACTCTCCTACATCTTTGAAAATATATCTTCTCACAAATCACACCTTTCAATTCCTCAAATGACAATGTGAACGGAATAACATCTAATGGATTTTCACACACAAATTGAACTCCCTCATATGTTTGCAATAAGATCTGCCTGTAATAATAAATCTTCAATACAACTCTATCATCCATAACATACACGTATTTGACTATTCTCAACCTCACAGAAATTTATTTTACAAAAATGAAGGAGAAGAATCAGAAAAGAGAAGAGAAGAGGAAGAACATTAGCTGAGACCGGCGCTGAAGAAATGGGACTTCTGTGAGCTCTTTCCAGTTTATGTATACACTAACGGGCAAATCGGACGGACTGACCGCGTGCACTCCCAAATCAGTGGGTCCGATTGGTGCACGCCGGATTAAAATAAAATTTTTCACCACCAGTAATCGGTCCCACCAATTACTGCACTCTTCGGTTGAAAAACTTGGCCACCCAGAAATCGGTGGCACCACCCAGAAATCGGTGGCACCGATTTCATGCAACCTCAACGTCTCCCTCACACAAATCGGTGGGTCCGATTTGTGTTACTTCTTCTCTCTGCTTGAAATCGGTGGGTCCGATTTCTTCCCCCCAAATTTCCAAAAAGCAACGCCGTTATAATAGTGTAAATCACCCCTAATGATCATATCCCAGCATAACTCACACCACCAAATCATATCCAAAAAAATCAGCCTTTAAAAAGATCATCTATTTTTTAAATTAATTATTAAAAAAGATTTTTCTGTTAGTTAGATGATGGTGTCAGGTTAAGTGTCACATAATATAATGGTAGATTAATGTCACGTGTCATAAAATAATTAGTTGACATGTCAGGTCAATGGTTCTTAGTACGCCACATGTCACTTGACATGTAAAAAAGTTATTTATAATCAAAATAATTTCTGAAAATTCAAATGTAAGTCATTTTCATCTCTAAAATTTTAAAAATTAATCAAATTAGTTCTTATATAATTTTTTTTGCATA
>NC_029791.2:113408854-113419966 GCF_000816755.2 Arachis ipaensis
TGTAGATAAACTCGCTAGTTTTTCAACATTATTTTTTTATATTAATAATCAAATGAGTACTTTTAGGACACTTAAAAGCTCTTTTTAAATTGTAGCAGTATACATGTGGATATTCAGAAGATATGGACAACTACTACTAATTTATAGTTCTTCATAAAAATAAATAATTTTGCGTATTCTTGTTTTTCCTAGACCATATATTATGCATAGTATACTTTAATGGTAACATACAAGTATTTCGTTAGTTTATACAACTATATCATCTCATCTCATCTCATCAATGGAAGCTTATAATTGAATATAGTAGTGAAAATACACCAAATTGATGGACTCAATGGGGAAAGAAAAAAAGAATCACGTATTGAATATACTCCTAAGAATATTTGCTGAGTTTATATGCTGATATGGCATCACCAATGAGAGCAAAACTGCGTGTAATTAAAATATAGTAGCAAAATTATACAGCAAATAGATGGAGTCCAAAATATTGATTCTAGTGAGTTGATATCATATTTGAAGTCTTCATCAGCAATAGGGTGGATCCATAAATGCCCATTCTATGACTTGTTCATACTGAGTAGCAGCATTTACCCAAGTATAGTCTCTTGTCATTCCTCTTCTCATCAATCCCTCCCAAGAAGACTTGTATTCTCTGTATGTTTGTATGGCATATCTCAGAGCCTATCAATCAAAATAAAAATAATTAGAACACGACGGCGACGGCGATGATGATAAGGTAGTTCTTTTAAAATAATGTTGACCAAAGAAGCCGCCCACATGGATTAAAGTTCAATATCTTTTTAGACAATTAAATTAAAAATTAAGGACGAGTAATTGTAATTGTTCTTGGTGTACACAATAAAGGTTTGTTCAAGTCCTATAACAGTGATGGAAAATGAAGCAATTAGTTATTGAATCCCTCCCCCAAATGGGTTTGTTTCCCTTAGTTTATCTTGTCTACTGGAGAATGATCTGTAAGTATCTCTATAAACATTTAATAACAAACCCCCAGACATGCCATGATTCTATATTGAGGTGAGTGTTTCCTTCAATCTAATCCTTATGAGGAAGAGAGAGATTTATCTAAGAAGAGAATTCTAAAATAGTGGTTGATACAAATTATGCTTACCATAGTATTAGTCCATAACTTTTGTTTTCTATTCAATGATGGGGACTCCTCTACGCACAAAAAAGAAGGAAAAGGAAAGTAGGACAAGCTATGCTAGGTCTCACATGTCACAACCACAAACTTATGTTGTAACCTTATTGGTTAACCAAAGTGGCATTGACTAGAAAATTCCACATCAATTTGCATTTTGCAAAGGCCAAACAACATAAAAAGGAATATTCTTGATTGAATAACAGGACACTGTCATAACATAACATATATATTAAAAAAAGAATGAATCTGAATGAATAGGAATCTTACCACTAACATGTTCTCCTTTGTTAGTGGAGAAAACGTCCACCTGTTAGTCAAGTTAAAAAGACAGTCATTCAATTTCCTATAGTTGTAAAGTTTATTAATGAAAATTGCATTTGAATTTTCAAATGAAACTATAAGTTGAAGAAACAATCCAAGCCATTGAAGAAAAGGAGTAACATACCCTGTGCCTTCATCATTTTTTACTTCAGCAAATGGGTTAAAATTTTGAACAGTATCCTGTTAAAAACAACCAAAAGTTAAAGGCGTCAATGGAAGGAAACCAAATCATATTGAACAAGTCAATGGCTAAAGTTTCCTCGACTAACTCTCAGCCCCCCGGTTTGATGAACCACTGGTATAGTTCCATATCTCATTGCATACAACTGATTTAGTCCGCAAGGCTCGAATGTCGATGGCATCAATAGTATATCACACCTGGTCATAATAGGAATGCAGCAGTAGTAAGAAGCATGACCAATGCAGAAACATTACAGCATAACCTGTTAATTGCTCTAGGAAGGATTCATAATCTTTGGGATTACCCTGCAGTTATTCTATGAGATATTGGAACATTAAATCCAACCCAACCCCGAAATTTATCTCTATAAGTAGCCTCTGTTGCTCTCATCCAATCTTCGTATGCAGGATTTCCAGACCCAAGCATTACCTGAAGATTGAAAAACAATTAGACAGGGTCAACCAGATATGAAGGCCACAAATACAGTACAGCAAATTCCTCTGAAATAATACTTACATATATCAATTAGTATTTGAGGGGCCTCAAACATATTCTCGAGTGTATAAATATTTAATATTTTATTTAGCAGGTAATCATAGCCTACAATTTCTAAATTTAAATTTTGTATGCTACTACATTATGGTTTCAAAGATATATGTGCCCAGAACTAATTTACAAAATCACTTACAAACTGAACATCATCTTCCATGAGTTCTGCAATTCCCATGCGAATCAGCTCAATTCCTTTTTGATAGTCTAGCCTTCCAATGAATCCAATCTACAATTTGCAGCTATAATCAATAAAAGAAATAGTGGATCAAAATTTTATGCAGCAAATTACAAAAAACTTACCACTGGGCAATCGGGTCTCTCTGGAAGACCCAATTCCTTCTGCAATTCTATCTTGCATTTGACCTTCCCAGAGAGGTCATCAGCAGAATATTTGAAAGGAATATATTGATCAGATGAAGGGTCCCATTCAGTAACATCAATTCCATTTGTGATCCCTAAAACAGTAACAGAGTCATTACAAGGTTGAGCTTTGAGGTGCATCATTTAATGAAAGATTAACAACATAGTTCCTTCATCCTTGGTTTGATTTTCCGTATTTCGACTCACCAAACGACATGTAATTCTTACTTTCTTAGTATTAGGCATGGACATAGGGTTGACAGAAAAGATAAACAAAAAAAGAAGCATCTTGACTCTGTAGTGATTATTACAAAATAATAAGTTCTCTGCTACTGCATTTATGAAACCACATCAGGGCTACAACAAAGAAAACAAGTTACAGTAACTCCAAAGTTCTACTTAGATAATTCAAACCAATACATTTATTACAAGTTCAACAGATTCTACAACAAGAAGTCCAGATTAGCATTAGCAAGCATCTTATTCTAAATAGACTATGGAGAAAATATGCATGCACTTTAGCTTTCTCTAAAACATGAAATTCCCTCAGGACTCAGGAGTTGTGCTAGAAAGCGTAACGCTACAAGAACAAAAAGAGTTTGAAGGAACATACCACTGAGAACACTTTTTCGATCTTTCAGTAGCTCATGTAGACCATATCCACCTTCACTGGTTGTGATTTCCCAGGAATAACCCTGGCAAAGAGATCCAGGTTTTACAGATTGCATGTGATCACAGTATCAAATACAAGACAATGATACAAAGCATGTTATTACATCATAGTAATTTCAACAAATTGATGAAGGCTTTAAAACCTCAAGGAAAACAGAAAATATTGAGCACCATACAACCAAATGTTTTGACTCAATAAACAGCAGCAACAAAAATATGTGATGTGCAGGATAATGACCTTGCTTACTGTAACTATCCGATCTGCTGTAACAATGGCACCTTTCAAAAAATTGACAGCTTCACCAGTGTCGAGAGCGTGCATCCTTGCCCAATTGGGGAACACCCACTCCAGTGCTCCACGCCACTCCAAAGGTAGCCCCAAGTTACCATATGTAACTATAGGTTCCACTCCCTGAAATATAGCATCATCAGCTTGTTTGCTGATATAAAAAGACTAATGACAAGAGATAAACTATCTAAGAATTAATTATAACCAAACCCTGCAAGTTTTTCCACACAGTTTCATAATATAAATTTGTATATTACATTTAGGTTTTAGCCAATCATGCATCCTAGATTTGCATTTGGGACTACAGATCAAAGACAATCAAGTGAGTCAACAACACAAATGAACCTATCATTGCCAAACAGATGTGTCTTTTTATGCATCTATAAACAGATGTGTGTGTATGAGATAGTCAAGAAACACCAGCATCCTCTTATCCAAGTAATCATGTAGTTAGGGTTGTATAAAAATTCAAAATAAGTCCCACCTAGTATGATTAGTGCTTGACCTGCTTGGTTGTTAGTATAAGGCTTAGTTTGGTAAAGTTTTTATTTTTTAAAAGTAGCTTATAAAAGCTAACTTTTAAAAGATGACTTTTTAAAAGTTGTAGCATTTATATTTGGTAAATTAAATTAAAGATTGCTTTTAATAATCACAAGCAACAACAATTGCATTTGGTAAAATAGCTTTTAAAATTTAAAAATACTATAATAGACATAAATACAAGCATTAAATTTGAAAATTAGTTAACATATGAGGTTATATTAGACTTTTAAATTTTGAAAAGCACAAGCCAACTTTGAAAAGTTCTATCTTAGGTGTTTTCAAAAGTACCCCGATTTTTTAAAAGCTACAAGCACAAGCACATCATCTTTTTTATTTACCAAACACAAAATGAGGAGTTTGAGCTTTTAAAAAGCACAAGCACCTCTTCGAAAAGTTTTACCAAACCAAGCCTAAACCTCAAATAAAAAGTATAAAACTTTCAACTTTTGGAAATGCAATTTACTATTTTAAGATCTTTCTGTCTAATTTCTAGGATATGACTTGGAAATTCTCAATTAAAAGAAGCCAAGAAGAAGGCAGAGAGTGAAAAAACATAATAAGAACTAATAGAGACCTCCTTTTTCTGCCTGAGAAGCTTGAAAGCCCAAGTTAAGAATGCATTGAGGTCAAAGGCTCAAAGCACAATGTTATTGATCCTATTCTTAGTAACATAAAAAAACGGAATTAGTTTACCTGGTGTGCAATGTTATGTATAACTAATACACTGCGTGCATCCTTATATACCCCATGTGGACGATACTTTGCTGCCAAAAGTCTGCACCAAAGTTGAAGCAACAGTACCAATTATCAGCAAGACTGTAATATCACCTCATATTATTATTGGAACTAAGATAGTTTTTGCAACAGTGGTTCCATTGGAAAAGAAACTTAAAAGAGTAGAGAAAGGTAGGCATGCATACACTGGAACAAGGCTGGCATGCCAATCATTAACTAGGAATAAACATCTTTCTCCATAAGTGTACCCTCCCAATGGAAGCACCAATGGGGCTTCACATGCAGCATGGCAAAGCAAAGTGTACCGAAACTGTAAAACCAAATGAGAAGGAAATTTATCATTATTTTGAAGTAGAATACACATCAAGATCTATAATGAAAGCTAGAATTGGACAGATTATACCTGATTGTCCCCAAAAGTGCCATACATGTCCCCATATGGACTCCCTGCTCTATGAAATGAAGGGTGATCCACAAATACCTAAACATTGTAGCAGTACTGAGCACCATCAATACAGAGTTGAAGTATATGCATGCTAGGATGGAAGAATTACAAAAGGTTTAAAGAATCCATCAAAATTAAATTCCATATGAAATGGCTATAAAAATCTCAGGAGCTCTTAGTTCTTACCCAATCAACACCTTTCCTATACTCATGGTAAAAGCCAACTTCTTGAGCAGCACCAAAGCAATATATTTGGATGTTGCAATCCATGTCAACTGCACCAGAATACCTAGCATCCTCAGAAGTACCATGCATATATCTTGGCGAGACGACCATAACACGGTGGCCACGAGATGCCAGTGCTATTGGCAAAGAACCACAAACATCTCCAAGGCCACCAGTCTTTGAATATGGAGCAGCTTCAGCAGTAACAAAGGTAATATTATAGGACACCTTAGTCTCAGCTTTCTCTTCTAACTCTTCTCCAACCTTAGCCTCAGCTTTCTCTTCTAACTCTTCTCCAACCTTAGCCTCAGGTTGTTCTTCTGTCGTGATCCCTATATGTCATTCATACTCTAGTCATCTCTACTAATCAAAATCATGGCATCCTCCAAAATTTGATGGATGCAGGATTACTCATATACAATGAATTAAGGGAATTCAAGATTCAACAGAAACAAGAAACACTTAAAAAAGAAATGATGAAAGGGAGAAAGAACAAACCGGAGCCAGGAATCAAACGGAAGCCAACAAGTGAGCCAAAATCATCTGTCTCTCTGGCCAACAAGAGACCCCTTTCTTGTTCTTGTGGTTGCTCGTCTTTTAAGGGAAAGGGGTTGTCTTCGTTATGGGAAGCAGGAGGACCAACCTCGCCGGAAAAGGATCTTGTGAGGCGCAGGTTAGCATTTCTTGAAGCTCTTGTAAGCAGAGAAGAAGGGAAATGGGAACCTAGTTGGAGATGCGAGTGCCTTACAAGAACAAAGGAATGGTGATGAATAGGAGTGAGTTGGAGAGACTCCATTGGAATGGTTCGATTTTGGAAGGAAAGGATCGTGAAGGAGGCTAAGAAAAAGAACAAGAATCACATGAAAGAGTGACGTGAGAGAAAGCAAGAAACTAACAAAAAGCGGCCTAGTGTGAAGTGTGGGGTAGGGTGTGTAAGATCCACAAAAACCGCCAAATTCCGGGAACAAACCACCGTGCCTTTTAAAGCTACTTAAACCTCTAACAATGGAGCCATCCAGATCCTCATCCTAAGTTGTTGTTCTTGTCTTCTTCTCATCTTCTGATTATAAAACCCTTCACCACCACAATTCTAGATTTCTTTTAGAATCTTTCCACAATGGACCAACTTCACTTAAATCACATTATTATTTTATAAAATATATGTTGTGCATGATAAGATAAACCATATAATATAACTTTACATTTTTAAATAGGGATTACAAAACGGAAAACATAAGACGGCCTCTCTTCCTGCATGTTACAATCTCCACTCTTTTCTCGAGTTACACACTGCTGCTAGTGACATCAAACACATTATTACACTACTAAGATAAATACGAATGCGTGTCAAATGACCAAAGTGCGGATCATAAAAAACATCATATCTAATTACATTTTCTTTTTCCTTCTCGGAATTGTAATAAAAAGGCAAGTCATGCCCAACCATGGGCTCCAAGGAGAAGACCAAAATCTTCCCCACTAACATGATCTGGGCTCCCGCCAGAAATTCGTCTAGACTGGAGCCGCACCCCATTTATCTTTGGGCTTGGGCACCTTGGAAACTGATAGGTTGCAGTGGGCCCACCAGAGCTAGATGAGTCAAAGCCCAACCCAACAGCAGGGGTTCTCCTTGCAGAAGTGTTCCAGTTGGGCCCAGGTGAAGGCCGTTGCTTAAGTTGGCCCTGACCCCTAACCTTGGCCTTTGCAGACTGGGTTGGGGCCATGTAGCTAGGCACAGTTGCACCTCCACTGTGCTGTCTCTGGTGTTGCAATTTTGAGATAGGGCTTGAATCAAGGTATTCTTGGGCCATCAGGCCCATATTTGCGTGAATTGGATCACGAGGCCCAAGCATGTCCATCTGAACCGTTTTCTCTTGGGACATGTCATCGGTGTGTTGTTGTGAGTGTTGTGATGACATCCAACGCTCCAACCAGTTCCAATCCAATTGTGCAGTCTCGCTCTTCTGGTAGTTGAAGGCGTAAGCAAGAGCTCTCTCCCTCTTCATTCTAGCCTCATGTTGTCTCTCCTCTTGCTTCTTTTTCTCATGACTTAACTGAATTCTACGAGCCCTTACTCTTGCCTGAACTCGAACCAATGCTTGCATGCACCGCATTGTCATCTGCGCTTGCTTCCGCACATTGTGTCCCCTCACAAGTGCCTGCAGCCTCACCAATCCCTTCAATGCACGCAGTGCACGTCGAGCCTACACCATTCAATATGTTATCTAGATTATTTTTCATTAGTAATAATTTTTTTGTTAGGTGGTTATACTTTATGTTCTTTTTTATTTACTCTTATTACAAAATTAATTATAATTGAGCCTATAGTAGAGTGGTTGGCTTATTTATGGAGTAGACCAAACCCTAGTCTTACAAGGTATCCTCTGTAGTACGATTGAATGAGTACTGCAGCCCTTTCCTCCTTGGAGTGGCGTCCATAACCCGCCATTCTCACAACTCTAGCGGCTGCCTGAGCAGCTGCCACAGCAGCTTCAGCAGCTACGGCAGTGGCAGCGGCAAAGGCAATGGCATGATTTCTGTCCTCAGCCACTGGAGTGGATGTGGTGCTACCCTCATTAGTTCCATCAGGAGAACTCTCTGCAGGAAAATGCTCAAAAGACACAACTTCTGCTGCTTCCTGCTGCCACTTGTCTTCATTATTCTCCTTCTGAAAGTGAAAATCATGGATGAAATCTTAATTATTTGGATCTAAGACAAGTTTTATGGTGATGGGGGATCTAACATAGGACGCACATGATGATGAAGGAGAAAGATGTGATGGGTTAGGTGGTGTGATAACTATGTGACACAAATATTTGATATCTGATCATATGATAGGGGACCATATGCACACATAATTACATGCACATATACTTGAAATGGGTTGATGGTCCTAATAACAAGGGCCAGAGCAGCTCATACTTTTAGGGGTTTCATAAAAGACAACAATAAGTAAAAATGACAGTTGCTATACTTATGACATATGAAGCAGAAACTAGTCTTAATTAATTGTGTAAGGTAAGATTGTGATGATGCCATTATTACTACTTATGCCGCAGTTTTGGTTGTTTGGTTTTGAAGAAAGTATCCTAATAACTAATTGAAGAAATTAAAATTCTGCATTAGTAGATAGTGATCAATGACATAATAAACATCCAATTCTTCTAGTGTAAATATTATTATATAAAATAGTCGAATTTAACCATGATAACATAGCATGTATAGTGAGAATTAAAATAAACATACATGATTCTCCAAGAAACAAAAAGAAGGACCAAGTTAATGGATTGATTGGTTACCTTGTTGTGTGGAAGGGGTGAGTTGGAGTCCTTAGGGAATGACTTGAAAACTTTCTTGACCGAAGAGAACCAGCTTCCCCTCTTCTTCCCCATCTGATCTTCTTCTGTATCACATGCAATCCAGCAGATACAGAAGATGGAACACCATCTGTAACTGCCAGAGAGAGAGAGAGAAAGAAAGAGAGTGAGTGTGTAACTATGTATGTAAAGGGCGCTGGATGGCGCGGTAGGAATTAAATAAGATCACGTTCACGGATGAATGCACACGTCAACTACCGCTACTATTATCTTGGGTATAGCTACATAGATAGAATATAAAGACAAAATTACTATAATTCATTGAGGTGAAAATAATATTCTTCTATTTTCCTTTTTCATCATGTGATCAATCACGAGCCTCAACCCTAAGTCACACGCCATGTACGCTGCTCACTCAATTCTTAGTTTCATTGACCCCACTGCCTTTAACATGGAATCTGCCAAACCACCACACAACTTGTCAATTATATATTAACATTAAGCTTAATT
The DNA here is from genome assembly GCF_000816755.2 of Arachis ipaensis. Lineage (NCBI taxonomy): Eukaryota > Viridiplantae > Streptophyta > Magnoliopsida > Fabales > Fabaceae > Arachis > Arachis ipaensis. Next base: position 113,418,167 of record NC_029791.2, read on the forward strand.
AAGCTGCATATCACATCTAATTTACTCTCTTCATTATTAGGAAACAAGTCACTCTTCTATCACTTAGATCATCATATAAAATTAGTCTCACATTGAGGAAAATAAAGAAGACTGAAAAGCTTATAGTAATTTATTATTTAGAATGATAACTAACTTTTTATTGATTGAACACTTATCTTAGTGAACTTTGTCGTTTGTAAGTACAATTATTGTTCACATGACAACAAAATCATGGATCAAACCTTAATTAATTACTATTACTTGAGATGTTACCTTGCTGGTTACATGCACTGATGCACACAACTTTCATCCAATGATTACAGCCAATATAATTTGACCCATCAGCAAGCATTATATAATTTCATTTCCTTGTGACGACATTGTCATGTGATATTTTTTCTTCTTCATCAAAAATACAAAAATGCCAAATTCCTTCTTGCCATCTTAAGCAAGAATAGACACACACACACACATCCCTCTTATCATCATTACCTTAACATTTTTCTCTGACGTGTCATGATCATAGAGCTTTGGCATACACTTTTGTCTTTTTTTCCTTTTCCTCTTTACTCTTGTAAGTTTCTAACAATTTTTTTAGATTTTTTTTCACATTTAATACCTGTTTTACGATTATTTACAGTTAATTATTTTTATTTATTGAAAATGCAAGAGTTGACATTAAAGATAAAACTAATCTCAACTTCGGAGCAAATTTATTATTATTCGGTTCTTAATCAAATGTGATAGCTTTAATTCTTACTGTAAATATAAAAGAAAATTAAAATTTTGGATAATTGTTTTAGGTTTTTATACATTAAAATATTTACAAATTAATAAAAAATTAGTCATATAATGTGAGTATTTGACGGTTAATACTCAGATTTCGGGGAAGCTCTAATGAATTCTTACACACACATGCATATGCATGCAGATTGAACATTATTGTTGGACCATTTTGGATACATATGAGAGTAACGTTACACGTTGAGCTTATGAAAACAGCTAAAAATTAAACGTAATTGAATGTATCTTTCTTCTTCTATTATTGTTGAGGTTGATGTGAACGTCTCTTTTGGGTGTTGTGAACCATGATGGGCTGAAAAAGATGAAAGAACTGAATTGAAGTCTTTTATTGACCATGATGAAATTAAAGAGAAAAAAAAAAAAAAGCTTATGATATTTGCTTGTATTGAAAGAGAGACAGAAGAAGATATGTATAAGGTGAGCAAGGTAAGAAGGGTGCATTAGGATGGTGAGATGCTATTTTCAGCAATTTATTGTGTCACTTTACACATGCCTTGTTTTTTCCTCCTTATTAAAACCATGTTATATATCCTTGAATTGAATTAAAGACAGCTTTATTCGAAAAGTCTTTTTTATGTTATTCCTATAAAGAGTAGTGTAACTTTTTCAATACCTATACAACTCGAACATAAGCTATATTTGCCAACCCAACTAACCATGTGTTGATTAATTAGTAATTACTTTACATTGCTTCATTGATCACCATGATTGTAATGGAATACACACCTATGCTTCCCTTATATTTGCATGAAATAATCCCACCAGCTCCAATTCAAAACTATAATTTTATTTTTCTTTTAAAACAATGCATATATCCAAGTTGAACAGTATTTCTATTTCATTAGGCCAAGCGTGTTCGCATTGGAGACTTTGTGAACCTATAAATGAAAATTATAAAATTACTATGTGTTTGCCAATGTAAAAAACACCAGTTTCGTATTAAACGATGGAAAATGATTTTTTTTTTTTCAATTTAAATTTATTATTAATTATGTC
>NC_029791.2:113420078-113431686 GCF_000816755.2 Arachis ipaensis
ACATGTTAACTTAATTTTTTTTTAAGAAAAAAGACGTGTATATCCTATTTTGGTTGCAGCATAATGGGCGGTTTTTGGACAGCTGCAGAAACACAGAATAATATTTTAAATGTCTTGGGGACAAGAGAAGAAAACAAAAAGGAGGAGCCTATTGGATCAAAGAGAGAGCTATGGGGTTATAAAAAAGCCTAATGTGAAAACCCAAATGAGGAGTCTATAGGAGATGCTACCAATCAGGATAGCAATGGGCTTTACCAGCAAAAGATATTAATGGGTCCAATACGTTTTGAAAACAACAAGGCTAGGAGAATAGAAGAAAAGGAGACAGATCATCTAGTATTAAAGAATGTCACTTTAGGGGTGGCCTTAAAAAAACACACAGGTATGATTACAGCTATGAATAAAGACACATCAAGGAAACAAGAGAAGCCTGCTAAGGCGAAAGATACTACGTATACAGAGCAGTGGGGGACCAAGAAATATAGTATGCAAGAGGAGAAGGCAAAAAAGGAGAAGAATGCACAAGTTCTAAAATCGGTGGAAGGAGAACAGTATTTTGTGGAGCTGGCTAGTGATGAAGATGCAGAAGAGAATATGGAAGAGCAGGAACAAAAGGAGTCAACAAAATGGGAGATAGAATTAGCAAGATGTATAGAGATGGGATTGAACCTGAAAAGAAAAAGAGAAGACAAGGAAATGCTCCAGATTACTAATGTCGAATGGGATAAGATGCTAGCAGAGAGTGAGAAGCAAGCTCCCAAAAGGATGAAGAACGGAAAGGAAGGAGAATACAAGCTGGTAAACACTAGAAACATAGGAGGAGAACCTATGGCATGGGACAATGCTATGGCTGAGGAGGCGGGCCTAATCATGCCCCACCCTCAGCCATGAGTATTGTAAGTTGGAATTGTCGAGGACTTTTAGCCGCCTCGACAATTTCCGAACTTACTAATCTGTGTAAGCAGATTAAACCGGCCATAGTGTTCTTGATGGAAACGAGAGCTAATACAGTGAAGATTAATAGGATTAAGAAAAAAGCTTCTTTTTGATAAGTTCTTTTGTGTTGAACTCCGGGGATTGTCCAGAGGGCTATGTTTATTATGGAAATCTAATATAAATATTAATGTTTATTCGTGGTGTCATAACTTTATTAAATCTGACATTGACTTAGGAAATGAAAAATGTTGGAAAGGGTGTTTTGTTTATGGTAATCCGGTGTTTAAGCAAAGAAGGAAGCTATGGGAAGAGCTCTCTGTAAGTAATAACTGTCTGAATGGACCACAGGCGTATATAGGAGATTTTAACGATATATTAACACAAGAGGAAAAGATAGGGCTTAACCCTAAACCAAAAATACAGATAGAGGTGTTCAGGGGATTTGTAGATGCTAATAAACTCATGGACCTTGAATTGAAAGGCGGAAAATTTACGTGGTTCAGCAATCCTAGGAATGGGTTCATTACAAAAGAGAGATTAGACAGAGTACTAGTAAATTGGGAATGGAGAGAAGTGTTTTTAAATGCAGTTCTTACAGCTATTCCAGCAGTGAGCTCAGACCATAGTCTCCTAGTAGTGAATATGGAGCCTAAAACTAGAGGCAAAAGGGAGTTTAAGTTTGAAGCTTTTTGGACGGACCATGAGGAGTGTTTGGATCTTATAAAAAGAAGCTGGGATATGGAAGTAAATGAGTGTAGATCTTGGGATAGGTTTATAAAAAAGAGAAATAAGTGTAAAGAAGAGTTGAGCAGATGGAGTAAAAGGAAATTCAAGAGAGCTGATAAGGAGATTGAAAAGCTTAAAGAAAGATTGCATTTTTTACAAAGCTCTAACATGACGGATCGAGAACAGCAGAAAATTAATCATATTAAAGTGAAAATTTTACAGTTATGGAAGCAAGAAGAAAAGTTTTGGGGACAGAGGTCTAGATTAAAGTGGCTTAAGTGGGGCGATAAAAATACAAAATTTTTTCACGCCACAACATTACAAAGACGAGACAGAAACAGAATTGTGAAATTAAAAGATTCAGATGGAAGATGGGTTCAAGGGGAAAAAGAGATTCTTAAACTTATAGAGGACCATTTCAGAGATCTCTTTACTACATCAGGGAGTAGAAATTTGGAGAACTGTTTCAAAGAAGTACTTAGAAAAATTACTCAGGATACAAACATAAAACTTACTGAAGCAGTAAGTGAAAAAGAAATAAAGGAGGCAGTTTTTAGCATGGGGGTTTAAAAGCGCTAGGCCCAGATGGACTAAATGGGATGTTTTATCAGAAACACTGGGATATTCTGAAGGAGGATGTCTATGCGGTGGTGAAGAATTTTTTTGAAACAGGTATTTTACCACAAGAAATCAGTCAGACCACAGTGATTCTTATTCCAAAAGTCAATCAGCCAGAGAATTTGAACCAATTAAGACCCATCAGTTGTTGCAATTTTATTTACAAGATCATATCGAAAATCTTAGTGCAGAGAATGAAGGAAGTGTTAGTGGATTTAATTTCACCGATTCAAAGTACTTTTGTTGGAGGAAGGCTCATTCAGGATAATATTGTCATCGTTCAGGAAGCTTTCAATAAACTTGTTAAAAAGAGTAGAGAAGGATCTATGAAACTTGCTATTAAATTAGATATGAATAAAGCTTATGATAGGATGGAGTGAGACTTTTTGGAAAAGCTTCTGGAAGCTTTCGGATTTTGTGAAAAATGGGTGAAGATGGTAATGGCCTGCGTAAAAAGCGCGCGATATAAGTTTAAGGTGAACGGGGTCTATTCAAGTGAGGTGGAACCACAAAGAGGGTTAAGGCAAGGGGATCCCCTATCTCCATATTTATTCATTATAGCAGCTGAGGTTTTCACAATTTTAATGAAGAAAGCAGAAAGAGAAAATTTAATATCTGGGTTCAAGATGGCACCTACAGCTCCAGCCGTATCTCATTTGTTATTTGCAGATGATTGTATTATTTTTGCAGAAGCTAAAGAAGAAGAGATATATCAAATTATACATATTTTTAACCAATATACGGAAGCTTCAGAATAGAGAATTAATCTGGAAAAATCTGGTATCACCTTTGGAGATCAAATCCTCATACAAACTAGAGTGAATATCGAAGAAATCCTTGGAATAGCTTCTTGGGATAATCCGGGAAAGTATTTGGGTCTACCAGCAAAATGGGAAAGATCAAAGCAAAAGGCACTAGAATGGATAGAAGAAAAGGTGCAAAGAAAATTAGAAGGATGGAAAGAGAACTTGTTGAATCAGGCGGGTAAGGAAATTTTGATCAAAGAAGTAGTGCAGGCTATCCCATCATACGCATAAAGTTTCCTAAAAATTTTTGCAAAAAGTTGGGAGCCAGAATTGCCAAATTTTGGTGGGCTAGCCCGGGAAGAAATAAGGGCATTCATTGGAAAAGTTGGAATAAAATTACTTGGAGCAAGCAAAGTGGAGGGCTAGGGTTCAAAGATTTAGAATGCCAAAACTTAGCGCATCTAGCGAAGCAAGCGTGGAGAGTGGCAAATAACCCCGAAGCCATTTGGGTAAAGATCTTAAAAGCAATATATTTTTCGGAGAGTAGCTTTTGGGAGGCCAAAGACAATAAACATGCTTCATGGATATGGAAGAGTATTTTGGAGGGAAGAGATTTTCTAAGAAGACACGGGAGTTGGAGTATTGGAGATGGTTCAAAAATTAACATTTGGGAAGATAGATGGACTGTGAGAGGGAGTAAGCTTGCTAAATCAGGAGATGGGGAGCTCCACGCGATTAAGGATATTTTGTTAGAAGGGGTAGGTTGGAACAAGGAAAAGATACAGCAATATTTCCCACCTCAAGTAAGGGATATGATTCTTAGAACCCCAATAAGCACAATTAACAAAGAGGATAGGCTTATTTGGCCAAAAAGGATGGATGGTGTTTATACCATTAAAACTGGATATCAATGTGCCAAAAAAGAAAAAGAATTTGCTAACATGAACCAAGCATCTTCAAGTGTTAAGTATGGGAAGCTGTGGAAAAAAGTATGGGGGATGCAAGTTCCCCAAAAAATAAAGATGTTTTCATGGAAGGCTTGCCATAATATAATTGCTGTTAATGCAAATCTCTATAAAAAGAAACTAACTAAGTGTCCTTTGTGCAGGATTTGTGAAGAAAAAGAAGAGACAGTGGAGCATGCTATTTTGTTATGCAATTGGACAAGAGCAGCTTGGTTCGGGGCCCAGGTACAATGTTTACCCACATATGACTCAGTAAAATCTTTTGCAGAATGGTTAAAGAAAAGCATTCAAAAAATTAGGGAAGAGGGTAAAGAGATGCAGGACGAGTTAATAAGTAGGCTGGGATTTCTATGTTGGTCAATGTGGAAGAGTAGAAATCAATATGTGTTCCAAAATATAGGAATTAATCCAAAATCAACAATTATCAGAGCAGCTATCTCAGAATCAGAATACAAGAGGGCTATAGATAAAGTTCAGAGTATACAGAATAATAGAACAAGAGAGAGAGGCAGAAGAGTAACCTGGATAGCGCCTCCCAAGGATTGGTTGAAAATTAACATTGATGCATCTTTTTGCAGCCAAACGGGAAGAGCAGTAACCACAGCTGTTGTAAGGAATTGGAAGGGGTCAGTGATAACTGGTTCAGCAACAAAAATCATAACCAATTCCAGTTTGTCAGCCGAGGCCTATGCTTTCAGGGAGGCATTAATTATGGCACAAAATCTGCAATTTGACAAATCAATAATTGAAACAGATTGTCAAGCTCTTGCTCAAGCTTTAAAATCGAAAGGTTCAATAGGGGAAATTGATGCAATTATCAGAGATATCCAGAATTTGATAACAGAAATTTCGCAAATAAGGATAACATGGGTTCCAAGAGAAGGAAACAAATTAGCACATACAGTGGCTAAATTGGCAGATGGAGATGGACTTAATCGATCGTGGACTTGTGATCCTCCGCAACAATTAAAGAATATCATCCGAGAAGATCGGCAAAAGCAACCATCTTAGTGTTTGAGGGAACTGGTTGTTGAGTTTCTTGCTAGAGACCCCAGGTTTCAATACTACCTAATCGGATGTGGTTGGGTAGTCAAGGAAACCAGGGATGGAGCGTTGTACCGAGGAAGCAAGAATCTTCATAGTAGAGGTGTGCATCAGGGTACCATAGGATGAGGAAGGGAGGGAGGCGAGTCCTGCGTTGTCGTTGGCGTTGGAGGCGCTGAGACTGATCCATGGAGAGAGGCAGAGTCGGACAGTTCGTTGCGGTAGGGAGTGGTGCTTTAAGTATGTATTTGTAGGGAGGCTAATTATCGTTCACCAACGGAAATCATGCTCAGGTGCTGCGGGGGGAGGGAAGTGCCGTTTTTTTGTCAGTGGGAGGGAAGTACTGTTTGAACGCAGCCTGAAGCCGGGTCGGGTGAAGCTTTTGTGGTAGTTGAGACTGGGCCAGGTTGTTGGTCTATATCCCTAAAGAAAAAGAAAAAAGAATAAATAAATAAATAAATAAATATAAGTGAAAGCTCGAACTGTTGGGAAGCTTTGAAAGATATATGCAGCAGTCTCGAAGGCAGCGCAGGAGTTTGAAGTGGAAGCTTTGGTAATTAGTTTTTTGGTAATTAACTTGAAACAGCTTTGTTTTGCCGTCTCCCATTTTTCTTTTTTCTATGTGCCCAGCTATTTCTTTGTATTGTGGGTTGGACAGGGCCTAACCCATGACATTGACCAAAAAAAAAAAAGTTCCAAACTCTGCTCATAAATCTCTCTCAAACTGGCAGCGGCCTAGCAGAACAATTTGTACAGAACTATGAAATTGTCAAGGCCTCAAGGGTTACAAAAGCGGAAAGCAAGGTTGTGAGAAGCGAATCCGTCATTAAACTGGTCAAGTGACATATTCAATGGTTTAATAGTTTAATCAAGGTTAAATTGTGGTTGAATCGATTTAATAAAATACTTAAAAATTTAATTATTTTTAAATAAAATTTAAAATAATTTTTTTAATTAACTTCTAATAAGTTCTTACGAGATAATGAGCAACAATTTCTAAAATAAATACTCAGAATCCAAAGTTCTTACGAGATAATGAGCAACAATTTCTAAAATAAATACTCAGAATCCAAACTCAGCAAACTAATTATGCAGAAACAAGTTTCTAGAGTTTCAAAAAACAAAGAAATGAAAAGTACTTGAAAAAAATTAGAAACGAATTAATTGTGACTAATATTGATAACCAAAGAACCAAGTGCAAACAATATTTAATAAATTTAACATACAAAATAAGTAATTTAAGTCATCATCTAAGACAATAAGCATAATAGTGCAAATACTTTTTTATTTATTAGTAGTAAAAAAATATGTAAATAGGATAAATTGATATTTTTTAGTATAAAAGCAATAATAAAAGTTAATTACATAATTAAAAAATTATGAAGAATTTTTTAAATAATAATAAAAAATAATATCACTATTTTTATATATTACAAAGTTTATGAAAAAAATTTTGGATAATAAATCAATTTTCAATAAATTATACATTAATTCTGTAAAAAAATAAATAAAAATCAATACATTGGATATTATTATTTACGTACTAATATAATATATATTATCGATTATTAAGTTTAAAATTAATTTTTAACCTAATTTTTGGTAATTAAAATTTAAATGATTGAAATTATTAAATGTTAAATATTTTGTATCTAACCAATTTATTTTTTTATTGAAATTTAAAAAGGATGAGTTGTTAATCAATTTTAAATTTAAATTTAAATTTGAGTAAGAAAATAAAAAAATATTTTAAATTTTATCTCGCTAACTAGAATTAATTTCAAGATAAGAAATTACTTTGTACATCGTATATATTGTAGGATAGTATGGTCATTTACTATTTTTTAATAGTAAATAATAGTGTAAGAAATTAGAAAAAAATGTATTTACAAGTTTAGAAAATATTAATTTATTTTTCAATAGAATAAATTATATATTGAATAAGAAAAGTTATTATTGGTTTTTCTTCACACTAACTAATACTCAACGATGATGTTTCGGTACACCATGTTATCAAGAAATATTAATCGATCTAATAACCTTTGTAATGATATAAGTTTATGAATTTGAAAATTTAAAAATTATTTCATAAAATGTGAAGTTTTAACGAGTAACAATGTTGATTATATTGTTTTGACTTTAAAAATGAATATGATACCAACGAATAAAATTGTCCCAAGTAAATTTTAACAAAGACAAAAGTCCATAAGTATTGCTATTAATGAAAAATTAGTCTATTTTAAAGACAAATATAATTTTTTCTACGAATTCCTAACTCAGCAAGTCGAGGACGACTAATCCACCACATATTGATGCTCTATTTATTAAGGGTCTGTCGCTAACTAATGGATTATTTATACACACAAGACGAGATTCGAACTCCAAATACTTGCTTAACCGGACAAATAAGATGATCATTCAACCAATCCAAATTGATAAAAATAAATATTAATTATTTTTAATACTTTTAAGTTGTAAAATATTTATAACAATAATTAGGGTTAAGTACTGTTTTGGTCCCTAAAGTTGAGCGTGAAAATCGATACCGTCCCTCATCTAATTTTCGATTTAGAAGCGTTCTTAACGTTTTTTTCGTATTAAAATCGTCCTTTTAAAAATTTCTGGACAAAAATACCCTTCATCACTACTGGCACCTTTACCTCCACCACCGGCACCGGCACCAACACCAACACTAACACCGCCACCAACACCAACACCAACACCTCCACCTCCACCTCCAAGAATAACAGCATCAACAGAGATGCAGAAAATCAACAAATCAAGACAAATTTAACACAAGCAAAAACAGAAAGCAACAAATCAACAATGGAGAAGCAGAAGAAGAAACTCAACAATGGAGAAGCAAAAGCAGAAACTCAAGCACAAAGCAGAAAATTCAACAAGAAAGAGAAGCAGAAGCAGAAAATTCAAGCACAAAGCCAAATCAACAGAGAAGCACAAAGCCAAATCAGAAATACAAAGCACAAAGAAGCAGATGCAGAAGGCGAAGCAGGACCACCGGCAGCTCGTGGACGACGGAGCGACGGCGGCTGGGTAGATCGGCGGTGGCAGGAGCATGCATGAACGGCGGCGACACACTCCACGGCAGGGTAGATCGGCAGCTCGGGCTCCCCTTCCCGGCGACGCACTCCACGGTGGCGGCAAAAGCATGCATGAAGGGAAGGCGGCAACGTCTTCCTCTGGTCGTGGTTCTGGCGGCGGCTCGTGGGCGGACCGGCGACGATGCAGGTGTCGGATGGTGGCGGCGGCTATGGCGATGGACTCCTCCCCTCCCTCCCGCGTTTCCTTTCCCCCCTCCCCCACCCCCAACTTTTTTTTTATTAAAATAGGGGTAGTTTAGGAATTAAATTAAAAATTTTATTAAAAATGACGATTTTAATATGAAAAAAACGTTAAGGACGATTCTAAATCGAAAATTAGATGAGGGACGGTTTCGATTTTCACGCTCAACTTTAAGGACTAAAACAGTACTATATATATTTTTTTTATTTAAATTTTAATAAAAAAATTTATATAATTTTATGTATTATCCCGTACAGGGTACGGGAACATACACTAGTTGATAACCAAAGAACCAAGTGCAAACAAATTAAGTTGTATTATTTCAAGATTAACTTGTTTTTCCGTCACTGTACATAATCACTTAAATTCTACATAAGTCACACACATAAAGCAAATAAGGATCAAATTTTGCTATTTCCACTTCTACAAAGTTGATAAGTCACTTGGAAGAAAGAACTGCTTGTGGACCAAAAGGAGTATACGCTGTTTCTCTCTCAGCTGTAAGACATTGTGCCTTCTAAAATTTTTTTAGCACGGCCTTAAAATCTTTTGCGGGTTTGGCATTTGCCATCTTCTTGCTCTCCTGCAAAACAAAAATTTTGAAATTAAAGGCGTTGAAGTTCATGGCTTGATCACGGGCTAGATAGGGTTCGGGTTCTTCGGAAGGGGATTTTGAATTTGAGACAGAAAGAAAGAGGGAGGGGTTCTGTGTGTAACAGCGACGACGTCAGCGATTGCAAGGCTTCTGACAGGGAGGAGTCGACGGGAGGGTAACATCCACGACGACGTCTATAAAGTGGCTAGAAGGCGACGATTGTGATGGAAACGAGGTGAGCGAGAAAAGCGAAATGGACGAACTTGCGCAGGTGAAGGGAAGGGGACGACGGCAGAGAGGGGGAATGCGGTGGCTGGGTAGGAGGACCAAGGTTGGGAGACGGCTGGGAGAGGAAGAAAGATGATTTCTGAAGGGAGAGGGTTATGCGTTTAGGTTGGATTTGGGAATTGGGACTGGGATAGTGGGCTTTCTCTTTTTTTTTTTGTTTTAGGCGTTAAACGACGCCGTTTCTGAAACAAATGATAAAATCGGACCTTTAAAAAACCCGGCCGGTTTGGCTAGTTCATTGGTTAACCGCCGGTTTGGCCATTTTTTTAACTGATTTTTTGCAAAACAGTTTTAGGAGACAACCAGATTGGTCAGATGCCGATTCTCGGTTAACCCAGTCGAACCAGCCAGTCCGGTCCAGTTTTCAGAACCTTGGCGGAAAGTTATAATCTTTGGAGAAAATGGGGACTGCTATTATTGTTAAGGTGAGTGGTGCACAAAATTGGAAATCACAATTCTTCACAACTTCGCACAACTAACCAGCAAGTGCACTGGGTCGTCCAAGTAATACCTTACGTGAGTAAGGGTCGAATCCCACGGAGATTGTTAGCTTGAAGCAATCTATGGTTATCTTGTGACTCTTAGTCAGGAAAACAATTCACTTATCAAATTTAATTGCAAAGAGTAAAAGAGTCTAAAATAAATACTGATTATGCAGTAATGGAGAATATGTTGGAGTTTTGGAGATGCTTTGTCTTCTGAATCTCTGCTTTCCTCCTGTCTTCTTGTTCATGCACGCACGTTCCTCCTATGGCAAGCTGTATGTTGGTGGATCACCTTCGTCAATGGCTACCATCCGTCCTCTCAGTGAAAATAATCCAGGTGCGCTGTCACCGCACGGCTAATCATCTATCGGTTCTCGATCATACCGGAATAGGAATTGCTATCCTTTTGAGTCTATCACTACGCCCAGCACTCGCGAGTTTGAAGCTCGTCACAGCCATCCAATCCCAGAATCCTACTCAGAATACCACAGACAAGGTTTAGACTTTCCGGATTTTCATGAACGCTGCCATCAATCTAGCTTATACCACAAGGATTCTGATTAAGGAATCTAAGAGATACTTATTCAATCTAATGTAGAACGGAGGTGGTTGTCAGACACACGTTCATGGATTGAGGAAGGTGATGAGTGTCACGGATCATCAGCTTCTCTATAATTAAGTGCGAATGAATATCTTAGATAGGAACACGCATGTTTGAATGAAAAACAGAAATAGTTGCATTAATTCATCAAAACACAGCAGAGCTCCTCACCCTCAACAATGAAGTTTAGAGACTCATGCCGTCAAATAGTACAAAGTTCAGATCTAAAATGTCATGAGATACAAAATAAATCTCTAAAAGTTGTTTAAATACTAAACTAGTAACCTAGGTTTACAGAAAATGAGTAAACTATGATAGATAGTGCAGAAATCCACTTCTGGGGCCCACTTGGTGTGTGCTGGGGCTGAGACTAAAGCTTCTCACGTGCCTGGGCTGTTTTGGGTGTTCAACGCCAGGCTGTAACCTGTTTCTGGCGTTGAACTCCAACTTGTAACCTGTTTCTGGCGCTGGACGCCAGACTGCAACATGGAACTGGAATTGAACGCCAGTTTACGTCATCTATCCTTAAGCAAAGTATGGACTATTATATATTTCTGGAAAGCCCTGGATGTCTACTTTCCAACGCAATTGGAAGCGCGCCAATTGGACTCCTGTAGCTCCAGAAAATCCATTCCGAGTGCAGAGAGGTCAGAATCCAACAGCATCAGCAATCCTTTTTCAGCCCGAATCAGATTTTTGCTCAACTCCCTCAATTTCAGCCAGAAAATACCTGAAATTACAGAAAAGCACACAAACTCATAGTAAAGTCCAGAAATATGAATTTTTCCTAGAAACTAATGAAAATATACTAAAAATTTAACTAAAACATCCTAAAAACTACATGAAATTAACCCCAAAAAGCGTATAAAATATCCGCTCATCAGTGAGCCTGAAGAGTTGCTTCATATTTTTAGAAATTATCCCAACTCCAAGAGAAAAAAAAACAAGAGGGAAATGGATCCTCTCAATTTTTTTTTAACACTTGAGAGAATAAAATATGATTTCTCACCATTAATTTTATAAGTGGCACAAAAAATAAATATGAGAGAGAGCAATGAAGAGTGAGATTAAACAATTGACACCATCTAATTTTTTTCTACTGGAGAGGATCCACTCCCAAAAAATTGCTCCAAAGTTTTAATAGTTTGGGTGCAATTTACGATGGAATTACAAAATTTCTTTCACCTGGAAAGATTGGATCGAACTAAAACTATAAATAACAAATATATCTAAAACAAGTACAATAACTTTGTGCGTATTAAATGTGCTATATTTATATAAATCATTAGATTTTATATAAA
>NC_029791.2:113431699-113433823 GCF_000816755.2 Arachis ipaensis
TATCTATTCTATTTTATAAAAATTGAGTTTTTACACTTAATGATAAAGCTGACGTGACATGCTTTTGAGAGTATTTTCTGATCTATTTCTTTTAACTCATTAAATACAATTCATTACGTGGATTAATTATATCAACTAATTGATTTGATTAGATATTTAAGTATCACATAATTTAATATTATGCATATCAATTAATTGAATATAATTATTAGAGTATAATTAGGATTAATTATATCAATTAGTATTATTCAACATATATGAATATTTACTATAAGATATTACGTCTTTATTATTTTGATTCTCTTATCACCTATAAATACCCTTCTATATTGTATCATTTTACACAACTTAAATACTCACAAACCTTTTTCCTATTGCTCCCTCTTTCCTTTCTAACATGGTATCAAAGTCATGGTATCCTCCATAAGGAGGATAAAATGATTTTCTTCTAGTGAAATCACTATACTTTTCAAACTTTTCTTTCATGCCATTTTTTTCTTTCTCTTTGGCCAATGCTTTGATACTTTTCTGACCTTACCAATTAGCTCATCCACTACTTACTTATTCTTATAGATAAATCATATGCTTTTCGTCACCTTCCGATAATTTGTCATCTCTTCTCACTTTGTCACTTTTCAACAGTTTTTCGGCAGTTCGCCATCTTTTCAGCAATTTTTCGACAGTTGGTCACTCTTGCGGCAGTTCTGTCTACGTTTTCTTCCGTCAGTTTCATATGAGTTCTCTTCCAGTAGTTTCGTCTGCGTTCCCTTATGGCAGTTCCATCTGCGCTTTCTTTCTACAGTTCCGTCTGCGCTTTCTTTCGATAGTTCCGTCTGCGTTTTCTTGTGGCAGTTCCGTCGTCTGCGCTTCCTTCCAGTAGTTCTATCTGTGCTTCTTTCCAACAGTTCCGTCTGCACTTTCTTCTGAAAGTTCCGTCTACGCTTTCTTTCAACAATTTTGTCCGTACTTTCTTCAGGCAGTTCCGTCTGCACCTGTTCTATCGATTTATGTATTTTTTTTATTTAGTTATTTCAAATAAGTTTCAAACTCAAGTTGCCACTGGAGTTTGAGGGGAAATGTTAGAGTATAATTAGGATTAATTAGCATTATTTAACATATCTGAATATTTATTATAGGATATTACATATTTATTATTTCGATTCTTTTAGCACCTATAAATACCCTTCTATATTGTATCATTCTACACAACTTGAATACAGGCAAACCTTTTCTCTACTACTCTCTCTTACCCTTTCTAACAATAATAAATACAATTTAATTTAGTTAGAAGTTCATTATTTTATAGTCTTCTAGAAATATATAAACATGACAGAATAAAATTGTAAAAAAAAAAATCTTTTTACCATTTTGGATATTTTAACTCTTTTTTCTTTTCTTTTTTCTCTTTACATGTAATTTTGTTTTGCGCTAACTTTGTTTATTTAATGATAAAATATACTCATGTTAATTCTATCATATAATAGTTTGTTTTTCTCCTATGTATTTTGATTTGTATAGTTACTATTGATATTGTTGTTTTTGTTTTCTTGAATTGTTATTTATTTTTCATGACTTGATAATTTAAATAAAAAATCAAAGAAAGAAAAAAAAACGATGGCCAAAGGAGAAGGCTAGAAGACTAAAACAGCAACATCATTCCTCAGCGTTATTATTATTAATATGAACTTTATTATTTCTTTTCTAACATTCTTTAATAAGAGTTTCTTATTTATGTGTAATATACATTCTTATATATGTTATAGAAATATGATTTGATTCCATTAACTTGCCAATTTTTTTTAAAAAAATCTAAAGCTAAAGCACAAAAATATATTTATAGATATTTTATTTTTTAATTAAAAAATATAATATTTTTTGTCATATTTGTTGAAATCCTAAGTTAAATATGAATATTGATTTTTGAAATAGAATAATATATTTTAATTTTTTTGCATCTGCAAACAATATTCTATCAATGTAAGAATTATTTAGATGGATAAGTAATAGTGATATAGAATTATTTAGAATAGATAGAACTAAGTATATCTTTTTATTAAAAATACGAATTTAAAAATATTATATTCAATTCTCAATAGTCAATCTCTCATTGAACTATTGTATGTT
>NC_029791.2:113433858-113437085 GCF_000816755.2 Arachis ipaensis
AGATTTTTGAAGAAATGAAATAATTTTAGATATATAATTTTTTGTAAAAATTTAATTAATTCAAGATATTTATTGTCGTTGATTAAAAAAGTAAATTGAAATGACAATTTAATATTTTTATACTCTTAAAATATTATTTATTTATTTTTCTAGCATTCTTTATCATTCAATGATCATATTAATATAATTTACTTCAATAAATTTATTTATCATCATTTGATTGAATAAAAATTCTATTTTATCTGAAAATTTTAGGATTTCTCAACCTCAAGATCATCTATGTTAAATCATTAAGAAATATAACTGAGAGCACAGAAGCGTCCCTTCATTCGAGAGCATGATTGAGATTTTAGATCACAGATCTTGGCTCTTGTGGTTCTTTGGTCTTTGTCAACCAAAATCTTCTGTATCCCTAATAGGGTTGAATCACAACTCCACTGTGAAAAAAGAGCTACGGAGGCGAGTTTGATGTGTTGGAGACAAAAATCCTGAAGTCATTATTTATATTTGAGTGTGACACTCATTAAACCCTATAACTCAAATAAAATAGTATCTATGATTTTAATCTCATTTATCCAAATCAAAAGTAATAATGACTTATTTAATCTAATATTTGTGACAATAAATGAGATCACCATTATATAAGTTGAAATTACTTAATTTGCTATTATAATTAATATATGTATTTTTCATAAATATATTAAGAAATAATAATTTCCTAACAATCTTCCACTTGGCCTATATATATATATATAATCTTGAAATAACCACATCTTTTAAATTTTATGCGCATGTCTGAATGTTATTTTCCTTATAATTTTAATAATCTGGTCTGTCTCATATACTAGTTATGAAATTACCATAACTTTTATCACATTAGTGTCGCAACGAAACCACGATGATCGCCATACTAAAATACTCAACCACATAGATCAAATTTGGATGAGAAAATTCAGAAATTACATGAAAAATGATCTCATGCATGCCTATTTCCAACTGATCTAACTTGAATAAAAAATTATTTTATTCGGTGACAGACTCAGATAAAACTGCAATGGCAAAGTTTGGACTCATAGCGACGACGACTAAATGATGACTCTGTGCAAGAAGAAGAGAAGAACTTAATAGACTCAGAGAGAGAGAGAGAGATAAGCAGCGATGGCGACATGAGCTGTGAAGGAAGATGGGAGTTGTGAATGGGTAGGTGGCGATGGGCTCAGCAACAACGATGACGGGAGTTATGAGGTTGTTTGTGAGGAAGCCGAGAAGAATAAGACTTTGGGTGAGGATGACTGGGTTTCTCTTGCATGGTTATAGAGTATGGACTGAAACTGTGAATCACTGAATCTGTGATGTGAGGCAAATCCTAATTCCTAAAAAGTGATTATATGTATATATTTAGAGCGGATACACCCTAAACTCGACCATGTCCTGTCCTAAGCAAAATTTGCCTCGACTCGAGTCAAGTTATTACCCTCCCCAACCGGGTATGGATGAGTCGGATACCCACGTATTCGGGTACTCCTGCCAAGTCTAACCACGTATTGATGCTCCATTTATTAAGAGTTTACCACTAGCATTGGATTGCTACACACACAAGGTGAGATTCTAACTCCTAATAGTTGTTTAAGCGGACGAGTGAGATGATCACTCAACAAATTTAAATTGATTAAGACAAATACTAATTATTTTTAATATTTTAATATTAAAAAATCTGAAAGTTTGATTTTAATTATAACTTTGTAAAGTATTTATAAAAATAATTATTATATATTTTATTTAATTTTTTAATAATTTTTTATATAATTTTATGTATTATCCCGTACAGGATACGGGAACATACACTAATAAATACAAACTTGCATCCTCTACTGGGATAGGATATAAATCTTCTATTAGGATTCATCACAGTACTGGAAGTTCGAAGTGTCAGCAGATCTCTACAAAAGCAATGAGTCCTTCTCCCCTTTTCCATCACCTCTTACTCTCCATCAATCCACTCAAAAAAATTACACTTTGGTAATTTACAACAAGCAACAAATCTCCTACCTAGGCTATTCATACACGATGACGACGAGAGCACCACCACCTCTTCCCCCACAGAAGCATTGATGTCTTCTCTTGTTCATACTCCTGGATGTTGAGCTTCCTTCGGACAACTGGTTTGGGTCCATTACAACTCGAAAAACTCCTTCAACCCTAACAAGGATACTGGACACAGATACTGAAAATACGTTATGAGAAATCGTTATCTTCTCTTTCAAATTGACTCTTTAGAACATTGATTCATAAGGACATTCTGGTAAAATAACAATATTTAACGTTTTCATTCACGCTAAACGTTAGTGGGGACCCAATTACAAACTTTTAAACTGTAGGGACTAACTGTGTAATTTAACCTTTTTTATTTTATATTACTCGATAAATAATTAAATTATTATATTCAAAATTTATTAACTAACTATTTTTGTTAAAAATATTATTATATAATCTAACTTTTTATTAAAATATTTGTAAAATTTAAAATATTCACAATTTTTCTAAAAATTATTCTTTTATCCTTTTGTACTTCTTTTTTTTTTTTGTGATTAGAAATAATAAAGGTGCTTGGATAAAAGATTATTTGGGGAGGATTTCAATTTGGAGCATCAAAAGATTCTAACTCTTTACAATATAGACAAGAATGGTTTTAGCATAGAAGTGTGGCTTTAAGAAGATTATGTGCAAAACAGATTCAAGAGAAGCATTCATTGCTGTTCAGAGTAAGTCTGCTTCAGAAGACAGCAAAGATGAGGATCTGGTGTTGCTTATTCATAAAATATTTGGCAGGAAGTGGGAGGTTCATTTTAACCTAGTGCTTTGAATGAGAAATAGTGTGGTCGATCTGATGACAAAACTCAGAATTTGGAGTCAGAACGAGTATGTTAAGTGGTTAGATCCTCCTGATAACAAGATTTTGTTGAAACTCTTCTTCAAGATCGAGATGTTATTTGAGTTATAGAGGTCTCCTGTGTGTCTTTCCTTTGTTTTTTTAGTTTCTTTAATTTTTGTTCAAACACCAAAAAAAATAGTATTAACTACCCACACTGATCATCCATTACTTTTGATAATCTTAAATTCTAAATTTTAAATTTTAAATTCTCAATTCTCAATTCGAACTCAAAATTTAAAATTCTAACCCTACATTTTTTATTCTAAATTTTAAATTGTAAATCTTAAATCTTAAA
>NC_029791.2:113439264-113477764 GCF_000816755.2 Arachis ipaensis
ATAATAATAATAATAATAATAATAATAATAATATGGTATGATAATGAAATGAAGTTGGCCCCGATTACTCTATTCATGATAAAAAAAACAATGATTCTAATCATGATATGATATGATAAAATCATATAATTTTAACAAAACAAATCTATGAAGTATAACTAACATAAATAATAAAAAATTACCTTAATAATAACTAATTTACATATTTATTTTTTTTAATAAAGCCTATATATAGAGTTTTTTATGGTACATGAGCCTAGATTTGAGAGTCAAGTTATTTTCTTTAAATTTATTATTCTTCTTTTACTACTTCATAGAATGTATTCTTCGTTTTTCATCGAAGTTGATCCTTTTAAGATACAATTTATAATTTTGTATAGTATTTTTTATATACTCATTTTATTATATTATGCTTTTGATAATTTAATGATTATTCTTACTCCAACTTATTCTTTTCGTCTAATATTCCAGTGCAATTGTCTTTTGTCGCAATCGTTTACAATGCATCACATCCATGAAATACCTCATCGAGTTGTATTCACTGATTCTAGTTCTAACTACATAGATGTAAGCGTCCAAAGAAGAGGCAGTAAATTCTATTTTACCGAAGGATGGTTGGATCTACTCACATATTATGACCAACCTAATAGAATATGGGTAAAATTAGTTTTCTTGGGAGGAGCTCGATTTTTTATTGAGGAATTGTTTCCACGGAACTTTGTGGGCCAAGTTCAAGTTTCATCCCTCCATGCTTTCTACGTCTGCCCGGATATCTTCGAAGTGGAGCATATAATGAGATTGAATTCCCTCAATTTAAGTTCATATTTGCTAAATTCGTGTCAAATTCGGATATGCAATTTCAACGATTGGTAATATATTTAAATTTTCTTATTTTAAACTTTTCATTATTAAAATAATTTTATAACATTCTGATTTTTTTCAGAAATTACCGGCCTTCTTTTGCATCAATGCAATACCATTGAGGAAAATAAGGGTCAGTTTAGTTTCTCGGTGTGACAATTCTATACCTTGTCGTATTGCATGAATAGCAGATGATGAAGCTTATTTAACAAGAGGATGGTCTGAATTTGCACGAATTTTAAATGTCCAAACTTATGATGTTTCAGTTGATTGTCGTTACGAAAATTACTCTAATCTATATGTGTCTAAGGACTAGAATAGATTAAATATTATTTAAGTAATTTAGTTCTAATATTAGTATTTGATTAAATTCGTTTTACATAAATTTAAATTTAAATTATTGCCTCAACTTATATATTACGACTATTTTTATTGGATATGTTATTTTTAAATGTTTTAATAATATAAAATTTCTTTTTTCTGATATTTAAGTTTATTTTTTTCTTGGATATACGTATTTCTATCCATAATTTTATTAGTATAGTTGTATTCAGAATAATTCATACTATAATTGTCAGCCATCCTAATAATGGTTCGTTAATTATATGGTTCTTTATCTTCTGCTTTAATTAGTGGACAACAACAACAACAACAACAACAACAACAACAACAACAATAACAACAACAACAACAACAACAATATTGTATGTACACAAGATTAATTAGTTAACAAATTGAATTTTAATTATTATGTTTTATTGTTTACTCATATTTTTATTCATCAGTTATTTTATTTTTTATATTTACAGTAAATATTGAATGTAAAAAGAAAAAATAATATTAATTATTATTTATTTTATTTATTTAGAGTCATAATTAAATTTGATACAATTGTAGCAAATATCTATAATTAATAATAACATGATACTATAATTTTAAGTTGTATATTATAATAAAAAAGAACATAGCAATTTATATCTGCTTTCTATAGAGCAACAATATTATATATATTTATATATCTCTTCTTTTAGTTCTTTTCTAAAAATATTGGCACATAATTAATGTAGATAACATATATACTGAGCAAATATCTCCATTGAATTAATCATAAAGGTTAATAAAAGATAATGGCATAATTTTTATCTAATTGTAGCAAGTATCTCCATTAAAAATATTGATTAATTATTACCGTGTACAATGAGTGTGTTTGTGTCTATATATATAAGGAGTAATAGTAAATTGTAATAATTATTTATCATCTAGAAAATTCATCTGACAGGGGCGAAGCTAAAAAAGTTTTTGGGAGGGGCCAACATAAAAATATAAGTTTAGAAAAAAGAAAAATTAAAAATTAAAGGAAGGTTAAACTAAAAAATTAGAGACTTATACATACAAATTATTAATTTGGAATAATTTGGGGGGCCATTGCCCCTTCCTTATAACGTGGCTCTGCCACTGACTTCGGACATAGTTCGTTTTCTGTTTATTATTTTTCATACCTAATGACTACCGGATTTTTTATTTTAATAAATAAAATAAATGTAATATTTACCGAAATAAATATTTTTATGAGAATTTACCGATTTAAATTCTCTTGCCATATTTCGTTTACAGTGTAAACGAGATGATTTTTCACGTATCTCGTTTACAATTTAGTGCAAAATTCATATTTTTTTATTCTACTTTGAGTTTGTGTGTTTTATGACGATTTCAGGTATTTTCTAGCTGAAATTGAGGAGGTTGAGCAGAAGTCCAATTCAGAGACAGAGAAAAGATTGCGGATGCTGTCAGGATCTGACCTCCATGCACTCAAAGGAGCATTTCTGGAGCTACAGAAGTCTAAATTACGCGCTCTCAATGTCTATGGAAAGCTAACATCTAGGACTTTCCAGAAATATATAATAGTTTATACTTTGCTCTGGAAATGAAAGCCCAAAACTGGCGTTCAACGCCAGCTACCTACCTTATTCATGGCGTTGTACGCCCAAAAAGGAGCAGCTGGTGTCCAATGCCCAAAAGGGAGTCCCAAGCCAGCATTCAATGCCCCTAAGGAGTCCTATCACGTGGAGACACTCAAGCTCAGCCCAAACACTCACCAAGTGGGTCCAAAAAGTGGATTTTCATACTGCAAGACTAGTTTATCTTATTTCTGTAATTCTTAGTTAGCAGATTAGTATATATAGACAAGAGTTCACCCTTGTTAAAAAACTCTTGCCCATTCAAACCTTTTACTTTTATTTTATGTACAGCATGAGTCACTAACCTCCTAAGGTTAAGGTTAGGAGTTCTGCTAATTCTTATGAATTAATAATATCCAAGGTTCTAAGAATTGGACCGGTCATCGAACTGCGCTAGTCACTGGTTTACTGGTTTATTGGTCCAACCGGTCTAACCAGTGGTTCAACCGAAAAAACCGTTTTAGAATAAAATAATAAATAAATTATAATTAAACACCCTAAAATATAATTATAGTCTAATATAAATCTTAAAAGATCAAAAGTACATCAGCAACCCTAAAAGAGAACCAATATATTATCAAACAGCAACACATTATAAAATACTAAAACAGCAATACCAGTACATTATCAAAACACTAAAACAGCAACACCAGTATATTAGCAACATCATTCAGCAAGGCAATGATGACACTCAACTAAACACTAAAAACAACAAAATTAGTACATTATATTACATATCAAAAGTTCAAAACAGAGCATTCAGTAACAAAGGATTAGCATTAGCAAGGAAGTAATGACACTAAATTAAAAAGAGCATTAGCAAGGCAGTGATGAGTGATGACACTAAATTAAACACTAAAAATAGCAAAATCAGTACATTATACAACATATCAAAAGTTCAAAATTCAGTAACCAAGCATTAGCATTAGCAAGGCAGTGATGACACTAAATTAAATAGGCAAATTATTTTTTCAATGAATAAAAAGAGCAACTAATTATGGAAGAAAAAAAGAACATGAATATATGATTACATGAAATGAAATGAGGAAACAATTGAACTGATAAGAAGAAATTGTGATAGATGAATGATTTTTGAAAGAGAAAAGAGTGGATAGCAGCAGATCAGGATGCATTGATTTGTAGTGCATAAGTTAAAATCTTAAAATATTTTTCAAATTTAAAATCAGAGATATCCATAGACTCAAGTCTGCAGGTCCCATTAATAAAAATTGAACATATATTATTTGTTGGTAAAGCTCCTTCTATGGTTGGCTCATAACTATCAGGTTCTGGAAACATTACTTCCTGCTTCAAGATTTCAGGATGCCAACAATCAACTTCTTCAGAGATATTAAACATATAGGAACCAGAAATCAAATAGTCATTAAAAAATAACATGAAAAAAAGCAAAAACATGAAAAATAGCAACTCAGAAAACAAATAGCACAAGAAAAAAATAGCAACAATCAAGAACAATAAGAATAAATACAGCAGTGAACAAACATCACCAATCAAAACCATCAAGAACAAACAGCAACAATCAGCAACAACAATAAAAACAACACTGAACAATTAAATAAAAAATACATCTGAACAACAAAAACAGTTCCATAATTACTGTAAAATAAAATAATCTAAATTGCTCATAACAGATAAGCAAGAAATTACTTAAAAAAAACCATGAACAATACAGAGATTCAGCATTTCAGATGAGGGAGAGGGAGCCCAGATCAGGGCTGAGCACTGGCGTAAGCTCAGCCAAAACAGAGGCCGAAGCGTGGTGATAACAACAGGCTGGAACAAAAACAAGGGCTTGAGGCAAGCTTGACCAAGCGACGAAGAGGGAGCACCACGGCGGAAGCACGGCGATACAGAGGCGGTGAAAGCTCAGAACAGACGCGGAAGCTCAAAACTGATGGGAAAGCGAGGCGAGCAGACGTATTTCGACGACCATGGGTGCAGTACGGACGGCGACGGCGTAGATCGCGACGGCGGCGGTAGTGCAGTGGCGATGACAACTTGAAGAAGAAAGTGGCATTGGAGGCTAGGTTTTGTTGAGAGAAGGAAGCAGATGCGGTGAGTGAGAGAGACAGAGAGGGAGTCAGGGAGGCGTCTTTTATTTATTTATTTAGAGTAAACTACCATTTCTACCCATAAAAGTTGAAAACGCTGACATATATACCCGTAGAAAAAGGAAATTACCATTTTTACCCATGAAATATAGGTTCCACACAACAAAATTATCCAAATACTAAAAAATTACCTAAAATCCCTAAATTACCCTTATCTTCACCACCACACCACTTCCTTCACCCAATCACCTTTCTAACCCTAACCCTCTTCACCCAGCCACCACCCCTCTTTTCCTTTCTAATCTCAAATCACACCACCACCACCTTCACCCACCACCACCCCTCAAGCTCTTCACTCAATGGTGGCTCCCGCTACCCCCCGCAACCGTCACCGGAATCCTCGCCCTCGTTCATGGATTTACCGGCGAATCTAGCTGGTTCCTCCGATTAGATCACCCCCTATGTCAAACTGCGCACCTCTTAACATTAGCTTCGCCCTCGTTTCAAGCACAGTTGCTCTACACAGAGCCAGCTCTTGCCAAAGGCATGGATTCAAACTGAGCTTTCATCTGGATGGATCTCCAGCACAGTGATTTGTCCAGCCATTTGTCAACCGGTGTGACAAATGCCTGGTCTGCACCTTCCAAAGCCATGGTGCAAAGCTGCAGAAGCTCGATTGCAGCCGTGCACCTAGAGTATGTAATGAAAGTCTGAATTGCAAGCGGCAGAACCACTTTCTTCACAAGATATAAGAGCTCAGAAACCTCGAGCTCAACGAAGGGAGAAGTATGGCCAAATCCAAATATTAGAAAACATGCATCCCATAAATGCTCTAGATCTTGAGATATTGATCCTTGACTAATAACAGCTTGAACCATTGCTTCTGGAGCTCCAGTAAGTTCCCTTTTTCGTGCATATTGCCTTATGAGCTCATTGAATTGGACATATCCTTCTTTGGTACTACTCCTTGCAAGGTTGAATCTTAGTAACAGAGTAGATGCTTCTATTTCGGATTTTTTGGTGTGTGAGGAGGCAAATCCACATGTTAAGGATTGCAGTAATTTTCTCCAAGAACATGTTCCCTTTTGCTTTTCTAGTAGATTCTGAGCAGTATGTGCCAATAAGGAAACCGGAATTGCAGCGGGCGCAAACCATCCACTTACCAGCACCATTCTGGTTGCCAAGCTCCTGGGGCCATCTGCATGATCGAATATTGAGAAACAAACATCGAGGAGCTGCAGAAGGAAACTGTTGTGCCTTAATGACTGTGACATGTCCTTCAAGGGAATTCTTTTTATGGTGTCTAAGAGCCTGCTTGGAGGAACCAGCTGGATTCGTCGGTAAATCGTGAACAAGGGCAAGGGTTCCGGTGACGGTTGCGGGGGTAGCGGGAGCCACCATTGAGTGAAGAGCTTGAGGGGTGGTGGTGGGTGAAGGGGGTAGTGGTGGGATTTGAGATTAGAAAGGGAAAGAGGGGTGGTAGCTGGGTGAAGAGGGTTAGGGTTAGAAAGGTGATTTGGATGAAGAAGGTGGTGTGGTGGTGAAGATCACGGTAATTTAGGGATTTTAGGTAATTTTTTAGTGTTTGGATAATTTTGTTGTGCGGAACCCATATTTCATGGGTACAAATGGTAATTTTTGGGGTGGTAGGAGGGTTAGGGTTAGAAAGGTGATTTGGATGAAGAAGGTGGTGTGGTGGTGAAGATCACGGTAATTTAGGGATTTTAGGTAATTTTTTAGTGTTTGGATAATTTTGTTGTGCGGAACCCATATTTCATGGGTACAAATGGTAATTTTTTTTCTATGGGTAGATATGTTAGCGTTTTCAACTTTCGTGGGTAGAAATGGTAGTTTACTCATTTATTTATTTTTTTTGTTGAAAAGTGAAAACTGGCCGGGTCTCGGTTCGGTCTGACCGGCTGGTTCTCGGCCGGTTCAGCGGTTCATTGACGGTTTTTAAATTAGCGATTTTAAGATACTAACCGAACCGTAATTATTTATGGTTCACGGTTAGACTGGTCAGATCGGCCGGTCCAGTCCAGTTTTCAGAACCTTGATAATATCACTATTCTGCTTCAGCCTATGCTTGATTATATTCTAAGATGTATCTTCGTTCTTCAACCTTATGAATCGGATGACCTGTGACAATCATCCTCATTCTACATGGGTTCTTGTGAGTCCTTGACGGGATAGTACTGAACCACAAGCTTGATTATACATATCTTAGACGGCTAATCCACGGCTTCGTTGGGGATTTCTCGAGACATCAGTTCAGCTGAGGTGCAGGGTGATTAGGGCCTTTGTGGTATAGGCTAGAATCCAAAGAAGCAACATTCTCTAATTCGGAAGACCCGACCTTGTCTGTGGCACTTTGAGTAGGATCACCAAGGGAATGGACTACTAGAGCTTCACCCCCGTTCAGATTGGATGACCGCTGACCCGGCATTTGATCTAAAGCAGAGGAGTTTAATGACCGCTGACCCGGCGTTAATCATATACAGCCTGCCATGGAATGAATCAATCAGAACTTGGAGTAGATGGTGAGAAAAGTTGATCCAAAAGAAAGAAGCATCTCTGAAGCCTCAACCGTTCTCATACCATAGATTTCACACCTATCTAGTAACGTTTTATTTATTTATCCATTTTATGCATTTTCTTGTGACAACTATCTTTTCTATCAGCCTGACTAAGATCTGCAAGGTATCCACTACTTGCTCAAACCAACAATCTCCATGGAATCGACCCTCACTCACCTGAGGTATTACTTGGATGATCCGGTATATTTGCTGGTCTATCTGTGTGAAACGTGCAGAGCCAGTTTTGTGCACCACTAGTCGACCTTCTCTGACCAATTTTTCTATGACATTCTTTAAGTCATAACAATCCTTAGTTGAATTCCCATAGAGTTTGTGGTACTCACAGTATTCTGTCAGACTTTCTGATTTTTTGTGCTTAATCAGACGAGGAGGTGGAAGCTTCTCTATATGGCATATCTCTCTGTAAACATCTACAAGAGAGATCCAGAGGAGAGTATAGTTGTGATACCTTTGAGGTTTCTCCAGTTTATATTCTTCCTCCTTCTTAGCTTCTTTCTCTTTTTCCCGAGGTGGATAGGGGAGGCTGGGTCTCGGGAGTAGCTCTCTTAGTCGGTAATTCTCCTCCATGTTGATGTATTTTTCTGCCCGCTATTGTACTTTGTACAAGGAGGCCGGGTGTTGCTTGGATATGAATTGAGAGAATGACCCTTCTTTAAGGCCATTAACTAATCTCATTATTACTGCTTCAGTGGGTGGGTTTTGTATTTCCAAGCATGCTTTATTGAATCTTTCCATATAATTTCGAAGCGTCTTACCAACTTCTTGTTTAACTCCTAATAGGCTTGGGCGTGCTTTACCTTATCCTTCTGATTGGAGAATCTAGTAAGAAACTTTCTTGCCAGATCGTCAAAACAAGTTACCGATCTGGGCGGTAAGTTATCAAACCACTTCATTGCAGCTTTGGTCAAAGTTGTCGGGAATGCCTTACAACGAGTAGCGTCAGAGGCGTCATTTAGGTACATCCGACTCTTGAAGTTGCTGAGATGGTGTCTCGGGTCGGTCTTTCCATCGTAGAGATCCATGTCGAGGGTTTTGAAATTCCTTGAAACTTTGACCCGCATGATTTCTTCTACAAACAGATCTTCTCCTCCTAGTGGGATTTCTTCCTGATTTGTCTGGTTACTTCGTCTTCGGAGATCAGCTTCCAATCTTAAGAGTTTTTTTTCCAGTTCCTTCGTCATCGTACTTCCCTTCGCAGTTCCCGTTCTGCTTTTCGTTGACACTCAGCTTCTTGCTCAAGCTGTTTTAGTCATCCACGGTGACCATGGACTAGACCTAGTATCTCTGTTGGATGGGGAGGTTCTTCATCTACTGGTGGGTGCACCTCTGATTGAATCCGTCTTGGCTGAGGATTTCCCGATGTCCCTTCTCCATGGAAAACGTGTGTTCTTTCCCGTGGTGGAAGTATTGCAAGTGTAAGATCGTCACAGTGAGGCTCTGGTTCTGATTCAGATGCCGTGTGACCGTCTTCGTAGTAATCGTCCGCCATTGTCAAGGGTTGAATTTTAGGTCCCCGGTAACAGTGCCAATGTTTTGAGGGTTATCTAAAACGTTGATTTGGGCCTGGACGTGAGGTCTAGATTCCTTGTGAGGTAGCGTCCGACTTGTTCTCGTGCCAAGGTGCCGTTGTCCGAGTTTCTCGTGAGGAGGTGGGGGGTGATACCTGCAAGTAGGGGTGTTCGCCTGGAATATGACAGAGAATATGTCCCAAAAATGTATTTCGACGAGGCGAGCTAATTAAGCTTATATAGCGGAGGTGGCTTAGCCGGTTCAACCAGCGATAACAATTGCAGTTAGGGGAGGTAGGCCAGTTCTTCTATCCGCTCCATTTATTTATCTCTCCGGTTGTTGGGATTCATTTCAAGGCAAGGCAGCTGCTGCTCGGCAGCGCCGACATGGGAAAAGAAAGATGCACAAAAGAAAGGATTGAAGAGCTTAGTGTGAAACTAAGTGCTTTCGAGCTGTCGAGTGAGGATTGGCTGAACGTACTTTGTCTCCTAGTAGATTAGTAGTCTGACAGATTATCATCGGTGTCGAGCCACGTTTTGATACCCGCAAAAAACAGGGGTCGGTTCGTCGTCATAAACAAGATAACACACCACTATATATAATATATAAAAAGAAAGAATTTCAAATAATAAGAAAAGAAAAAGTCGGTGTGGTTTGGTTCGGTTTTTGAGGGAAAAGCCATCCGATCCGATCGTTTAATTAAACTGCGGTTCAGTTTGGTTCAATTTTTTTGTCAAGGCCATCCAAACCAAACCAAACCAATTAAAATCGGTTTGGTTTGGTTCGGTTTGTTCAGTTTTTTTAATCAAATAAAAAAAAATTCTATCATACTATTATGCAAAGTCATAACATTGAAATTGACAAACCGAAATATACAATAGCTAACAAAGTCTTGATATAATGAAATTTAACTATAACAGAATTCAAATACGATAATTAAAGAAGTTTAATAGTTCAACAGTCAACACAACTGAAAATAAAAATAAATTGTCATTAAACTGATAGCAAAGTTATGGTGTCTTCTCCAACAAAATAGCTAAACTTCTTAATACAAACCAACCTGAAATAAAAAAAAAACAGTTACATAATAAGAACAACAACAACAACAACAATAATATAAGGAGAACAATTCCTACCATAACAAGATGTACTCAATCAGACTCAATACCAGAATCTTCTTCATTGGGATCATGTGTAGGTGCAACTTCTACAAAAATATATAAAACAAAAAACAATCATAACAAATAATATATATTAATAAAAACTAGATTAAAATAAAGAAAATTATAAGTAGAAACTTAAGCATACCTAATTCCAACTTCTCCAATTCCTCGATGAGTTCCTCAAGGACAAGTTTTGGAGAGTTTCGGAGCCAATTTTGTATACAAATTAACGCTTCAGCTGTCATCGGAGTTAGAGAACTCCTATAATTATTCAACTCCCTTTCTCTAGTACTAAATGCCAATTCTGAAGCAACTATGGAAACTGGCATGGCTAAGACGTCTCTTGCAATCTGCCCAAGAATTGGATATTTAGTGGAATTCACTTTCCACCAATTTAGAATGTCGAATTGCACACCACTCTTCTCTAATGCCTCCATAAGATATAACTCCACCTCATTCTTGTTAACACTCTCATTGAATTGCATTTCCTTTTCAAATTCCATAGCAAAAGAAGTTTCATGTGCCTCAAGCTCTTGTGTGCTAATTTCAGGAAGATCTTGCCGAGTAGATCTTTGATAGTTACCATCAAACAGCCTATAGCTATCAAACACCTTGAAAAGCGTCTCCTTCACTTTTGAAGTTAAGAATTCAGCATCTTCTTTTTCATACAACTTTTCAAAACTCCACTTAATCAATTGAAGCTTATACCTAGGATCAAGAACAACTGCAATGAAAATCATCATGTTTGTGTTCTTTATATTTCCCCATTACTTATCATACTTGGACTTCATTTTCTCAGCCATGCCTGAAAGTACCGTATCTAAGCTTCCCATACAATGCTTAAGTGTAGACAATATTTTACAAAAGTCATTAAAGTGTTGAGAAGATGTCACAAACGTTGAACCAGAAACCTTGTTAGTAACCTTATAAAATATTTTTAAAAACTTGACAAAATGCCTTGCATTCTCCAAATCCTCAGACCTAGGAATCCCACCAGCCATCATAGCATATTCAGAATCTCTCTCCCCCAATCGTTTAAATGCCTTTTGAAACTTCAAAGCACTTTCAAGCATTAAAAAGGTAGAGTTCCACCTGGTAGGAACATCTAAATGGACAATGCCTTTTTCCAGAATTTTAGCTTCCTTAATCATAGTTTTAAACCTCTGAGTACGACCTGGTGATGCACGCACATGCTGAACTACATTTCTAATCTTTAAAATTGACTCATGCATTTCTCTCAACCCATCATTCACAACAAGATTTAAAATATGAGCACAACATCTAACATGTAAAAACTCCCCCCTTAATGGATGTGAGTTTCAATCCTCCATTCTATTTTTCAAGTAAGAAAGTGCAACATCATTTGAACTAGCATTATCAACAGTGATAAAAAAAACCCAGGATATCCCCCAGCTCAACAAACATCTCTCAATCTTCCTACCAATTATTTCCCCATTGTGATTCTTGATAGCACAAAAATTCAAGATTCTTTTTTGCATTTTCCAATTAGCATCAATATAATGAGCAGTAAGGAAAAGATAGTTCAAGTTTTGCACAGATGACCAACAATCAGTTGTCAAACAAACATTTTAATTTGGTTGAGAGAAAACAGACTTCAACTTAATTTTTCATTCAAATAAAGCTTCCAACAATCCCTAGCAACTGTGAGCCTTCCAGGAATTGGAAACTTGGGTTGCAAACAACTCGTATAATAATGAAAATCCTCCCCCTCAACTTGCAAAAAAGACAATTCATCCACAATAATCATTCTAGCAAGCGTTTGTCTACAATGATCAACATCAAATGACATGGTAGAAAGTAAACTACCTATCCCTTTCCTATCATCTTTTATCACATCTTGAAAACAAAGAATCTTTTGGGTAGGATCTAATGCTTCCTTTGGAAATTTTTTGCATTGCGACAACAAGTGATTTTTCATGTTACTAGTGCCATTTTTATGTGTATCACAAGCATAACTAGCCCCACACCAATTACATTTAGCTCTAGGATACTGTGGATTACTAGTTTCATCTTTAGTAAAGTGATCCCATGTCCAAGACCTAGGTCTACAAGGTTTTCTCTTACCTTCGTCGGCCTCAGTTTCAGCGGAGTCATCAACGGGAGCTTCTTCAACAGCCCGCCTTTTCCCTCGGCCTCTACTAGCAAGCTTCCTTGTGTTTCGATGAGGAGCTGGGACAGGAGGCAATGCAGTCGGAGATCTGATGCTTGTTGATTCATTCGGAAGAGGAACTAGCGGCAATCCAGATTCGCCCATATTCTCACTTGAACTGACATCAAACTACATAAGTAAATACAATAAATCAAGGCCAGAAACACAACAACAAATAAATTAATAACCAGTAATAAACTGCACAACAAATCAATAACCAACAATCTAACAATAATTCAATAACCAATAATACCAAATTACCAACAATAAAATGAACCATTAAACACCAACTAGCAAGGTAGAAAGCAGGAGATTTTCAATATAATGAACCATTAAACAACAATAAAATGAAGTAATGAACCATTAAACAGCAACCAGCAAGGCAGCAAGCAGGACATTTCCATTTTCCAATATAATGAACCATTAAACAACAATAAAATGAACCATTAAACAGCAACGTAGCAAGCAGCCAAGCAGGACATTTCCAATATATTGAACCATTAAACAACAATAAAATGAACCACTAAACAGCAACCACCAAGGCAACAAGCAGGACATTTCTAATATATTGAACCATTAAACAACAATAAAATGAACCATTAAACAGCAAGCCACTGAGCCAGCAACAGCAAGTAGCAACAAATCAACAATGCATTTGTCTGTAAGTATTAACGTGGAAAAAAGGCTATAAATCAACAAAACTTTGCAACAAATCAACAAATTAACAAATCAACAGCAAGTGCCAAGTAGCAACAAATCAACAATGCATTTGTCTGTAAGTATTAACGTGGAAAAAAGGCTATAAATCAACAAAACTTTGCAACAAATCAACAAATTAACAAATCAACAGCAAGTGCCAAGTAGCAACAAATCAACACTAATGAACAGAATTACCAGTAAACAGCAAATGGTAAACATTACCTGAATCAGTGGCTCGGGATCCATATTGACCTGGGAGGAAGGCTGAGTGGGAGACTGAGAGGTGCTGCCGTTATGGGATGAACTGATGGGTTAGGGTGGTGGCATCTCAACGGCGACGGCGTGGTGCTGTGCTGCCATGTCGAGTCAGTCGGTGGTGGTGTGTTGCTGGCCTTCTGGGTCAGTGGGTAGCGTGCTGGCCTGATGTGCGACGGCTTCGTGTTGGACTGTTGGGATCTCTGCTCTGTCCGCGTCTCCGCGAAGAGGAAGGCTTCGTATTGGCCTGATGTGCGACGGGCCGAAGGCTTCACAGGTGTGGCTGGGTGCGCAGGTATGGAGATTTGGAGAAGAGATAGCGATGAGCACTGAGGTAGGTTAGGGATTGGGGATTTGGGGGTTAGGGTCAGACGCTCACACTCGCGCAATTTCATTTGGGGGGTGGGGGTCTGCGGGGGTAGGGTTAGTAATGTTTAGGGTTTTTTTCTAACCAGTTAGGTTTGGTTCAGTTAGGGTTTTCAAAGTCAAAATCAAAAACCAAACCGAACCGCACAAAAAACATCAAAACAAGTTTTATTTTGTTTTTTTGGTTTTCGGTTAATTCGGTTTTTGGTTTTTTCGGTTCGGTTCGTCAGTTTAGTTTGTTCCGGATCGGTTTTGAACACCCCTACCTACAAGAGACTCCGATACTTAAGTTAGCAAGGACTTTAGGTGGGAGCTCTCGATCAACGGGGAGATTTCAGGGAGGAACCAAGTGAGAGAACAAAAGATGAGAAGATACCACATCCAACTCAAAACCTTAAGGCACTAAGTTAATAGACCTCTCATCTTATAAACTCCTCAAAAAATTGTAGCATAGATGAAAGAAAATGAATTGTACCCGACAACTTATTATCCTTGGGGTGGTTGAGTTTTAATCTAATTAGCCTGGTTATTTTTGAAAAAGACTTAGGCAACACACCCGTGAGATTGTTGTCAGAGAGATAAAAAGTTTGCAATACAGAAAAAGAATCAAAGATATCCGGCAAGGAGCCAATGAGGTTTGTAGTCTCGAGTATGATGACGGTAAGGCGTGAGTTGCTATTCAAGTTGGTGGGAAAGGTCCAGGGTGAGAGGTTGGTATTGTAACTCAATTCAAGGAGCTCCAACTTTTCTAAACCCTAAAAGCAATCGTGAGGAATGGAGGTGAATTTGTTCTGGGATAAGTACATAGATTGGAAGTAGGAGAGGCTCGAAAAGGAAGGCAAAGGGTCACTGAGAAAGTTGTTTCCAAGATCGAGAAAGCATAAATTGACGAGAGATTTGTTAATATTTAAAGGGATTGTTCTGTTGAGCTGCCTTGAATTGAGCTCGATCTTTTCTAAATATCGAGATTTAGTGGCTGGAAAGTAACAGCATACCACACCAACCCATTTGCACATAATAGTATTATTGTCGAACCAATTAGAGGGAAGATTGTGTATGGCTTTTCTAAACTTCAACAAGTACACAGCTAATTTATGACTAATCTCATTATCATTATTATTAGATAATACACGCGTACACATGATAAAAAAAAGAATGATGCAATCATTTTGAGATGAGCCATCTATGCAATAGTTTTGATATGAACTCCCTGTGCTTTTTTTGTTCTCTCGCATCACGAAAGAAGAAGAATGTTGCTCTCCTTTTATTTTTGTTTAGCTTTCCATAATAGAAAAAACATGCCTTTCAATGTTAATAGTTTGTTTTGCTTAAAGTAAACTATCAAAAAAATTCTTGGCCTTTCAATTATCTGACATTGACAAACATGAATTCTCAGTAAAATTATAGAGCTTGTACTTAGAGTGAGGAGTTTATAAGATGAGAGATCCATTAACTTAGTACCTTAAGGTTTTGAGTTGGATGTAGTGTCTTCTCATCTTATGTTCTCTCACTTGGTTCCTCCCCGAAGTCTTCCCGTTGGTCGAGAGCTCCCTACGGTGGCCCAACAAGTGGTATCAGAGCCGATGATTAATCAGTCTGGTTAAGGAGCATGTTGGTCCACCGTTGGGAACTCTTGACCACCAGGGAGACTTCGGGAAGGAATCAAGCAAGAGAACATAAGATGAGATGACACCACCATCGGCTCTGATACCACTCGTTGGACCACAATGGGGAGTTTTCGATCAACGGGGAGATTTCGGAGAGGAACCAAGTGAGAGAATATGAGATGAGAAGACACCACATCCAACTCAAAACCTTAAGGCACTAAGTTAATAGACCTCTCATCTTATAAGCTCCTCAAACAATTGTGGCATATATGAAAGAAATTGAATTGTACCCGACAACTTATTATCCTTGGAGTGATTGAGTTTCAATTTAATTAGCCTGGTTAGTTTTGAAAAAGACTTTGGCAACACTCGCGTGAGATTGTTTTTAGAGAGATAAAAAGTTTGCAATACAGAAAAAGAATCAAAGATATCCGACAAGGAGTCTATGAGGTTTGTAGTCTCGAGTATGATGACGGTTAGGCGTGAGTTGGTATTCAAGTTGGTGGGAAAGGTCTAGGGTATTGTAACTCAAGTCAAGGAGCTCCAAATTTTCTAAACCCCGGAAGCAATCGTGAGGAATGGAGGTGAAGTTGTTCTGGGACAAGTACAGAGATTGGAGGTAGGAGAGGCCCGAAAAGGAAGGCAAAGGGCCACTAAGAAAGTTGTTTCCAAGATTGAGAAAGCGTAAATTGACGAGAGATTTGTAAATATTTAAAGGGATTGTTCCATTGAGCCGCCTTGAATTGAGCTCGATCTTTTCTAAATATCGAGAATTAGTGGCTGGAAAGTAACAGCATACCACACCAACCCGTTTGCACATAATAGTATTATTGTCGAACCAATTAGAGGGAAGATTGTGTATGGCTTTTCTAAACTTCAACAAGTACACAGCTTCTTTATGACTAATATCATTATCATTATTATTAGATAATACACGCGCACACATGATAAAAAAAAAGAATCACGCAATCATTTTGAGATGAGCCATCTATGCAATAGTTTTGGTATGAACTCTCTGTGCTTTTTTTGTTCTCTCGCATCATGAAAGAAGAAGAATGTTGCTCTCCTTTTATTTTTGTTTAGCTTTCCATAATAGAAAAAAACATGCCTTTCAATGTTGATAGTTTGTTTTGCTTAAAGTAAACTATCATACAAATTCTTATCCTTTCAATTATCTGACATTGACAAGCATGCATTTTCAGTAAAATTATAGAGCTAGTACTTAGAGTGAGGAGTTTATAAGATGAGAGTCCCATTAACTTAGTACCTTAAGGTTTTGAGTTGGATGTGGTGTCTTCTCATCTTATGTTCTCTCACTTGGTTCCTCCCCGAAGTCTCCCCGTTGGTCGAGAGCTCCCCACGGTGGCCCAACAAGTGGTATCAGAGCCGATGGTTGATCGGTCTAGCTTAAGGAGCTTGTTGGGCCATCGTGGGGAGCTCTCGACCACCAGAGAGACATCAAGGAGGAATCAAGCAAGATAACATAAGATGAGATGACACCACCATCGGCTCTGATACCACTTGTTGGGCCACCATGGGGAGCTCTCGATCAATGGGGAGATTTCGGGGAGGAACCAAGTGAGAGAACATAAGATGAGAAGACACCACATCCAACTCAAAACCTTAAGGCACTAAGTTAATGGACCTTTTATCTTATAAACTCCTCAAACAATTGTTGCATAGATGAAAGAAATTGAATTGTACCCGACAACTTATTATCCTTGGGGTGGTTGAGTATCAATCTAATTAGCCTGGTTAGTTTTGAAAAAGACTTAGGCAACACTCCTTTGAGATTGTTTTCAGAGAGATAAAAAGTTTTCAATACAGGAAAAGAATCAAAGATATCCAGCAAGGAGCCAATGAGGTTTGTAGTCTCGAGTATGATGACGGTAAGGCGTGAGTTGCTATTCAAGTTGTTGGAAAAGGTCCAGGGTGAGAGCTTGGTATTGTAACTCAATTCAAGGAGCTCCAAATTTTCTAAACCCCGAAAGCAATCATGAGGAATGGAGGTGAAGTTGTTGTAGGACAAGTACAGAGATTAGAGGTAGGAGAGGCCCGAAAAGGAAGGCAAAGGGCCACTGAAAAAGTTGTTTCCAACACCGAGAAAGCATAAATTGACGGGAGAATTGTTAATATTTAAAGGGATTATTCCGTTGAGCCGCCTTGAATTGAGCTCGATCTTTTCTAGATATCGAGAATTAGTGGCTGGAAAATAACAGCATACCACACCAATCCATTCACACATAATAGTATTATTGTCGAACCAATTAGAGGGAAGATTGTGTATGGCTTTTCTAAACTTCAACAAGTACACAGCTTCTTTATGACTAATCTCATTATCATTATTATTAGATATTATACGCACACACTTGATAAAAAAAGAATAATGCAATCATTTTGAGATGAACCATCTGTGCAATAGTTTTGGTATGAACTCTCTATGCTTTTTTTTTCTTCTCTCGCATCACGAAAGAAGAAGAATGTTGCTCACCTTTTATTTTTTTAGCTTTGCGTAATAAAAAAAACATGCCTTTCAATGTTGATAGTTTGTTTTGCTTAAAGTAAACTATCATACAAATTCTTGTCCTTTCAATTATCTAACATTGACAAGCATGAATTATCAGTAAAATTATAGAGCTAGTACTTAGAGTGAGGAGTTTATAAGATTAGGGGTCCATTAACTTAGTACCTTAAGGTTTTGAGTTGGATGTGGTGTTTTCTCATCTTATGTTCTCTCACATGGTTCCTCCCCGAAGACTCCCTTTGGTCGAGAGCTCCCCACGGTTGCCCAAGAAGTGGTATCAGAGCCGATGGTTAATCGGTCTGGTTTAAGGAACTTGTTGGGCCACTGTTGGAAACTCTCGACCAACAGGGAGACTTCAGGAAGGAATCAAGCGAGAGAACATAAGATGAGATGACACCACATCCAACTCAAAACCTTAAGGCACTAAGTTAATGGACCTTTCATCTTATAAACTCCTCAAACAATTGTGGCATAGATGAAAGAAATTGAATTGTACCCGACAACTTATTATCCTTGTGGTGGTTGAGTTTCAATCTAATTAGCATGGTTAGTTTTAAAAAAGACTTAGGCAACACTCCAGTGAGATTGTTTTCAGAGAGATAAAAAGTTTGCAATACAGGAAAAGAATCAAAGATCGGCAAGGAGCCTATGAGGTTTGTAGTCTCGAGTATGATGACGGTAAGGCGTGAGTTAGTATTCAAGTTGGTGGAAAAGGTCCATGGTATTGTAACTCAAGTCAAGGAGCTCCAAATTTTCTAAACCTCGAAAGCAATCGTGAGGAATAGAGGTGAAGTTGTTATGGGAAAAGTATAGAGATTGGAGGTAGGAGAGGCCTAAAAAGGAAGGCAAAGGGCCACTGAAAAAGTTGTTTCCAAGATCGAGAAAGCGTAAATTGACGAGAGATTTGTTAATATTTAAAGGGATTGTTCCGTTGAGCCGTCTTGAATTGAGCTCGAACTTTTCTAGATATCGAAAATTAGTGGCTGGAAAGTAACAGCATACCACACTGACCCATTCGCACATAATAGTATTATTGTCGAACCAATTAGAGGGAAGATTATGTATGGCTTTTATAAACTCCAACAAATACACAGCTTCTTTATGACTATTCTCATTATCATTATTATTAGATACTACACGCGCACACATGAAAAAAAAAAGAATGATGCAATCATTTTGAGACGAGGCATCTATGCAATAGTTTTGGTATGAACTCTTTGTGCTTTTTTTGTTCTCTCGCATCATGAAAGAAGAAGAATGTTGCTCTCCTTTTATTTTTGTTTAGCTTTCCATAATAGAAAAAATATGCCTTTCAATGTTGATAGTTTGTTTTGCTTAAAGTAAATTATCATACAAATTCTTGTCCTTTCAATTATCTGACATTGACAAGTATGAATTCTCAGTAAAATTATAGAGCTAGTACTTAGAGTGAGGAGTTTATAAGATGAGAGGTCCATTAACTTAGTACTTTAAGGTTTTGAGTTGGATGTGGTGTCTTCTCATCTTATGTTCTCTCACTTGGTTCCTCCCTGAAGTCTCCCCATTGGTCGAGAGCTTCCCACGGTGGCCAAACAAGTGGTATCAGAGCTGATGGTTAATCGGTCTGGTTTAAGGAGCTTGTTAGGCCACCGTTGGGAGCTCTCGACCACCAGGGAGACTTCAGCGAGGAATCAAGCAAGATAACATAAGATGAGATGACACCAACATCGTCTCTGATACCACTTGTTGGGCCACCATGGGGAGCTCTCGATCAACAGAGAGATTTCGGGGAGGAACCAAGTGAGAGAATATGAGATGAGAAGACACCACATCCAACTCAAAACCTTAAGGCACTAACTTAATCGACCTCTCATCTTATAAACTCGTCAAACAATTGTAGCATAGATGAAAGAAATTGAATTGTACCCGACAACTTATTATCTTTGGGGTGGTTGAGTTTCAATCTAATTAGCCTGGTTAGTTTTGAAAAAGACTTAGGCAACACTCGCGTGTGATTGTTTTTAGAGAGATAAAAATTTTGCAATACAGGAAAAGAATCAAAGATATCCGGCAAGGAGCCTATGAGGTTTGTAGTCTCGTGTATGATGACGGTTAGGCCTGACTTGGTACTCAAGTTGGTGGGAAAGGTCCAGGGTATTGTAACTCAAGTCAAGGAGCTCCAAATTTTCTAAACCCGAAAACAATCGTGAGGAATGGAGGTGAAGTTGTTCTGGGACAAGTATATAGATTGGAGGTAGGAGAGGCTCGAAAAGGAAGGCAAATGGCAACTAAGAAAGTTGTTTCCAAGATCGAGAAAGCGTAAATTGACGAGAGATTTGTTAATATTTAAAGGGATTGTTCCGTTGAGCCACCTTGAATTGAGCTTGATCTTTTCTAGATATCGAGAATTAGTGGATGGAAAGTAACAGCATACCACACAAACCCATTTGCACATAATAGTATTATTGTCGAACCAATTAGAGAGAAGATTGTGTATGGCTTTTCTAAACTTCAACAAGTACACAGCTTCTTTATGACTAATATCATTATCATTATTATTAGATAATACAGGCGCACACATGATAAAAAAAAGAATCACGCAATCCTTTTGAGATGAGCCATCTATGCAATAGTTTTGGTATTAACTCTCTGTGCTTTTTTTGTTCTCTCGCATCAGGACAGAAGAAGAATGTTGCTCTCCTTTTATTTTTGTTTAGCTTTCCATAATAGAAAAAATATGCCTTTCAATGTTGATAGTTTGTTTTGCTTAAAGTAAACTATCATACAAATTCTTGTCCTATCAATTATCTGACATTGACAAGCATGCATTCTCAGTAAAATTATAGAGCTAGTACTTAGAGTGAGAAGGAGTTTATAAGATGAGAGTCCCATTAACTTAGTGCCTTAAGATTTTGTGTTGGATGTGGTGTCTTCTCATCTTATGTTCTCACACTTGGTTCCTCCCCGAAGTCTTTCCGTTGGTCGAGAGCTCCCCACGGTGGCCCAACATATGGTATCAGAGTCGATGGTTGATTGGTCTGGCTTAAGAAGCTTGTTGGGCCACCGTGAAGAGCTCTCACCCACCAGGGAGACTTCGGGGAGGAATCAAGCAAGATAACATAAGATGAGATGACACCACCATCGGCTCTGATACCACTTGTTGGGCCACCATGGGGAGCTCTCGATCAATGGGGAGATTTCGGGGAGGAACCAAGTGAGAGAACATAAGATAAGAAGACACCACATCTAACTCAAAACCTTAAGGCACTAAGTTAATGCACCTTTCATCTTATAAACTCCTCAAACAATTGTGGCATAGATGAAAGAAATTGAATTGTACCCGACAACTTATTATCCTTGGGGTGGTTGAGTTTCAATCTAATTAGCTTGGTTAGTTTTGAAAAAAAACTTAGGCAACACTCCCGTGAAATTTTTTTAGAGTGATAAAAAGTTTGCAATACAGAAAAAGAATCAATGATGTCCGGCAAAGAGCCAATGAGGTTTGTAGTCTCGAGTATGATGACGGTAAGGCGTGAGTTGCTATTCAAGTTGGTGGGGATGGTCCAAGGTGAGAGCTTGGTATTATAACTCAATTCAAGGAGCTCAAAATTTTCTAAACCCCGAAAGCAATCGTGAGGAATGGAGGTGAAGTTGTTGTAGGACAAGTACAGAGATTGGAGGTAGGAGAGGCCCGAAAAGGAAGGCAAAGGGCCACTGAGAAAGTTGTTTCCAAGATCGAGAAAGCATAAATTGATGGGAGATTTGTTAATATTTAAAGGGATTGTTCCATTGAGACGCCTTGAATTGAGCTCGATCATTTCTAGATATCGAGAATTAGTGGCTGGAAAATAATAGCATACCACACCAACTCATTCGCACATAATAGTATTATTGTCGAACCAATTAGAGTGAAGATTGTGTATGGGTTTTCTAAACTTCAACAAGTACACAGTTTCTTTATGACTAATCTTATTATCATTATTATTAGATAATACACGCGCATACTTGATAAAAAAAGAATGATGCAATCATTTTGAGATGAGCCATCTATGCAATAGTTTTGGTATGAACTCTCTGTACTTTTTTTGTTCTCTCGCATCACGAAAGAAGAGGAATGTTGCTCACCTTTTATTTTTTTTAGCTTTCCATAATAGAAAAAAACATGCCTTTCAATGTTGATAGTTTGTTTTGCTTAAAGTAAACTAACTTACAAATTCTTGTCCTTTCAATTATCTGACATTGACAAGCATGAATTCTCAGTAAAATTATAGAGCTAGTACTTAGAGTGAGGAGTTTATAAGATGAGGGGTCCATTAACTTAGTACCTTAAGGTTTTGAGTAGGATGTGGTGTCTTCTCATCTTATGTTCTCTCACATGGTTTCTCCCTGAAGTCTCTCCGTTGGTCGAGAGCTTCCCACGGTTGCCCAACAAGTGGTATCAGAGCCGATTGTTAATTGGTCTGGTTTAAGAAGCTTGTTGGGCCACTGTTGGAACCTCTTGACCACCAGGGAGACTTCGGGAAGGAATCAAGCGAGAGAATATAAGATGAGATGACACCACCATCAGCTCTGATACCACTTGTTGGGCCACCATGGGGAGCTCTCGATCAATGGAGAGATTTCGAGGAGGAACCAAGTGAGAGAATATAAGATGAGAAGACACCACATCCAACTCAAAACCTTAAGGCACTAACTTAATCGACCTCTCATCTTATAAACTCCTCAAACAATTGTAGCACAGATGAAAGAAATTGAATTGTACTCGACAACTTATTATCCTTGGGGTGGTTGGGTTTCAATCTAATTAGCCTGGTTAGTTCTGAAAAAGACTGAGGCAACACTCCCGTGAGATTGTTTTCAGAGAGATAAAAAGTTTGCAATACGGGAAAAGAATCAAAGATATCCGTCAAGGAGCCAATGAGGTTTGTAGTCTCGAGTATGATAATGTTAAGGCGTGAGTTGCTATTCAAGTTGGTGGGAAGGTCCAGGGTGATATGCTGGTATTGTAACTAAATTCAAAGAACTCCAAATTTTCTAAACCCTGAAAGCAATCATGAGGAATTGAGGTGAAATTGTTCTGGGACAAGTACAGAGATTGGAGGTAGGAGAGGCCCGAAAAGGAAGGCAAAGGGCCACTAAAAAAGTTGTTTCCAAGATCGAGAAAGCGTAAATTGATGAGAGATTTGTTAATATTTAAAGGGATTGTTCCGTTGAGCCACGTTAAATTGAGCTCAATTTTTTCTAGATATCGAGAATTAGTGGCTGGAAAGTAACAGCATACCACACCAACCCATTCACACATAATAGTATTATCAAACCAATTAGAGGGAAGATTGTGCATGATTTTTCTAAACTTCAACAAGTACATAGCTTCTTTATGACTAATCTCATTATCATTATTATTAGATAATACATGCGCACACATGATAAAAAAAAGAATGATGCAATCATTTTGAGATGAGCCATCTATGCAATAGTTTTGGTATGAACTCTCTGTGCTTTTTTTGTTCTCTCGCATCACGAAAGAAGAAGAATGTTGCTCATCTTTTATTTTTGTTTAGCTTTCCATAATAGAAAAAACATGCCTTTCAATGTTGATAGTTTGTTTTGCTTAAAGTAAACTATCATATAAATTCTTGTCGTTTTAATTATCTGACATTGACAAGCATGAATTCTAAGTAAAATTATAGAGCTAGTACTTAGAGTGAGGAGTTTATAAGATGAGAGGTTCATTAACTTAGTACCTTAAGATTTTGAGTTGAATGTGGTGTCTTCTCATCTTATGTTCACACTTGGTTCTTCCCCGTTGGTCGAGAACTCCCCACGATGGCCCAACAAGTGGTATCAGAGCCGATGGCTAATTGGTCTGTTTTAAGGAGCTTGTTGGGCCACCGTTAGAAACTCTCGACCACCAGGGAGACTTCGGGAAGGAATTAAGCGAGAGAACATAAGATGAGATGTCACCACCATCGGTTCTGATACCACTTGTTGGGCCACCATGGGGAGCTCTCGATCAACAGAGAGATTTCGGGGAGGAACCAAGTGTGAGAATATAAGATAAGAAGACATCACATCCAACTCAAAACCTTAAGGCACTAAGTTAATGGACCTCTCATCTTATAAACTTCTCAAATAATTGAGGCATAGATGGAAGAAATTGAATTGTACTCGACAACTTATTATCCTTGTGGTGGTTGAGTTTCAATCTAATTAGCCTGGTTAGTTTCAAAAAAGACTTAGGCAACACTCCCGTGAGATTATTTTCAGAGTGATAAAAAGCTTGCAATACAGGAAAAGAATCAAAGATATCCGGCAAGGAGCCTATGAGGTTTGTAGTCTCGAGTATGACGACGGTAAGGCGTGAGTTGGAATTCAAGTTGGTGGGAAAGGTTCAGGGTATTGTAACTCAAGTCAAGGAGCTCTAAATTTTCTAAACCCCGAAAGTAATCGTGAGGAATGGAGGTGAAATTGTTCTGGGACAAGTATAGAGATTGGAGGTAGGAGAGGCCCGAAAAGAAAGGCAAAGGGCCATTGAGAAAGTTGTTTCCAACATCGAAAAAGCGTAAATTGACGAGAGATTTCTTAATATTTAAAGGGATTGTTCCATTGAGCCGCCTTGAATTGAGCTCGATCTTTTCTAGATATCAAGAATTACTGGCTGGAAAGTAACAGCATACCACACCAACCCATTCGCACATAATAGTAATATTGTTGAACCAATTAGAGGAAGATTGTGTATGGCTTTTCTAAACTTCAACAAGTACACAGCTTCTTTATGACTAATCTCATTATCATTATTATTAGATAATACACGCGCACACATGATAAAAAAAAAAGAATGATGCAATTATTTTGAGATGAGCCATCTATGCAATAGTTTTGGTATGAACTCTTTGTGCTTTTTTTGTTCTCTCGCATCACGAAAGAAGAAGAATGTTGATCTCCTTTTATTTTTGTTTAGCTTTCCATAATAGAAAAAACATGCCTTTCAATGTTGATAGTTTGTTTTGCTTAAAGTAAACTATCATACAAATTCTTGTCCTTTCAATTATCTGACATTGACAAGCATCAATTCTCAGTAAAATTATGGAGCTAGTACTTAGAGTGAGGAGTTTATAAGATGAGAGGTCCAATAACTTAGTACCTTAAGGTTTTGAGTTGGATGTGGTATCTTCTCATCATATATTCTCTCACTTGGTTCCTCCCCGAAGTCTCCCCCTTGGTCGAGAGCTTCCCACGGTGGTCCATCAAGTGGTATCAGAGCTCATGGTTAATCGGTCTGGTTTCAGGAGCTTGTTTGGCCACCGCTGGGAGCTCTCGACCACCAAGGAAACTTCGGAGATGAATCAAGTGAGAGAACATAAGATGAGATGACACCACCATCAGCTCTGATACCAGTTGTTGGGCCACCATGGGGAGCTCTCGATCAACGGGGAGATTTCGGGGAGGAACCAAGTGAGATAACCTAAGATGAGAAGACACTACATCCAACTCAAAACCTTAAGGCACTAAGTTAATGGACCTCTCATCTTATAAACTCCTCAAACAATTGTGGCATAGATGAAAGAAATTGAATTGTACCCGACAACTTATTATCCTTGGGGTGGTTGAGTTTCAATCTAATTAGCCTGGTTAGTTTTAAAAAAGTTTGCAATACAAGAAAACAATAAAAAATATCCGGTAAGGAGCTAATGAGGTTTTTAGTCTCGAGTATGATGACGGTAAGGCGTGAGTTGGTGGGAAAGGTCCAAGGTGAGAGGTTAGTATTATAACTCAAGTTAAGGAGCTCAAAATTTTCTAAACCCCGAAAACAATCGTGAGGAATGGAGGTGAAGTTGTTCTGGGGCAAGTACAGAGAGTGGAGGTAGGAGAGGCCCGAAAAAAAAGGCAAAGGGCTACTGAGAAAGTTGTTTCCAAGATCGAGAAAGCGTAAATTGATGAGAGATTTGTTAATATTTAAAGGGATTCTTCCGTTTAGTTGCCTTGAATTGAGCTCGATCTTTTCTAGATATCGAGAATTAGTGGCTGAAAAGTAACAGCAAACCACACCAACCCATTCGCACATAATAGTATTATTATCAAACCAATTAGATGGAAGATTGTGTATGGCTTTTCTAAACTTCAACAAGTACACAGCTTCTTTATGACTAA
Source organism: Arachis ipaensis (assembly GCF_000816755.2). Lineage (NCBI taxonomy): Eukaryota > Viridiplantae > Streptophyta > Magnoliopsida > Fabales > Fabaceae > Arachis > Arachis ipaensis. The sequence goes on from NC_029791.2 coordinate 113,465,176, forward strand.
TCTCATTATCATTATTATTAGATAATACATGCGCACACATGATAAAAAAAGAATGATGCAATCATTTTAAGATGAGCCATCTATGCAATAGTTTTGGTATGAACTCTCTGTGCTTTTTTTGTTCTCTCGCATCAGGAAAGAAGAAGAATGTTGCTCTCCTTTTATTTTTGTTAAGCTTTCCGTAATAGAAAAAATATGCCTTTCAATGTTGATAGTTTGTTTTGCTTAAAGTAAACTATATTACAAATTCTTGTCCTTTCAATTATCTGACATTTACAAGCATGAATTCTTAGTAAAATTATAGAGCTAGTACTTAGAGTGAGGAGTTTATAAGATGAGAGGTCCATTAACTTAGTGCCTTAAGGTTTTGAGTTGAATGTGGTGTCTTCTCATCTTATGTTCTCTCACTTAGTTCCTCTCCGAAGTCTCCATGTTGGTCGAAAGCTCTCCACGGTGGACCAACAAGTGGTATCAGAGCCGATGGTTAATCCGCCTAGTTTAAGGAGATTGTTGGGCCACCGTGGGAAGCTCTCGACCACCAGGGAGACTTCGGAAAGGAATCAAGCGAGAGAACATAAGTTGAGATGACACTACCATCGGCTCTGATACCACTTGTTGGGCCACCATGGGGAGCTCTCGATCAACGGAAAGATTTCAGGGAGGAACCAAGAGAGAGAACATAAGAAGAGAAGACACCACATCCAACTCAAAACCTTAAGGCACTAAGTTAATGGACCTCTCATCTTATAAACTGCTCAAAAAATTGTGGCATAGATGAAAGAAATTGAATTGTACCCGACAACTTATTATCCTTGGGGTGGTTGAGTTTCAATCTAATTAACTTGGTTTGTTTTGAAAAAGACATAGGCAACACTCCCGTGAGATTTTTTTCAGAGAGATAAAAAGTTTGCAATACAGGAAAAGAATCAAAGATATCCGACAAAGAGCCAGTGGGGTTTGTAGTCTCGAGTATAATGACAGTAAGGCGTGAGTTACTATTCAAGTTGGTGGGAAAGGTCCAGGGTGAGAGGTTGGTATTGTTGCTCAATTCCAGGAGCTCCAAATTTTCTAAACCCCAAAAGCAATCGTGAGGAATGGAGGTGAAGTTGTTATGAGACAAGTACAGAGATTAGAGGAAGGAGATGCCCAAAAAGGAAGGCAAATGGCCACTGAGAAAGTTGTGTCCAAGATCAAGAAAGCATAAATTGCCGAGAAATTTATTAATATTTAAAGGGATTATTCCGTTGAGCCGCCTTGAATTGAGCTCAATTTTTTCTAGATATCGAGAATTAGTGGCTGGAAAGTAACAACATACCACACCAACCCATTCGCACATAATAGTATTATTGTCGAACCAATTAGAGGGAAGATTGCGTATGGCTTTTCTAAACTTCAACAAGTACACAACTTCTTTATGACTAATCTCATTATCATTATTATTAGATAATACACACGCACACATGATAAAAAAAAGAATGATGCAATCATTTTGAGATGAGCCATCTATGCAATAGTTTTGGTATGAACTATCTGTGCTTTTTTTGTTCTCTCACATCATGAAAGAAGAAGAATATTGATCTCCTTTTATTTTTGTTTAGCTTTTCATAATAGAAAAAACATGCCTTTCAATGTTGATAGTTTGTTTTGCTTAAAATAAACTATCTTACAAATTCTTGTCCTTTCAATTATCTGAGATTTACAAGCATGAATTCTCAATAAAATTATAGAGCTAGTACTTAGAGTGAGGAGTTTATAAGTTAAGAGGTCCAATAACTTAGTACCTTAAAGTTTTGAGTTGGATGTGGTGTCTTCTCCTCTTATGTTCTCTCACTTGGTTCCTCCCCGAAGTCTTCCCGTTGGTCGAGAGCTCCCCACAGTGGCCTAACAAGTGGTATCAGAACTCATGGTTAATCGGTCTGGTTTAAGGAGCTTGTTTGGCCACCGTTGGGAGCTCTCGACCATCAGAGAAACTTCGGAGAGAAATCAAGTGAGAGAAGATAAGATTAGATGACACTACCATCGTCTCTGATACCACTTGTTGGGCCACCATGGGGAGCTCTCGATCAACGGAAAGATTTTGGGGAGGAACCAAGTGAGAGAACATAAGATGAGAAGACACCACATCCAACTCAAAACCTTAAGGCACTAAGTTAATGGAACTGTCATCTTATAAACTCCTCAAATAATTGTGGCATAGATGAGAGAAATTGAATTGTACCCGACAACTTATTATCCTTGGGGTGATTGAGTTTTAATCTAATTAGCTTGGTTAGGTTTGAAAAAGACTTAGGCAACACTCCCGTGAGATTGTTTTCGGAGAGATAAAAATTTGCAATATAGGAAAAGAATCAAAGATATCAGGCAAGGAGCCTATGAGGTTTGTAGTCTCGAGTATGATGACAGTAAGGCGTGAGTTGCTATTCAAGTTGGTGGGAAAGGTCCAGGATAAGAGGTTGGTATTGTAACTCAATTCAAGGAGCTCCAAATTTTCTAAACCCCGAAAGCAATCATGAATAATGGAGATGAAGTTGTTCTGGGACAAGTACAGAGATTGGAGGTAAGAGAGGCCCGAAAAGGAAGGCAAAGGGCCACTGAGAAAGTTGTTTCCAAGATCGAAAAAGCATAAATCGATGAGAGAATTGTTAATATTTAAAGGGATTGTTCCGTTGAGCCGCCTTGAATTGAGCTCGATCTTTTCTAGATATCGAGAATTAGTGGCTGGAAAGTAACAGCATACCACACCAACCCATTCGCACATAATAGTATTATTGTCGAACTAATTAGAGGGAAGATTGCGTATGGCTTTTCTAAACTTCGACAAGTACACAGCTTCTTTATGACTAATCTCATTATCATTATTATTAGATAATACACGCGCACGCATGATAAAAAAAAAAGAATGATGCAATCATTTTGAGATGAGCCATCTATGCAATAGTTTTAGTATTAACTCTCTGTGCTTTTTTTGTTCTCTCGCAACAGGAAAGAAGAAGAATGTTGCTCTCCTTTTATTTTTGTTTAGCTTTCCATAATAGAAAAAGCATGCCTTTCAATGTTGATAGTTTGTTTTGCTTAAAGTAAACTATCATACAAATTCTTGTCTTTTAAATTATCTGACATTGACAAGCATGAATTATCAGTAAAATTATAGAGCTAGTACTTAGAGTGAAGAGTTTATAAGTTGAGAGGTCTAATAACTTAGTACCTTAAGGTTTTGAATTGGATGTAGTGTCTTCTCATCTTATGTTCTCTCACTTGGTTCCTCCCCGAAGTCTCCCCGTTGGTCGAGAGCTCCCCACGGTGAACAAAACCAAAGTTCACATTAGACATCTGAAAAGTAGCACCATCAAGTTGTTCAATCATCATGATGGAAATATAACTTCTAGATATATTTTGTTAACAATTGAGTTTAGTTATCAATTCCCAATGGTTCAACAAAACAGATTAACAGTGAAAGAAATAAATAAAAGTGCCAACTAGCTAAAGATGAAAAGATAACTCACGTTCCGACTTAAGGAATAACTTCGAAACAACCTCTACTCTCATGTTTTTTGGAATAAGAAACCAAGAAGTTGCTTTATCAATTGCTCATCCCAAGTCTGGTCGACATAGTCACCATATGTGACATGCTCTGGCAGATGAAAGAGTAAATTTTCTGCACAAAAAAAAATTCAAATAAGCCAAAAAGATATAACAAATCTGCATAGGAAGTATCTAAAATTTTAAAATATATTGTAATTGGGTTGAGAGCATAACAAATAAATGTTCAGTTTTTGCTATACACAAACTGACAACAATTTATCGGGGAGTGCTACGGTGATGAAAGAAAAAATTTTCCTTTCATGCTGAAGCAATGTGGAGTACATGGTTGTTAGACATATGTAAAGGTATTCCCCATGAAAACTACAAGTCTGACCGAAGCAGGAACAACAGGCTTTAACATGTAAAAGTGATTAATAAGATAAGTACTACATTATGTTAATTAATGTGGTTAAATATTTGGGCCATTTTTATTTCAAACCCAATTAAAGTTTTTGAAGCTGGGTTATTCATTCAACAAGAATAAATTGGGATGCTGTATCCTTCTCTGGACTTAGTCCCAATAATAATAATAATAATAATAATAATAATAATAATAATAATAATAATAATAATAATAATAATAATAATAATAATAATAATAATAATAATAATAATAATAATAATAATAATAATAATAAAAATCTTAACCCCGAATTCAAAATTCTTAAATCCTAACTCAAATCTTATACCATAAACTCTAAATTACAAACGTAAATAAAAAATACTAAATAAATAATCCTTAACCATAAATACTAATTCATAAATTCTAAATCATACATCACACTTTCGAATGTATCAACAATAAATACTAATTTCTTAACACTAAATTCTAAATAATATCATACACAGTAAAATATTAATAAAAATATTTCATATCACTTTTTTAATTAAAATATTAAAACTTTAACATTTTTTTTTTTACCAAAGATAGGAGACTCGAACCTGCAACCTCTTAATTGAGTATGGGGAGACTATGCCATTTGAGCTATTACTCATTGGCATTAAAACTTTAACATTCATTGTATACAATCCTTTAAATTAAATTTTTTTTTACCAAAACCTAATATTTTAAAATGTCAAATCTAATATTGTAATAAGTAAACGAGTTTCTATTTTTTATGCAAAGATAATTTTATTTCAAAGGGTTTATTAAATAATTTGAAGTTAACCCAAACTCTTTTTCTATTGTTTAGTACTCATAAGACCATTTATAAATGCACATCTATAATTTTTACAAAATTTCACTCTTTTTTTTTTTTACTATGCAAATTGAATTATGTGATAGACTGTGACCCGTTAACAAAGAATAGACTTCCGTTAACAAAAAACGACAATCACAATATTTTTTTCCTCTTTTATCAAACCAAAAACAAGAGAATCCCATGAAACCTTCATACCAAAAAGCCCAAAATCATAATGACTTTCATTAACACATAATTTCTATCTAATTTTTTATATAACTTCCAACACCTGCTACAACTTCTGCGAAAAGAGCAGGACTCTTCCAGATGTTGTTTGCGCATGTGAAAACACTACTACCACACGTCACCCATCAAATTGGTCCACGCAATTTCATCACCTGCTGAAAAATAATCGTTTCATCACAGTAGCAGCCCTTTTTTTTTTTATCTCTATCATATGTTGCATTTTCTTCATATCCTATTGATTAACAAATGACTTAAAAAAACAACTCCAAACAGATAAATTAGAAACATGAGAGTTCAGCAGCATAATCATCTTGCCGTTGCTCTTCTGCAAATCTAAAATCCATTTTTCCGATGCTTTGAAGTTCTCTGAATATCTATTCTTGTGGAGAAATTTGATACAATAACTTCAGGTATCAATAGACAAAGCCAATGATATCAAAGATCTGGGAAGTGAAATCAAAGTTAAGCCATATTGAAGAGAAGTAATTTGTAGAAATTGGAAAGCATAAGCTGATCTGAATGATCACACAAGTTAATTTAGGCATCAACTGGTCAATACTGTTTTCACACTTGTCTATTGACTGAAAAATTTTAATCCAATATAATAATAACAATAAAGCTGAAATTGAAATAAATCTTATGTTTGAGGGCCCACTAAACACACTACTTGCTCTTACTCTCTTCTATCTGAAAGGCCATACAAGTGAAGAGATTATGATGACCTTTTCAACACAAATTTCCCTCCAAAAGTTTCCTTCCTTTCTTTCACAATTCACACACTCGAAAGAGGGTTCCCACTTCTGAAGAAGCTTCTAGAATCTTCTGATGGCTTCATCCTCGCACGGCGACCAAATGAGGATCGTGGCGACCCAGTTCTGTTCTGATGATCAGACTCTCATTGCTGTAATTCAATTCATTCACTTTCTTATATATATATATATTGGAGTGTGAAATTTTGATAATATGGTAAGTGCAAAATAGTAACCATTCACTTCAGGTGAAGGAGTTGTAAGATGCTGTTTTGGAGTTAGCTGATCTCTCTGAGGATAGTGTGCATCTTTCATCAGCAGTTCAAGCTATTGCAAACAGATACCAGCCAAAAGAAGAGGTTGTGAGTTCTGGATTCCATGCTTAGAACCTTTTTTTGGGTACTAAGTATGAGCTATTATCTGTTACTATCATCTAACCCTACCATTGTCTCTGAATTCTAACTTGCTTAAAAATACAGGTGAATAATTTTCGTAAGTTACTTGAGGATGAAGTGTCAAAATTGAAGGGCCAGTCTACTACTTCAGATCCTAATAGTAATCCTTTGGTTCGCCAATTTAAGGAAGCTGTATGGGTATTGTCTTCTGACTTGTAACTTTTGAAGATCGCCTCTGGCGGCATGTTTTGGTTTACTTTAGATGGAAATGTTTGTCTTTATATCAGAGGTCAATGCACCTCCCTATTTTCTTAGTTTGGAAATAGTTAACTATTATTTCTCTCAAGATATTTTATTCATAAGATGAGTAATGGTAATTAAGTTCGAAGATTTGGGAAACCCTACCACTAATTTTATGTGTTTTCTTTACTGTTTAATGATTTTAACTTCTGGCCAAGGTGGATAGGTGACTTGTGTCTGTCTGGTAAGAACAGTTTCCTGCAATGATATGAGCTCTCATCCTTGTCTTACAAGAGTTTGACACCTGTGAATAGAAGGATACCTTCCCGCCATTGGATAAATATTAGTGTCAACATTCTTTTGATTATATAATCTCATACTTGTCCACATTCTAACCTGCATTATGCTTTGTAATATTCTGTTTCCATGGTCTTTTTTGTTAGAAATTTTTTTTATTTAATAAATGCTATAGCATTTTACTATGACATACCTACACTTATTTGAGTTTTTCTTCTTGCTTCCTAATAATCTAATGTGCTTGCTATTTATCTTTTGTCTTCAGAAAGTTCATCATGAAGGGCAGCCAATGCCAGGAGAAGAGCAGGAGGGGACATTGTAATGACAAGTACCCAATCCAGTATTTTGAATATGACTTGCCCATTGACTGGAAAACCTGTTACTGAGCTTGAAGAACCAGTTCGCAGGTACCACATATACCCCTTTGATATAATGCCGCGTTGGTTTCCAATTTTTTATCTTTTTCTGTTAGTATTTGAAGTTACATATTTTAATTGAATAAACTATGATTGATGATTCCTCCTCAATGTTTATTTCATGACATATATGTAAATTTGGTCAATTTGCAATCAATGCATGTTTAGTTTTCTCACTTGCTAGACAGATGAGTAAATGTAAAAATTGGCAGGGTATTGAGTTAGAAAATTGTTTTGAAACAAGACAAGTGCAACATTCACTAATTCTTAGTTGGAACTGTGTGATCTGTATTTGGTTGAAACTGTTGTTTCAAATGAAAAAAAAAATGCTCGTCAAAATGGTCATTAACGGATATTGAGCATGTTAAGCCAGTTTCTGGTGGAGTGTGGGATTGGCTTAGATTCTACCCTGCTGAATTATCTAGGACATGGGATACAGCCTGCCCATTTGTTTTATTATCCTTCACCTCTCCTATTTTAGATTGGGCTGGCTTTCAGTCAAAGGCTAAAACCTTTATATGAAACTCCAAATGAGAAAGACATGCCTATATATGTTCCTGTATCCATTGGCCTGTTTTTTTCTCACTTGTGCTCCCATTTGCTTGGTAAAATTGTGGTAGAAATGTTCTGCCTTATCCTGCTCAAAAATCCTGCTTATAGGATTTCAAACCATGATCTCCGGGGCATAAGGGAAAAGCTTTGTTGATGAGCTGTAGACCTGCAGTTACAATCTTTAGTGATTTTTGTAAGAACAACAATTTGTCCCTTAATACTGATTCATATTTTAGTAAAATACAGTCTTCCCCTATATCAGCAACTGTGCAACTTTTTATACTGACACCTGATTTTACTAGCTAGGTTAATAGGTCGGGTAGAGTGGTGACCTTGGCCATTCACATTTTAAGTTGTAGATGCACCTTTCGTTTTCCCCCATAGTTTCTATTTAGTCTGTGCTTTCAGTTATCCACAAAGGTGGATGCCAAATCTCTTATACTTAGGAAGTTCGTCACAGCTCCTGGATTTTGGAGAACATATCATAGTAAATTCAGAATTTAGCAGGCCAAGGTTTTCTCGTTGTATTTGATGGTGAATTTAGTGTTACTAAATTCCTGAGATAGCTGATTAACTATATTTTGGATGCACTTTGAGTAAGCACCGAGGTAAGCCAAAGATACAACATCTAGATACAACAAACAATTGGAAAGTGACTCGAAGAAAAGATTAACTAAAATTTTGAATGTTTGCACTAAAAAGTAATCGTGTTTAGTGTTCACTCTTTAGGATGAGTTTTGCTTTCTATCAAGATGGGATAAAAGATTACGAAAAATCTCTCTGATTACACCAACAAGGGTGAGTTTGGCATGTGAATTGAAACGTGGGAGAAAATTTCAACTAACAGTGAAATGCATGCTTTCTAGCATGTAGAAGAGCTTGTTAATAGGTTTCGTTATTATGCATGTTACTCATTTCTATTTCATTGTTGCAGTGTGGAATGCAAGCATATTTATGAAAAGAGAATAATAATGCAACATATAAAGTCATCCAATCGATGTCCAATATCAGGTGGATCATTGACGTCTGATAAGCTTCACATTCCTTCTGCATCGTTGCGTTGCTCTTTGACTAGATCTTTCATCTTTGTGTGTTAGGTTGCCCAAAGAAATTGCGCGCAGATAGGGTGGTGCAGGATGCCTTGTTACTGATTGAGATTGAGGAATTGCGCAAAATGAACAAAAAGAAACTGAAGTGGAAGACTTTACTCTCCTTAATGAAGACGATTGATGATTGATTGAGTAAAGCAAGAGTAGGGACTATAGCAAAGCTGAGTCACAATCTAAAAAAGTTCACCCAGTAAAATGTCTGTGGTATTATTGTATCCGGTGGTAATACTGGAAAACAAGATGCTTAGGGTCACGGCCAAGACTCTAAAAAGCTGTGTTCAAGAATAAAAAAGAATTGAACTAAGAGAGTCAATAATATCATCTGGATTCTAAGTTCCTAAAGATGCCAACCATTCTGAGTTTCAATGGATAGTGAGATGCCAAAACTATTCAGAAACAAAAAGCTACTAAGTTTCGCTCTTCTAAATTATAAATAAGCTTTCATTGGAAACTTAGAAATTTATTGTATCTTAATTTTCTTTTTTATCCTACTGTGTTTTTGGTTGCTTGGGGACAAGTAACAGTTTAAGTTTGGTGTTGTGATAAGCGGATATTTTATACGCTTTTTGACATCATTTTCATATAGTTTTTAGCATATTTTATTTAGTTTTTATTAAGTTTTTATAGGTTTTAGTGTTAAATTCACATTTTTGGATTCTACTGAGTTTGTGTTTTTGTAAAATTTCAGGTAATTTCTGACTGAAATTGAGGAGATGGAGCAGAAGTCTGATTCAGAAATAGAGAAAGCATCGTAGATGTTGTCCGGATTTGACCTCCTTGCATTCAGAAGAGCTTTTATAGAGCTACAGAAGTCTAAATAGAGTGCTCTCAACGGCTCTGGAAAGCTGACTTCTAGAACTTTCCAGCAATATATAATAGTCTATACTTTGCTTCGAATTAGAAGGCCCAAAACTGGCGTCCAACGCCAGCTACCTGCCCCTTCCAGGCGTCCAGCGCCCACAGAGCAGAGACAAGCGTCTAAACGCCCAGAGATGACCCCCTAGCCAGCGTTCAATGCCCTAGGAGCCTCATAGCACATGGATCTCATCAAAACTCAGCCCAAACACTCACCAAGTGGACCTCAGAAGTGGATTTTAGCACTAAAAAGACTGTTTTACCTTTATTAGTCATTGTTTAGTATTTAAGGGGATTTTAGTCATGTTATTCGAATACTTTTACATCACTTTTACCATCATACACGTTTTACTTTGTGTTTCACATCAGTATGAGTTTCTAAACCTCTTAGATTGAAGGGAGGAGCCCTGTTGGGTCCTATGAATTAATAAAAGTATTACTGTTTCTTCTTCGATTCGTGTTTGATTTATTTCTAAGATGTATACTCGATCTTTAACATGGTGAATAGGATAATCAGTGACAATCAACTCTATTCATCATACTAAGACGAACGTGCCTCATAAACACTTGTGTCTACTTGGGTTCGTGTGAATACGTGGTCGGAAAGCACGAACCAACAGCTATGTTTATACATCTCTCAGAAGGCTAATCCATGACTTCGTTGGGAACTTCTCGAGACACCAGTTCAGCCGATTTTCGGGGAGATTAGGGTTTCCGTGGTATAGGCTACAATTCATAGAAGCAGCATTCTCTGATCTGGAAGATTCGACCTTGTTTGTGGCGTTTTGAGTATGATCGCCAAGAGAATGAACTACTAGCGCTTCACCCTCCGTCAGATTGAATGATCACGGGCAATGGCGTTTGATTTGGAGTAGAGGAGATCAATGGCCACGGGTAATGGTTTTGATCACATACAGCCTGTCATAGAAGACATCATTCACAAGCAAAGAAGATAGTAGTTTCAGAGTTAATTTAGAAAGGTAAAGCAATTCCAACTCTCAACTATATCCTTAAAGTATCAGCACCTTATTATAATAATCCAAATACAAACTCCATATATGACATAAAATCAACAACCTTTTGATCTGCATCACTAAGACCTGCAAGATAACCCTAACTTGCTTTAAACCACAATCCTCGTTGGATCGACCTTGACTCGCTCAGGTATTACTTGGACGACCCAGTGCACTTGCTGGTATAACAGTACGAAGGTGTGGGGATTCGTGCTACCACAGAACTGCCACAAGAAAGTGCAGACGAAACTGCTACAAGGAAACACAGACAGAACTGCCACAAGGAAACACAGACAAAACGCAAACGAAACTGTCACGAGGGAACGTAGATGGAACTGCCATGAAGGAACGTAGATGAAACTGCTACGAGAAAAGCAAAAACTATATGATTTTTTCCATTAGAATAGGTAAGCAGCGGATAACCATGGTGTTTGATTCATTCAACTCAGAAAGACACTAGACGGACAGGATAGGCTAGTCGGTGAGGTGAAAAAGTATCAAAGAAGTGACAAAAGATAAGGAAAAATGGCATAGAGAAAAAGTGTGAAAAAAATACGATGATTTCACTAGAAGAAAAATAATCTATCCTCTTCAAGGAGCATACCATGGCTCTGATACCATGTTAGAAACAAGAAAGTAATCTGAAGAAAGTGTTTTATGTATTATTCAAGTTGTGTAGAATGATACAATATAAAAGGGTATTTATAGGTACTAAAAGAATCGAAATAATAAAGACGTAATACCTATAATAAATATCCAGATATGCTAAATAATTCTAATGAATGCTAATTGATCCTAATAGATTCTAACATCCCCCGAAACTTATTTAAAACAACGAAATAAAGAAAGAAAGAAAATTGTATAAACTGAAGGAACGGGTGCAGATGAAACTGTCGGAAGGAAGCGCAAATGAAATTTCTGAAAGGAAGAGCAGATACAACTGGGACAAAAAAGTGCAAACGAAACTGTCACAAGGAAATGCAGATGGAACTGCCGCAAGAAAACGCAGACGAAACTACCATAAGAAAGCACAGACAAAACACAGATGGAATTGCCATGAGGGAACGCAGACAAAACTGTCACGAGGGAACGCAGACGGAACTACCACAAGGGAAAGTGAGAGCTATATGATTTCTCCATGAGAATAGGTAAGCAGCGGATAACAATGGTGTTTGATTCATTCCACTCGGAAAGACACAAGACGGAGAGGATAGGCTAGTCGGTGAGGTGAAAAAGCATAAAAAAAAGTGACAAAAGACAAGGAAAATTGGCATAGAGAAAAAGCGTGAAAAAAAACACGGTGATTTCACTAGAAGAAAAATAACCTATCTTTTTCAAGGAGAATATCATGACTCTGATACCATGTTAAAAACAAGAAAGTAATTTAAAGAATGTGTTTTATGTATTATTCAAGTTGTATAGAATGACACAATATAAAAAGATATTTATAGATGCTAAAAGAATCGAAATAATAAAAATATAATATCGTATAATAAATATCCATATATGCTAAATAATTCTAATAAATACTAATTAATTTTAATATATTCTAATAATTTCAAGATCCAACTCAATTTTGAAAAAGCGGAAGAAAGGAAAAGGGCATTTTTTAAGGGTGTAAACAAAAACAAGAAAAAAAGAAACTATTAAGGAAAGTTAAGTTAGTTTTAAAAAAGATTGGCTAGAATGCAAAATCACTTCAGCTGTGAATGTAGTGCAGCATATAGTATATATAAGTTCAGCTAGCTTATAATTGTAAATGATGATTCTGATTTTCAATTAAACATAAGTCTAGTAATTCATTTTAATTCATTCTTTCTTTTTTTTTTTTATTCTCTCTTCATTTATCATACTCTAATAGTTCAAAATTTCTCACACAACCATAATGATTTTTTCAATCCATAACTTAGTTTACTTATAATGCAAGCAAGTGATAATTCCTTTAATATTAGTT